>NC_060140.1:681822669-682422669 GCF_021461385.2 Schistocerca piceifrons
TTGCCTGACGAAAAGAGTGAGACACCTGAAGACACGGTCGGATGTCACCGTAACTTCGTACACGTACACACCATCGGCGGATATGTAAATGATCAGAGCGGAAATTCTCAGTGTCAGGTAGCACGGATTTTAAAGTGGATTAGTTTTATTCATATTTAGCGTTGTTAACAGGATAGGTAGGGTATATACGGGGCATCAACAGAATCATATGATGAGCGATTACTGTGAAGGACACGGAGATGCCGTGTGGTCTCGCGAGGCAGCGTTATCAGCCGCGTGACAACGTTTGACAGTTGTCTCGTTGCGGGTTTCCATTTGGCGAGATGACCTAATCGTGCAGTATCCAGATTTAGGGGACATCCGTATATGACAGTGGCCCGATATTGAGCAGAAATGGGAAAAGAGTGTAGCCATACTCGTCAAGTTTCCGATGGACCACATCTGACCACCAGAAGGGACAACCGTCGTATTGTGCACGTAGAACATCGTGACCCCTTCACATCTTCCCCTGTCATCCAAGAACAAGTAATGGACTCTGTGCAACACTGTGTGTCTTCCCGCACCATTGGTCGGAAACTTGCAGCAGCCGGACTAGGGAAACTGTCACTTGCCTAGGTTGCCATCTGGAAGGAGCCGTTACCGGGAAGAATGGGCTGCTGATGAATAGCGTCGCACTGTGTTCAGCCACGAATCGCATTTCTGCACTACTCTTGATGGCCGTCGTCGGCGAGTATGGCGGCAACCTGGCGAGAGGTCTCAGTCCCCAATGCTTTGGAGATGCACAGCCGTCGCAGCTCACTGAGTAGACTCCTGAGACACTAAACTCACATCCACCTTGCGGCTACGGTTCGAATTCCAGTCGGGTTCCTTTTCCATGTTTCACACGACTATTCCACAGTTCTCGTCATTTACACACATTTTGCACCACCCCGGTTCCCAGAATTCCTGAAGATAGACGTTGACTGTGGATATTGTATCACAGACACAGTCCCTATGACTGTTCAGAGATGTCACTAAACCCGCCCAAAGATGTAAAGAACCATGCATGAGCAGCGCCTATTACACGGAGGGGGTCCGACAGCCGATCAGTTCCAGTCATTCCACCAGGAAGGAGGTACACGGCTCGTGTTGTCTGTAATTCAACCATGCCTAGACGGTCAATACCGCAGTTCGATCGCGTCCGCATTGTTACTCCGTGTCAGAAAGGGCTCTTAACAAGAGAAGTGTCCAGTCGTCTCCGAGTGAACCAAAGCGATGTTGTTCGGACGTGGAGGATACACAGAGAGACAGGAACTGTCGATGACATGCCTCGCTCAGGCCGCCCAAGGGCTACTACTGCAGTGGATGACCGCTACCTACGGATTATGGCTCGGAGGAACCCTGACAGCAACGCCACCATCTTGAATAATGCTTTTCGTGCAGCCACAGTACGTCGTATTACGACTCAAACTGTGCGCAGTACGCTGCATGATGCGCAACTTCACCTCATACTTTCATGGCGAGGTCCATCTTTGCAACCACGACCCCATGCAGCGCGGTACAGATGGTCCCAACAACATGCCGAATGGACCGTTCAGAATTGGCATCACGTTCTCTTCACCAATGAGAGTCGCACATGCCTCCAACCAGACAATAGTCGGAGACGTATTTGGAGGCAATCCGGTCAGGCTGAACGCGTTAGACACACTATCCAGCGAACGCAGCAAGGTGGAGGTTTCCTGCTGTTTTGGGGTGGCATTATGTGCAGCCGACGTAGGCCGCTGGGGTCTGGGAAGGCGCCGTAACGGCTGTACGATAAGTGAATGCCATGCTCCGACTGATAGGGCAACCATATTCGCAGCATGCTGACGACGCGCTCGTCTTCATGGACGACAATTCCCGCCCCAACGTTCACATCTTGTGAATGACTTCCATCAGGATAACGACATCATTCGACTATAGTGGCCAGCATTTTCTCCAGGCATGAACCCTATCGAACATGCCTGGGATAGATTGAAAAGGGCTGTTTATGGACGACGTGACCTACCAACCACTCTAGAGGGATCTACACCGAATCGTCGTTGAGGAGCGGGACAATCTGGACCAACAATGCCTTGATGAACTTTTGGATAGTATGCGACGACGAATACAGGCATACATCAGTGCAAGAGAAGTGCCACTGGGTATTAGAGGTACCGATGTGTACAGCGATCCGGACCACCACCTGTGAAGGCCTCGTTGTATGGTGGTACAACATGCAATGTGTAGTTTTCATGAGCAATAAAAAGGGCGGAGATGATGTTTATGTTGATCACTATTCCAATTTTCTGTACATGTTCTGGATCTCTCAGAACCAAGGTGATGCAAAACTTTTATTGATTCATGTATAAGTGTGACATCATTTTGTCACATGACAATAGCCTATCATATCACTGTGGGATCCATTAAACTGCATGCATGTGTCTACAGGCCGCAGCGTGCACAACCATAACTGGACCTGTGGGAAATTCGTGTAGGGCGACTTCCCGATGGAGTAAATAAACGATGAATACGTCCACATTCTTTTGGTGCTGGGTGCATCCGATAACCAAGCTCCTACTGCTGCTGGTACGTATGTTGCACTGCACCCTCAAAGGTGCCATGCCGATAAGAATGTTTTGCGTCACCTGGAGTAACGCCTTCGTAAAACCGGCAATCTTCGCCCACAAGTAATGGGCAGAGGTCGTCCGAGGACTAGAAGTACTCCATAAACAAAGAACACGATTCTTGAAACCGTTCACCAGTCACCTCGGTGGAGCGCCCGTGATATTGCAAGACAGTTCCAGATATATCAAAAACCAGTTGTTGAAGTGTTGCATGATGAAGAGTTGCATCCATAGCATTACACGTTAACTCAACGCCATCGGCCAGAAGACCGCGTCCGGCGAGTACAGTTTAGTGAATGGCCTTTGCACCAAGCGGAAAAAAGCGAACATTTTAAAATAACTTGATATGGAATGACCACTCTAGCTTCACTCGTGAAGGTATTTTCAACTTCCACAGCGGCCATTATTGGTCGGAGCACATCCCACATTCACCCATGAACGTGAGTTTCGGGCACACTTTGGCATAAACCTGTAGGCTCGAGTCGTCGGAAGAGTGCTTTTGGGCCCTTACGTATTGCCGGACAAGCTGAATGTGCCATTGTATCGCACATTTTTTGCAACACTTTGCTTGAGGCTCTAGAAAATGTTTCACTTTGCGACAGCTATGGTTTCAGCAAGATGATGCATCGCCACACTTTGGAATGAATGTGGGTAACGATTTAAGTGGAGCGCTTCCAGGGAAATAGATTGGTCGTGGAGGTCCAATGTTCTGTCCTCCACGTTCCCCGGACTTTGATCCACAAGATTTTTATATGTGGGGACTCTTAAAGGAACACGTTTATAGCAGTCCACCAATTGATATACAAGACCTAATAGCCCGGGCGCATGCCGATTCGGCAATTGTAGATGCAGGTGTGTTGCGTATGGTGCAAGAAAGTATGATCCAGCGAATGGCGAAGTGTTTGCATATGCAAGGCGGTCGCTCTCAACATCTTCTTTAAAGTGAACGTACTGACCCTGTGAAGGTAAGTTTGGACGTCACACCTAAGAATGGAATTACGTTGAGTAGCTCAATTTGCAATGTAGTAGCCTACCTATGGTGTTTTTTGTATTTAACTGGATACAAACGATGTTACTATATCCACTAGTCTTTTCTTTTGGCTTTATTAGTATCGTGGACAAAACAAAGCGGTCGGTTACGTCTGTAAGAAATTCATGTTATGTCTTAATTCTTAAATAAAGGTAAAAGTAACAGAAAGAAATACACAAGATACCGCATTGTGAAGATGTAAACTGGATACAGTTTATGCTTTAACTGAAAATAAAAAGTTTCACGCGAAGCCACTCGAACATCGGCGAATCTGCATACCGTTCCCCCCCAGCGCTGTCTCGTCTCACTGAGCTAATGAGACAGCTATGGCACAACGCAGAGTTCATGCTATCTGTTCCTGGGGACGATGCAAGCAGTTACTGCGTTGTCAGAGCCTCGTTTTTTAAATCACATTTCTATTAAACCTATTGGAGGGACTAGATTTTATGAAGTACACTTTTGAGTTGAAATGGGATGAGGAATCGCATACTACTGTTAAGTAGTATATGTCGATGTATGTATGGAGACTGAGCGTTGAATGAAACTTTGCACCGAGGCCAGGATTCAAACCCGGGTCTAGTGCTCACTAGGAGGGTCTGCTAATTCGAGGACATTAATTTACTATACGAACAGCAAAGAACCTACAATACTTCACTGAGATACTCTTAAGTTAGTTCTACTTCTGCCGATGGCTGTCCTCCAAGATAAGATGCTGCATCCTCCTTACCAATAAATCTTCGGTCCACTCACAACTTTTTCTCGATACCCCACGTAATCGTAATTTTTAATAATTGTTGGTGTGGTAATGTGTCAAATACTTTTCGGAAGTCAAAGAACTCTGTCATCTGAGGGACTGCCTTGTTCCATGTCTTTTAGGATGTCACGGGAGAAGAATGCAATTTTGGTTTCGCATGGATGATTGAAGTGATAGGGGTAAGTCTTTCATTCACAGCATGGTCTTCGTGGATAGTCTTGTCTATAAGAGTAGAGACTTTATTTACCAATTACGGATACCTCCAACAAGAGAAGTACAATTCTGGTCATATACACCAGCTTTGACTCTAGGTCTCCATCACACAATCTATGCGATGTTCTACATATTTGCCTTTATTTGAATATGATCTTGACACGCTCAGCTGCCAGATTCTGGTCTTTTATTGTAATATGTCAAGCTCGATGAGTGTTAACGAAAATTGCAAATTTAGTCGTCTCGTTGAAGTTCACTAGTGTGGTTACATCTGTATACGCGTATGTACCGAAGGATCCCAATTCCCACAAGAGGAGTGTACTGGATATGCTTTTCTGTGTCCTCAGAACCAGGTCAAAAAAGCCTACAAACTGCCTAGAAGTGCTTCAATTTTTAGGGCGGAGACTGTGGAAATTTTGGGAGCAATCAAGTTTGTACCTTTCACTTCCTTCTTAAAGGTAGTGATCGTATCCCAGAGTGTTCTTAAAAATATTCAACGCCGAAGATGTAATAAAACAACTAACCATTACATTTTGGATGCGGTACTGGAATATGTTCGCTATAGATAGAGAGTCGCGATACACATTCTGTTGTGGATGCATTCCCACGCTGGAATCCGCCATAATGGGGAAGTTGACGTCTTAACGAAACAAGCTGCATCTACAAAAACTCAAATTACCGTATACGTACTTCTTACGTGAAGTTAAGAGCCATGGAAGGCAGAAGTGGTGAGAGATGTGGAATGTGTCCTAAATAAACGGAAAATGGATACCATGCGGCATTATAACCTGAAGTTTCTGCAAGACCTTGGTTTACAGGGAAACATTTGGACTGATCTACGATTTCCGCCATCGTTAGATTCCGCTTTAACCATGCCTCGTTTGATGTACAGTTGTGTAGAGTCAGTACTTATGGTTCCCCTGAATGTGAGTGCGATTCTGAGTCAGAAGCTGATGTAAGCTACGTCTTGTTTCCGTGTCCGAAATTTGACAATTAACGATCGGAATATTTGAAGACTTTGGTGAGTATGGCTTACTCCCTCCGTCAATCAGCGTCTTCTCTTTTGTTTTCTTAAGACATTCGCCTTTATAAAGTGACTGTGAATTTCGCGAAGAGTATAAGGGAAAATCTGTAGGTTTTTATAGTATCCATATTTTAATTGATCTGTGTCTCTAATTATTAAATATAAAAATGGTGTGAATTGAAAACACAAAAATGTCTAGTTTACTTGTCAGATTATTTGTTCAGTTCTGCAAATATGCAGTTTATCAGTAGATTTGTGTGTTCCCGTAAACATGTGTTTTCGATGGCTAAATACACTACTGGCCACTAAAATTCCTACACCAAGAAGAAATGCAGATGATAAACGGGTATTCATTGGACAAATATATTATACTAGAACTAACATGTGATTACATTTTCACGCAGTTTGGGTGCATACATCCTGAGAAATCAGTACACAGAACAACCACCTCTGGCCGTGATAACGGCCTTGATACGCCTGAGCATTGATCAGACAGAGCTTGGATGGCGTGTACAAGTACAGTTGCCCATGCAGCTTCAACACGATACCACAGTTCATCAAGAGTAGTGACTGGCGTATTGTGACGAGCCAGTTGCTCGGCCACCATTGACAGAGACGTTTTCAGTTGGTGAGAGAGCTGGAGAATGTGTTGGCCAGGGCAGTAGTCCAACATTTTCTGTATCCAGAAAGGCCCGTACAGGACCTGCAACATGCGGTCGTGCATTATCCTTCTGAAATGTAGGGTTTCGCAGGGATCGAATGATGGGTAGAGCCACAGGTCGTAACACATCTGAAATGTAACGTTCACTATTCAAAATGCCGTCAATGCGAACAAGAGGTGACCGAGACGTCTAACCATTGGCACTCCATACCATCACACCGGGTGATACGCCAGTATGGCGATGACGAATACACGCTTCCATTGTGTGTTCACCGCGATGTCGCCAAACACGAATGCGACCATCATGATGCTGTAAACAGAACCTGGATTCATCCGAAAAAATGGCGTTTTGCCATTCGTGCACCCAGGTTCGTCGTTGAGTACACCATCGCAGGCACTCCTGTCTGTGATGCAGCGTCAAGGGTAATCGCAGCCATGGTCTCCGAGCTGATAATCCATGCTGCTGCAAACGTTGTCGAGCTGTTCGTGCAGATGGTTGTTGTCTTGGAAACGTCCCCATCTGTGGACTCAGGGATCGAGACGTGGCTGCACGATCCGTTACAGCCATGTGGATAAGAAGGCTGTGATCTCGACTATTAGTGATACGATGCCGTTGGGATGCAGCACGGCGTTCCATATTACCCTCCTGAACCCACTGATTCCATATTCTACTAACAGTCATTAGTTCTCGACCAACGCGAGCAGCAATGTCGTGATACGATAAACCGTAATCGCGATAGCCTACAGTCCGACCCTTATCAAAGTCGGAAACGTGATAGTACGCATTTCTCTTCCTTACACGAGGCATCACAATAACGTTTCACCAGGCAACGCCGGTCAACTGCTGTTTGTGTATGACAAATCGGTTGGAAACTTTCCTCATATCAGCATGTTGTAGGTGCCGCCACCGGCGCCAACCTTGTGTGAATGCTCAGAAAAGCTAATCATTTGCATATCACAGCATCTTCTTCCTGTCGGTTAAACTTCGCGTCTGTAGCACGTCATCTTCGTGGTGTAGCAATTTTATGGCCAGTAGTGTAGAGTACAAACTCTGGAGACCAAATAACACAAAACAAGACAAAAAGGGACGTGGAGTTGTGCTCCAGAACCTAGGTTGCATTGTGGCCAGCGAGAAGCTGTTGGTGTGTAGAGGCGGCGCAACTGACGCGGCGCGTCCTGGTCTCGTTGCAGGAGCTGGACTCGCGCATCAGCTCGATGACGATCGCTGACGTGAGCCCACGCTTCGCCGTCAAGCGCATCATCCTGCTGTACGAGAACTCGCAGTTCCGAGAGGCGGCCAACTTCATCAACAGGCTCAGCCACTCCACGTTCAAGGTCAGTGTGCCACCGGCTTCCTGCTGCCTCGCTGCGCGTCCTGCGAATGTAGGCCTGGTTGTCGAGGTGTGTGTGTGTGTGTGTGTGTGTGTGTGTGTGAGAGAGAGAGAGAGAGAGAGAGAGAGAGAGACGAGAACGGTAAGGCGGCGGCGACGACGAGGAACCGGTTCCAGTAGCCGGCTCCTCTTTACTGCGATGGCACTGCCCGTTACACTGCTGAGACTCGTTTCAGATCTTGTTATACGTATAAATCACAACTTTGTACAGACTAACCAGTTACACTGTGTATTCCGACATATACCCTTCCACCAAAAAATCCCGTCTGTTTTGTTTTGTCCGCCGTCTTGTTTTCCTAGTCTATAAACAGTGCCAGTGAAAGTTATAAAGAACAGTTTTTCACAGTGAAGATAATGGGGAAACCAGAAAAAAATCAGGAACTGTAAAAAGAAAGCAAGTATATGCCAAAACATAAAAAACAGGAAAACCACAGCAAGTGGTAACAAGAAAGGAGATAAAAGCTACTCTTTGCTCTTAAACTTCAGCGAAATATGTCTGAGTAGAGAACAAAAAGAAAAAAAATATGTTTTGCTCAAGGCGGACTCCGTCCGAAAACAAATTTATTTTGTTTGCTCCTTGTTTATCACTCTACCCGTTGAAAAGTATCCGGACACCTGTTGGTTTACATTAATACCCTCCGCCTTTGTGACGGCTTGAACTCTGCTGGTAACAGTTTCAGTGGGGAATCTGAATGTCTGTGGAGTATTGGTAGCCCATTCTTCCACAAGAACTGAAGCAGGGAACGTAGTAATGTCGGAATTGGGTTCTGGAGCGAAGACGACGTTCTAATTCATCCCCAAGTTGTGCCATTGGATTCAGGTCGGCAACCTGGGCAGGTTGGTCCATTTCAAGAATGTTTTTGTCTACAAACAGTTGCCTCACAGATGCTGAAAAATGACGAAGAGCGTCGTCAAGCTGTCATCATCTCCGAACTATTTCTGTGTTGTACGCAGCATACAATGCTGTAACATGTGTTCATATTCGTCCGCATTCACCATTTCCTTAAGACAATAAGGATACCACACCCTGGCCACAGAAAACACCAACATACCTTAGTAGCACCTCCTCATCTACGTCTACAGGTCTACTCTGAAATTCACACTTAGGGCCTGCCAAAGGGTTCTTCGAACCACCTTTAGACCATTTCTCAATCTTTCCATTCTCTCCGTGGGACAAATTAACGGTTGAATCTTTCTGTATGAGCTCTGATTTCTCTTCTTGTATTCTCCCTTTGCAACTTGGCGGCAATAAAATATTTTCGCATTCAGAGCAGGAAGTTGGTGAATGAAATTTCAATGATCTTGCAGCAGCAAAAACCGCCTTTGTTTTAAAGATTGCCACCCAAATTCTCTTATCATATCCGTGACACTCTTTCCCCTATTTCACGATAATTTCATTATTGTAATTTTTTGACGTCCTCCGTCAATACTGTTTGGTAAGGAAGCCACACTGAACAGCAGTATCCTAACAAAAGACGGACAAGCGTACTGTAAGCAGTCTCTTTAGTAGACCTGCTGTATCTTCTAAGACTTCTGCCAATAAAACGCAGACTTTGATTTGCCTTCCTCACAAAAATATCTATATGACTTTCTCAATTTAAGTTGTCCGTACTTGAATTCCTAAGTATTTCCTTCAACTGACAGCACTAAAATTTGTGTAATTTATCGCGTGACTGAAGTTTAACGACTTTCTTTTCTTATTCACGTCGAAGACCTCATACTTTTCCTTATCCAGAGAGAATCGCCACTTTTCGCACCATACACATATAGTGTCAAAGTTATTTTGCAATTAGTTTTGATCTTCTGCATCTTCATCATACTCCGCAAGCCACCTAATACTGTGAGAAGGAGGGTAATTCTGATACCACTAACTGATCTCCGCTATCCTGATCCACACGCGAATGGCGCGTCGGAGCAACGACTGTTGGTAAACCTCTGTACGGCTCTAATTTCTCTAATTTTCTCATTGTGGTCATTAATGAGGTGAATGTGGGAGGAACTAATATGTTTCTGACCCTACGCGCAAAGTGCTCTTTCGAAATTTTAGTAGTAAACCTCTTTGTGATTCTCAGCGCCATTCTTGTACTGTCTGCCACCAAAATTTGTTGAGTATCTTTGCAACGCTCTCGCGCCGACCAAACGATTCCGCGACGAAACGCGCCGCTCTTCGTTGGATATTCTCTCTGTCTCGTTTATCAGTCTTACCTGGTAACGGTCCCAGAGTAATGAAAAATAAGAATCGGTCGAACAAGCGCCTTGTAAGCCACTTCTTTATATTTTCTTAAAATACTTCCTATGAAACTTGCTGACATCTATTTTCTCTACTATTTGTAATATGTGGTGATTCCACTTAAGGTTGCTATGGATAGTTACTCCTAAATATATTACGATAGCTACTGTTTCCAGCAATTTGTCATCAATAGTATAGTTACGCAACTGTTGATTTCTTTTCCTATATAAGCGCAATATGTCACATTTATTTACTCTCAGGGTCAACTGCCACAGCCTGCACCATTCATCAATCTTCTGTAGGTCATTCTGCGAATTGCTACGGTTTTCTGCGTTGCTATTTTCTTATAGACAAACCGCATCATCTGCGAACAGTCTTAAAGAGCTTCCGACGCTTTCTACTAGATCATTTATATACATTGTAAACACTAACAATACTACTGCACTTTCTTGGGATACTTCAAAATTACCTTTACATCTGTCGATTTTGTTCCGTTAAGAGAGACGTGTCGAATTCTATCTGGGAGGAAGTCTTGAGTCAGTCTCAAGTCTGGTCCGATGTGCGATAAGCTCTTACTTTTTTCATTAAACGGCAGTGCGGGACGGTGTCAAATGCCTTCACGAAGTCAAAGAACACCGCATCAACTCGGGCGCCGTTGTCTACAGCGCTATGAATCTCATGAAAGAACAAAGGGAGCTGAGTTTCGCAGGAGCTCTGCTTGCGGAATCAATGTTGATTTTTGCATAGGGGATTTTCGCTGTCTAAAAACGGCATAATCCCCGCCCACAAAACATTTTCCATGATTCTACAACAGACTGATGTCAGCGATATAGGGCTGTAATTGTGTGCATACGCCCCACGGTCCTTCTTGAAAACGGGAATGGCCTGCGCTTTTTTCCAATCGCTAATTACCTTTCGTTGCTCCAGTGACCTAGACAAACTGATGATAGAAGGGCAGCAAGTTCTTTCGCATGATCTTTGTAGAATTTTATAGATATCTCATGTGGTCCTAATGCCTTCCCACTAACAAGCGATGTAGTTGGTTTTCCATTCCGCATTTGTTTATCTCAATATCTGCCCCTTCGAAGTTAGTACGATGATTGAAAGTAGGGATTGTGTTACGATCTTCCGAGGTGATTCGGAAGACCGAATTAAGTATTTCGGCCTTCTCTCTGTTATCTTCCATTTCGGTGACAGTATGGTCACCCAGTAAATGAATACAGCATTACGAACCGCTTACTGATTTTACAAAAGACCAAAACCTCTTGGGGTTCATACTCAGATTGGTTGCAAAAATATTATTTCCAAAGTCACTGAATGCCACTCTTATACTCTCATTACTCTAATTTTCGCTCCGTACAGCTATTGTTCGTCTGCTTGGTTTTGACTTCTCTTTGTTTACGCAGCAGTTTTCTAGCACTGCTATTAAATCACGGTGGGTCTTTCTCAATCCTTAAGACCTTCCTTGGAACGTACTTGTCTAAGGCATACTGAACGATGCTTTTGAATTTTTTCCATTTGTGCACTACACCTACGTCATCAGAACTTAGTATTCAGATACTCCGCATCTGGTATCCTGTCACTGTTGCTAAGCAAAAATATTTTCATACTACTACGTTTCTCAACATTCTGGTAAAACCAGTAAACATAGTTGCTATCACAGCCTTATGATCACTGATATTTTCCTCTGTGTTAACTGATTCGGTAAGTTCAGAGCTAATGCTGGGATATTTCCTCTGAAATGGCACCGTCGATTTCCTTTCCCAGCTTTGCACAATTCGAGCTTGTGCTACGTCTCTAATGACCTCGATGTTGACGGGACATTAAATCCAGTCTTCCTTCCTTCCTTCAAGCTCAAGGCTGTTGGTTGTTTGGAGATCTAAGACGTTACCTTCACAAATTGGCTCTCTATCTGCTCAAAGTAATTTTCGGACAAGGCATTCAAAAAAATGTCTCACGATTCCCTGTCTGTGTCATCAGTTTTGATAGCATGATCCTCCCAAGCTGCACCTGACTAGTTTACTACACTGCAGAAGACAGCATCACCTGCAAGCAATCTAGGAGGGTTGCGCAGTTTGTCTCCTAAATCTTTTATATAGATTAGTAATAGCAGAGAGGCTATAACATTTACCTAGGAACGCCAGATACCTCTTCTGTTGTACTCGGTGATTTTGGGTCGGTTACTACGTACTGTGACCTTTCTGACAGCAAACCACGAAGCCAGTCGCACAACTGAAGTGATAGTCCACAGGAATGTAATCTGATTAGTAGTCTCTTGTGAGGAACAGTGTCAAAAACTTTCGGGAAATCTAGTAATAAGGAATCGATGTGAAATCCTCTGACGATAGCATTCATTACTTCGTGCGCATAAAGAGCTAGTTGCATTTCACAACAACGATATTTTCTGAATCCGTGCTGACTATATGTCAATAGATCGTTACCTTCGAGGTAATTTGTAATGTTTGAACAAATTATATGTCCCAAAATCCTACTACAAATCGACGCCGGTGATGTGGGTCTATAATTCATTGGATAACTTCTATCTCCTTTCTCCAGTATTTTTTTTTAATTTGTGGTAAGTTCTTATGGGACCAAACTACTGAGGTCATCGGTCCCTAAGCTTACACAGTACTTAATCTAACTTAAACTAACTTACGTTAAGGACGACACACACATCCATGCACGAGGGAGGACTCGAACCTCCGATAGGGGGAGTATTGGTGTTAACTGTGCAATTTTCCAGTCTTTTGATACGGATCTTTCGCCGAGAGGATGGTTGTTTGTGATTGCTAAGTGAAGAACCATTGTGTCAGAATTCTTTGAAAGAAACCTAATTGGTGTACTATCTAGACCGGAGGTGATTTAAGCTGCTTCGCTACACGACGGATATCTACGTCTAAGTTACTCGTGTTAGCATTGCTCTACATTCGAATTCCGGAATACACATACTTTGACCTCTTTGGTGAACGAATTTCGGAAAACCGTATTCAGTAACTCCGCTTTAGTGGTGCTGTCATCAGTAATATTACCATTGGTATTGCGCAGTGAACGTATCGATCGTGTCTTGCCGTTGATGTACTTTACATTCGACTATAATCTCTATAGATTGTCTGTCAGATACGGAGACAGAGTTTCATTGTGGAAGCTATTAAAAGCATTCGTTGTGGAAGCTATTGAAACCATCTCTCATTGACCTCCATGCTGAGTTTCGAGGTACAGTAAAACATATCCAATCTTGGAGATTTTGTGTTCTTTTAAATTTGACACGCTTTTATCGCCGCACTGCAGTAGCATTCTCGCCCGTTTTGTGTAACATAGGGATTCAAAACACACTGTTATTAATTTATTCGGTATAAGCCTCCCAATCGCCACAGATGCTATTTATTTGAGTGGCAGATAACGTTCTCCAGGCAAAAACCAAACCCAAGCCGTTCCTGCAGACTACCACAGGGTACAGCATGATTCATCACTCCAAATCAGTTGTGTCCGGTCTTCTACTGCCCAGTGACGTCGCTCTTCAGACCATTTCAGGCATTGCTTAGCATGGTCAGTGGCAATTTGTGGCTTAAGAGAATATGCTTGTCCATCACACCCCATCCATTTTAACTCCCTACGTTCAGTCATTGTCCTAGCTGGACTGTTACTAACACTTCCTTGCGCTGTTTTCATACGATTTTTTTTTTACAATCAGCCTCCTCAATGCTCGACGCTCTTCAGTTCGTGAGGTCTACCTGGTCACGGTTTAGCTGTTGTTGTTCCTTCTCCTTTCTAGTTCACAATCACATCACAAACAGTGTCCTATGCACACTCATACTAGGTTGTTCACCCGAGATTTACTTCGTCATAAAATACGGCTGGAGAAATTGAAGAATCACACATCACCAACAGTCGGCTTGCGCAGTTCTGATAGGGTTCAGTTGTCCCTAATGTATTTGTTACTCAGGTGACAACTAATGACTTGTCCATGCTCGAAGTCACTGAGTTCTGCTCACCGATCCATTCTGATGTTACTCCTTCTCTAGTGACAGCACAACACTCTCCGCTTCCTTTTATGAGGGTGGTTTCGCCTGTCGTAACATATAGTGGTCAGTTGCGCATTACATAGGAGTGTGATGATACTTTTGATTGTTTAGTGTATTTAAGATTGGACGTAGCGATTCTGACAGAAGTGGATACACGGTCTCGTTCTGAAGCGGATCATAGTTTCTTTCTCTCTGCATTTCCCTCTCCCCTGAACATAAACTGCCGTCAGGCAGACGTGTGGGAGATTCCAAGGTTTTAGTATTGCGAGGTGACTTCAAAAAGTAAGAAAGAACAGAGATGTAGCAGGAGAATATCTAAAGTGTAAGACGGAGTAGAGCTGCAATAGAGTGTGGTAGAAGAGGTGGAGATGGCCGATGAGGGAGAAACAACAGATACTGCATTATATTTGGAGTTTAACAGACCATCGAAAAGTCTATGATCATACACCTCATTATTTATCGACGATATAACTGCAACCAAAGTCAGTCGGAACTAGTGGTAGTATTTAACATGATTTCGATAACTATTAAACTTTTCGTCGTGTTTGCAGAATAATGATATCATCACAATATCAAAGAAGACAAGTGTGCCGCGCGGGGTAGCCGCGCGATCTAAGGCGCCGCCGGCCGAAGTGACCGAGCGGTTCTAAGAGCTACAGTCTGGAAGCGCGCGACCGCTACGGTCGCAGGTTCGAATCCTGCCTCGGGCATGGATGTGTGTGATGTCCTTAGGTTAGTTAGGTTTAAGTAGTTCTAAGTTCTGGGGGACTGGTGACCACAGCAGTTAAGTCCCATAGTGCTCAGAACCATTTGAACCATCTAAGGCGCCTTGTCACGGTCCGCGCGGCTCCCCTCGTCGGGAGTTCGAGTCCTTCCACGGGCAGTGGTGTGTGTGTGTTGTCCTTAGCATAAGTGTAAGCTTAGGGCCCGATGACCTCAGCAGTTTGGTCCCATAAGACCTTAGCACAAATTTCCAAGCCAAATGTGGATACATACGAAAAACTCACAATCAATCCGAAATCTAATATTTTTAAGTGATGGCTAGAGTAATAGGTACACAGACAAGCAAACAGTGTAATTTCGTGTCAGAAAACTTAAACGTACCATTGAACAATTCGTACATTTCTCCTAGCAACAGATAGGGCATTAATGAAAACTTTGGGTAGTTTTATCGCTTTTGACAAAGTAACATGGCATACAGTGTTTGAAATAATGAACCACAGAGTAAAATTATTAAACTGGAACATCTAGAAAAACCTAGCGACTGCACTGAAACTGAAAGACCAAGAAAGCGAGTTTGTGTAAATGTGGTTATAAGGAAGGATTGAAAGTTATTACCATTGTTCTTTAACTTGAATGTCGAAGTAGAACTGGCGAAAGTGAAATGAAATTTTAGATGGGTGTTAAAAGTACAAAGGCCATTGATACCATCGATAACGCCTGGAGAACATACACTCATTCTGGATGACAGGAAGGAAGATCTAGAGCTTCTGCTCAATGGAATGACTCCATAGTTCGTAAATTATATTGAATAAGGATAAGGAGAGGTAACACAAACATAACGCAGATACCACAAAATAGAACATCGACTCGCTCTTAAAAACTGGGGAAGAGGCAAGAGCGGACGAAGTAAAAAGACTTTCCTTTTGAACTATCTCGCTAAAACTGTAATTTACCGAAACTGATGTACTTAGGATAGTTTCGTAATTTGTCTGATTAAATTAAATAGCAAGATATGTTATGGCAGATAGCCATTTACAGAAATCTCTTCCCGAAAAAGACTAGCTTTATTTTCTTACCAAAATATCGGAATGTTCCAGAAATTGTTAAAGCTTTTACTTACTTACAACCCTCCAGTATATATGGAACATTTCAGAGTTACCGTACAATTCTTACATACGTAAAATATACGATGACGTGGGTGACAAATGAAAAATATTTAAGAAATAAGTCAAATCACAATTAAACTCAAAGACAACGTCACAAAAAGAAGCAGCTTCACTTAAATAATAAGATAATTAACAACAGAGTGGCAAGATGCTAGATCGTTCGATCATCAGAAACAGCATAAAACAATTCAGAGGAAATTTCATAACGGCCGCTCGACAAAAAAAATTATTTCTTAGGATGCTGACAATGTTGATTTTTTTAAACAAAAAATACCATAATATTGTACTCTTTCTGCTATTTTGGCAGCTTATTTATTACTTAAAACATTAACTTATCGCAATGGCATGAGTACCCGCTTCCTTTGCTAATGTCTAGTCAGCTGCAGACATCGGAACAAGATGAGATCGCTAACAAGCATTCGAGAGTTTTTAGTACATAAAAATTTCGTAGAGAAAAATGTGACTCGAACAGAGTCGCTGGACCGCAATTAATTATTACAGAGATATAACAAACTGATGAGCACATATTTACAGTCGTATATTGAAGTAGTACGCCGTTTAGGTAGTAAGCTGACACGGAAGCCGAAGCAGAAACAGGCTTCAGATGAAGACTGGCGGAGACGAATCCAGCTTACTTCACTTCCAAGGAAAGCTACTGGTAGTAACTATTGGCGAGAATTTTAGGAAGAAGCTGCCAGAAACGGGCGTCTGGCGTGCAACAAAAAAAAAATCACGCTGTAGGTTGAGCGACTTAAAACGAGAACCGAAAGCCACGATGCGAAGTGAGAGCTCGCAGCAGCGCAGCTTCGAGACTATTATTCTGGTCCACACTTGTTGCTGGTTCCCTTGCTCACTTCAGGCTGACGTCGGCATGCTTCGTTGAACACAGCGCTCTCGATATAGTGTACCTCATTGTTTGCTTTCAATGACTTCGATGCCTATAAACCGTAATATTAAAAGACCATGTACTATAGGCATCGTTTAAAAACAACCATAGTTAGCTACAAGAAAAATTTCTTTTAACCTGATCCATCTCAGTGTCACAAGAATTTTACAGTAACCAAACAAATGTACTGCCTTCAGTCGACTATACAATGAAGCAGAGATGTAAACACTGAGCACATCTTACGTTACTGCTAAAATCAACAGATCACTTCTTGTAAAAATTATGTTTGCTAACGCGTTTTATAGGATGTTCTGCTGATATTTTATTGAATAAATCCAGCGTCGGTCGTAAACATCGAAATCCTTTATTTTACAGATCGATTTCGCTCACTATGTGACCATATTCAGTGCAAATTACTCGAACCTGGTAGGCCGATAACACAATAGCACAACATTTTCTATGAGGTGTAACATGTAGTGTGATGATTACTTCTAACAGGTATCTTACTATTACTTCATAAAGTAATTTTTGAATTTACAGAGGAGGCTGTTTTGTAACCTTAGCAGTCGAACTTAAAGTACGTTGTATCGCCAACTGCTAAGTCTACAAGATCGGTTCTTCTGTAAATTTAAAAATTATTGTGTGCAGTAAAAGTGAAGATATCTTTTGGAATTAATCATTACGCTATATGTTACACTTCACAGAAAATGTTTTGCCATTATGATATGGGCCTACAAGGTTCGAACAATTTGCACTGAAGATGGTCACACAGTGACCGAAATCGATCTGTAAAATAAAGAATTTCAGTGTTTGCGGCGTATGCTGTCATTTATCCAAAAAATATATTGACAATAACATGCTCGTGCTGCACACGGTTTCCAATGGAATTAGACATTAAGAAGTTCTGCTGATATGCTACACCCTAAACACGCCAGCAAATTTAATTTTTAACACCAAAAGGTCTGTTGATTTTAGCGACATAATCAAGCAGTCGTACAAGACGTGCTCAGAGTTTATATAATGGTCACAGGTTTCCTGCGCTACTTTGTGTCGCTACTACAGCAAGATGTACGCAAACACGATGTGCAGATATGGTCTAGTAGTGCCACGAAATATAAACGTTTTCTCATTATGTTCGCCATCCCTTTTAAGGAGAATATTACTAGCGGGCCCTTACCTCATAAATTATTCGACATTTATCGTTTTTATTTTATTTATTTACCTTTCGTTCTTTGCGACAAGTTTGGCGCTCGCAGGCCAATTCTAAACCATCATTCCTCTCATCAGACAGACCGCTGTCATCGCTGGTCGCAGCCAAATAGAGATAAATGTGATGAGACACAGAGAATAGACAGATTAATTCCAACAATAAACTAGAAATAGCAGCCAGCCACCGTTAGTACTAATGTTAATTAAAACCAAGTAGCACCGTTAGCGGTTTTGAACAGACAGATTCATCGTTAGATGGATGTTCACGTTTAAAATTATACATGCTCTACATGTGAAGTTGGTTGATTTACAATGTGGTGCCCTACAACGATATAACGAAAGGAGCCTATTTACTGCAAAAAATCTGAATGTCGTATGATACTTTCGGCTGAGATATCGCACGGGATGGTTCAGGCGCTCGTCGGAAAGGGTATTTTCCTTCGCGCACATTGGCCCCTTTTCTTGTGAATGTGTGAGAAGTGTGTCGTACATGTACTTGTGGAGCAGGTGAGTGAAATGGACGCGTGTACAGAACAGCGTTATGTGTGTGTTGTGAGAAGGTAAATGGGGAAACCTTGTGCCGCTGAGATGAACGTCGCCATCCAAAGGACGGATCACCATCGACAACGTCACACGAGTGACTGAAAAGGGACCTGGAATTTAACCCAGGGTAGTAGCGTAAAGTATGGTGATCAGGAACTTTATGCCACCACCTCCCCTCCCCTTGACATGCACTTACTGGCACCGAAAATTTCATCTACCATCAGGATCCGAACCGGCTTACCTCCAAGATGGGCGCCACCGCACAGCGTGCTTTAGCGATCTCAATTGCAGAAGTGCTTTTCCACTCTGTCCTGGTATAAGAATAAATTAAAACAATATATACAACTTTCTAAGATAAGGAAAGAGTTAGTTTTGTGTTACATACATCGAAAATCCAAAAGCAGTGAACAGTGCAGGATTTTCGAAGTTGGTGACACAAAATTAACTCAATCCTTGTCTTAGAAAGTTGTATGCGTTGTTTTTATTCATTTTATTGTCCAGTTAGTGTATATTAGACAATCAGTCTCCCATTAGTTATTATGATTTCGCTCATGAGGATATCTTCCGATAAAAGTACTTGCAATTGAAGATCGTTTACATGTTTTAGCCCTTCCTCTGGGAGGATATTAAGTTAATCTTCCACATATATAAAGCAGAAAGTATGTGTGCATGTCTGGCATCTCCT
This sequence comes from Schistocerca piceifrons, assembly GCF_021461385.2. NCBI lineage: Eukaryota > Metazoa > Arthropoda > Insecta > Orthoptera > Acrididae > Schistocerca > Schistocerca piceifrons. Next base: position 681,841,831 of record NC_060140.1, read on the forward strand.
CTCAAACCCCTCAACCAATTTCTGTCAAATTTTGCACAGAAACTGCAGGCCTCACAAGTATCAGCACTGTGGGGTTTATAACCTCACAGCGCCAACATATGCCGAAATACAGGCAAAACTTTTTTTTCCACCCTGTGGTGTATAGGCTGCCCTGCATGACAGACACGTTGCGTGGGAACTGTATCAACCCACCAAATCAATCTGTTTTGCAGGGTAGCCTATATGTCAGAGGCAAGAAATGGTTTTGCGGGCCTTAACATGTAGCCTGTCCTGCACGACAGGCATGTTATGAAAGTAGTATCGGCCTGCTTTATTGAATCCTATTGCACCGGCCGCTGTGGCCGAGCGGTCCTAGGTGCTTCAGTCTGGAACCGCACGACTGCTATGGTCGCAGTTTCGAATCATACCTCGGGCATGGATGTGTGTGATGTTCATAGGTTAGTTAGGTTTCAGTAGTTCTAAGTTCTATGGGACTGATGACCTCAGATGTTAAGTCCCATAGTGTTCAGAGCCATTTGAACCATTTTTGAATCATACTGTAGGGGCTGCAGATGCCGATGAGTATGGGAGGGGAGAGGCTGAGATGGGTTGAAGAGTATGGGCAGAATGATGGACAGGAGGAAATGGACAGAGAGAGAGGGGGAGGAGGGTAGATGAAGAGAGAGAGAGAGTGGAGAGGAGGAGACAGACAGATAGAGTTGGGAAGGAAGATTCGGTGGACAGACAAAGGGAGGAAGAGGTGGGCATGGGAAAGGGTAGGAGGATGTGTGTTCAGTTTATGTGTCGAATGCACATATGAGTGAAGTTGTGGTGAAGAGGCTAGTAATTCAATGTTGTTGATATTTTCAGCTGTCTCTCCTCAGTTAGTACTTCAGTTATACTTTGTCACGTAAACAATAAAACAATCGTGTTTTGCAACTGAATTTATTTGTTTTTACTAAATATGTTTTCTATATTCTGAAGATGCGTAGAATGAAAAAGCGACACGTGACTGGTTCACGCAATTAATTCAGTTGGAAAACACGTAATTTTTTACCCGTATGATAAAGCATAATTAATAATTCTACTCCAATTTTAAATAAACCTGTCTGCTTCTAGTAGACGAGTTTGCCTATTTGTGGAAAGTGCTGTTAAAGGCAAGTTGGGGAGTTCAGGTGTCGAGCGGGTAAAAGTTGCGGAGTTGGTGTGATCCGAGTTACTTGTACGTGTGAGATGCAGCAGCTGTGGTGAAGGGCAGCGTCTGCCTGCAGGGAAACTAGAGAGCTGGCAGGTGTCACCTCGGCAGCAGCTTCCCGCGTGTGTCTGCCAGACTTTCCCCCGGCTCCCGGCGTTAACTGGCGCGCCGTGCTCGCACGCGGTCCCCGGCCTCAGCGCTACTGCTGCTGCTGCTGCAGCTGACCCCCTGTTGTGTGAAGCGCCTGCTTTCACAGCCGCCGGCGTCAGACACGGCCATCCACTCTCCCCTTGTTTCTGGGCTTCGACATTCGCGACTTTCCTTATCTACTTGCAGCCTGAATAAGGAGCATTTTCTCATTTTACCTGTATCATTATCATCTTCATACACACTTGATGTTAGCGACAGTTTCAGAAAAGAAACAGGGGTCAGTGATCGTCATTTATCACCATATCGACGACGTTTACTACAGTTAACAAACCAACAAAGAAGGTTAGAAGAGTTTTTATGCGGGAAAGAAGAGATAAGCAGTTGTTAGCATCTCAATTAGCTATGAGTGGACAGCATTTAATTTCTATATGACGGACGAAGAGAAATTATTGGCAAATTTAAAATGATTAAATCTTTTTCTGGAGAAGAACCAAAAAGACCCACCGTGGTTTAATAACGGAATTCCGAAAATGCTGAGGAAACAGTGATTGTTGCAGTCTGGGTTTAAAAAAGATGTCGGAAATGTTGACAGGGAAAAGTTAGCACAAATTCGTGTTTCTATAAAAACATCGATGCGCGAATCATTCAACCATTTTCACTGCAATGCTTTAGTGAAAGATCTTGCCGAGAACATTAGACAGTTCTGGTCCACGTACAATCACTAAGCGAGTAGAAGACTTCCATCCAGTCGCTCGTCGACCAGTCTGGTGCGGCAATGAAAGCAAATGTGAAGCTCAAGTTTCAAATATCGCATTTAAGGTATCTTTCACTCTGAGCACAATGGGACTTAATATCTGAGGTCATCAGTCAAATGGTTCAAATGGCTCTGAGCCACTATGCGACTTAACTTCTGAGGTCATCAGTCACCTAGAACTTAGAACTAATTAAACCTAACTAACCTAAGAACATAACACACATCCATGCCCGAGGCAGGATTCGAACCTGCGACCGTAGCGGTCGCTCGGCTCCAGACGGTCATCAGTCCACTAGAACTTAGAACTACTTAAACCTAACTAACCTAAGGACATCACACACAACCATGCCCGAGGCAGGATTCGAACCTGTGACAGTAGCAGTCGCGCGGTTCCTGACTGAAGCGCCTAGAACCGCTCGGCCACAGTCGCCGGCTTTCACTCTGAAGAATCGTACAAACGTACTGTTATTTGACCACTGCATAGACTCTCGTATGGAAGACATAGTAACAGGCATCCCTGGCATAGAGAGGCGTCTGAAGGAGTTGAAAACCAGTCACCAGATCCGAATGGAACCCCAGTTCCATTTTGTCAACAGTACTCTTCGGCATTAGCACCTTGCTTAACTTGTTCTTTTTTGCAGTCTTTTCGTGAGAGCACCAAGCGACTGCAAAAAAGAACGGGTGACTCGTAGGTATAAGAATAGTAAAAGAAGGAACCCGCAAAATCACAGACCAGTAGCCTTAATATATGTTTGTTGAAGAGCATATTCTAAGTTCGAATATAATAAATTTCCTTCTGTCCACAAATCAGCACTGTTTTAGAAAGGACAGATCGTACGAAACTCAGTTTACCTATAACGCTTGACGAACCGTGGGTGAAGGGCAACAGGTAGGTTATGGTTGGTGGGGACTTCAACCTTCCCTCGATATGTTGGCAAAAATATTTGTTCAAAACCGGTGTTAGGCAGAAAACATCTTCCGAGATTGTCCTGAACGCTTTCTCCGAAAATTATTTCGAGCAGTTAGTCCACGAACCCACGCGAATTGTAAATGGTTGCAAAAACATACTTGACCTCTTAGCCACAAACAATCCAGAGCTAATAGAGAGCATCATTACTGATACAGGGATTAGTGATCACAAGGTCGTTATAGCTAGGCTCAATACCGTTTCTTCCAAATCGACCAGAAACAAACGCAAAATAATTTTATTTAGAAAAGCGGATAAAGTGTCACTAGAAGCCTTTCTAAGAGACAATCTCCATTCCTTCCGAACTGACTATGCAAATGTAGATAAGATGTGGCTCAAATTCAAAGATATAGTAGCAACAGCAATTGAGAGATTCATACCTCATAAATTGGTAAGAGATGGAACTGATCCCCCATGGTACACAAAACAGGTCCGAACGCTGTTGCAGAGGCAACGGAAAAAGCATGCGAAGTTCAGAAGAACGCGAAATCCCGAAGATTGGCTAAAATTTACAGACGCGCGAAATTTGGCACGGACTTCAATGCGAGATGCCTTTAATAGGTTCCACAACGAAACATTGTCTCGAAATTTGGTAGAAAATCTGAAGAAATTCTGGTCGTATGTAAAGTACACAAGCGGCAAAACGCAGTCAATACCTTCGCTGCGCAGTGCCGATGGTACTATTACCGATGACTGTGCCGATAAAGCGGAGTTATTGAACGCAGTTTTCCGAAATTCCCTCACCAGGGAAGACGAATGGAATATTCCAGAATTTGAAACACGAACAGCTGCTAGCATGAGTTTCTTAGAAGTAGATGTCTTAGGGGTTGCGAAGCAACTCAAATCGCTTGATACGGGCAAGTCTTCAGGTCCAGATTGTATACCGATTAGGTTCCTTTCAGATTAAGCTGATACAATAGCTCTCTACTTAGCAATCATATACAACCGCTCGCTCACCGATAGATCTGTACCTACAGATTGGAAAATTGCGCAGGTCGCACCAGTGTTTAAGAAGGGTAGTAGGAGTAATCCATCGAACTACAGACCTATATCATTGACGTCGGTGTGCAGTAGGGTTTTGGAGCATATACTGTATTCAAACATTGTGAATTACCTCGAAGGGAACGATCTATTGATACGTAATCTGCATGGTTTCAGAAAACATCGTTCTTGTGCAACGCAGCTAGCTCTTTATTCGCACGAAGCAATGGCCGCTATCGACAGGGGATCTCAGGTTGATTCCGTATTTCTGGATTTCCGGAAAGCTTTTGACACCGTTCCTCACAAGCGACTTGTAATCAAGCTGCGGGCCTATGGGGTATCGTCTCAGTTGTGCTACTGGATTCGTGATTTCCTGTCGCAGTTCGTAGTAATAGACGGCAAATCATCGAGTAAAACTGAAGTGATATAAGGTGTTCCCCAGGGAAGCGTCCTGGGACCTCTGCTGTTCCTGATCTATATAAATGAAATCAAAATGGTTCAAATGGCTCTGAGCACTATGGGACTTAACATCTGAGGTCATCAGTCCCCTAGAACTTAGAACTACTTAAACCTAACTAACCTAAGGACATCACACACATCCATGCCCGAGGCAGGATTCGAACCTGCGACCGTAGCAGTCGCGCGGCTCCGGACTGAGCGCCTAGAACCGCTAGACCACCGAGGCCGGCTATAAATGACCTGGGTGACAATCTGAGCAGTTCTCTCAGGTTGTTCGCAGATGATGCTGTAATTTACCATCTAGTAAGGTCATCCGAAGACCAGTATCAGTTGCAAAGCGATTTAGAAAAGATTGCTGTATGGTGTGGCAGGTAACGAAAAGTGTGAGGTGATCCACATGAGTTCCAAAAGAAATCCGTTGGAATTCGATTACTCGATAAATAGTACAATTCTCAAGGCTGTCAATTCAACTAAGTACCTGGGTGTTAAAGATACGAACAACTTCAGTTGGAAAGACCACATAGATAATATTGTGGGGAAGGCGTGTCAAAGGTTGCGTTTCATTGGCAGGACACTTAAAAGATGCAACAAGTCCACTAAAGAGACAGCTTACACTATACTCGTTCGTCCTCTGTTAGAATACTGCTGCGCGGTGTGGGATCCTTACCGGGTGGGATTGACGGAGGACATCGAAAGGGTGCAAGAAAGGGCAGCTCGTTTTATATTATCACGTAATATGGGAGAGAGTGTGGCAGATATGATACGCGGGTGGGATGGAAGTCATTAAAGCAAAGACGTTTTTCGGCGCGGCGAGATCTATTTACGAAATTTCAGTCACCAACTTTCTCTTCCGAATGCGAAAATATTTTGTTGAGCCCAACCTACATCGGTAGGGATGATCATCAAAATAAAATAAGAGAAATCAGAGCTCGAACAGAAAGGTTTAGGTGTTCGTTTTTCCCGCGCGCTGTTCGGGAGTGGAATGGTAGAGAGATAGTATGATTGTGGTTCGATGAACCCTCTGCCAAGCACTTAAATGTGAATTGCAGAGTAGTCATGTAGATGTAGATGTAGGTTCCATATTCCTAGATTTCCGAGAACCGTTTGAGACGGTGTCCCACTGCAGGCGGTTAACGGAAGTCCGTGTAGACAAACGATCTGACGGATAGGGTGTGTTTGTTGATGAGGCTGTAATGTACGGCAAAATGCCGTCGTTGAATTAACTTTAGGAGAGTGCAGAAGCACTTAAACTTTCCACCGGCCGGAGTGGCCGAGCGGTTCTACGCTTCAGCCTGGAACCGCGCGACCGCTACGGTCGTAGGTTCGAATCCTGCCTCGGGCATGGATGTGTGTGTTGTCCTTAGGTTAGTTAGGTTTAAGTAGTTCTAAGTTCTAGGCGACTGATGACCTCAGAAGTTAAGACCCATAGTGCTCAGAGCCATTTGAACCATTTTTTTGAGCTACCGAAAGCACAGCGGATAGCGCGACAGCAGGGACTATCTCGCGTACCCTCCCGCCAGACCCACATTCTTACCTTGTATGTCAACACACTACATTCGTAGTGTCCTACTCCATCACACTCATTACTCGTGGAAGACATTCTTCCCAAGTCCCGTAAGAGTTCGGGGAATATGTGTGCATCCGCTCAGAAGAAGAAGGTCATGGCCGGTGTTGCCTGAACTATATACTTATATTGATATGGTGTCTGTTCTTTCGGACATATCCGAAAGAACAGTCACGATATCCATGTAAGTATAAACTAACTTACGCTAAGGACGACACTCACACCCATGCCCGAGGGAGGACTTGAGCCTCCGACGGGGGAGCCGCGTGAACAGTGTCAAGACGTCGTAGACCGCGCGGCCCAGACTGTAGCGCCTAGAACCGCTCGGCCACCCCGGCCCGTTTGGTGTGTTAGATGGATAGAGCGTCTGCCATGTAAGCATGAGATTCAGGGTTCGATTCCCGATCAGGGCACACCTTTTCACCTCTCCTCGTTGAAATATATCAACGCCCCTTAGCAGCTGAAGGTATTAAAATAATTCTAATTAAGTTAAAGATAAATTAAATAGTGTGTAAGCCTTGGGACCGCTGACCTCAGCAGTTTGGTCACATAAGACCTTACCACAAATTTCCAAATTTTCCGTAAATGGAATGCTTCCAAAATAAAATATTAACAACAGCAACAAATTGTTAATAAAAGATTCATATTATACTCAATTTAAATGAATTTACGTCATAACTAAAACAACAAGAGTATAAGAAAGCGTGTCAGCGAAAAGCAACTTAAGAAATATCTTGAGTCCACAGGATCAAATGTTTACCATAAATGCTATAACATTTAAGAACATTGGCTTCCGTTTTGATGGACCATTGCGGTTTGCCGTTTGAAAACTGCCATAATCATGCATCTTGCTACACGAACCTCATTCCGAATTCGCACGTATCCAAGGCACAAGAAAGTACCGCAGAAACTAACTTCAAGCAGTTCAGTACTATAAACAGAAAACAACCATATGTTATTTTAACTTTAATATAAGCTACTAATTGTGCACACAGTCAGTACCACAGCGTCTTTAATCATAACATACAAAAACATCTAGCAAAATGACGGCCCAACCAATAACATACAATCAGTACAAAATCTGTAACCTATGCAGCAAACATAAAACACTGTGTGCATCCATCTCGCATAATCAGTTCCTAATATAGTTCAGGGATGCACTGTCTGTGAGTAATTATCAGATTATGCTGGTGTTAGCAAACATCAGATTACAGTACCTCTTAAGTCCATAGGTTGGTCAGAAACAATCTGAAAAGCTTGTAAGAATGTTGCAGAGTAGGTTGCGCTGAGAAATAACTGTTAAGAAAAAATTCGATACCTTGCGCTGTTTCCGAGTTAATTAGCACTGTAGTTAGCCTATCAGGCCGTTGCGCACACAAGTTCAGAGACGATGTCAGCAAACGTGCTCTTCGTTTGGTTTCCTAAAATCGAACAAGAGAGCGATACAAAAATTGGACGTGGGTCGGTAATAAGGATCGAATCCGAATCAAAGGCTGAGCAATATCGTGCGCTATCAATGACGCTAATTGTATCTGGTGGGCCACTTGATTTTGAGTAAGCAACGGCTTAATTGGCTATTTTCACTTCCAATTTACTCGGCAAGGGCGCAACGTCTTGCATTCTCAGCCGCGCGGTGTGGCCGCGCGGTTTGAGGCGTCATCTACATCTACATCTACATGACTACTCTGCAATTCACATTTAAGTGTTTGGCAGAGGGTTTGTCGAACCACAATCATACTATCCCTCTACCATTCCACTCCCGAACAGCGCGCGGGAAAAACGAACACCTAAACCATTCTGCTCGAGCTCTGATTTCTCTTATTTTATTTTGATGATCATTCCTACCTATGTAGGTTGGGCTCAACAAAATATTTTCGCATTCGGAAGAGAAAGTTGGTGACTGAAATTTCGTAAATAGATCTCGCCGCGCCGAAAAACGTCTTTGCTGTAATGACTTCCATCCCAATTCGCGTATCATATCTGCCACACTCTCTCCCCTACTACGTGATAATACAAAACGAGTTGCCCTTTTTTGCACCCTTTCGATGTCCTCAGTCAATCCCACCTGGTAAGGATCCCACACCGCGCAGCAATATTCTAACAGAGGACGAACGAGTATAGTGTAAGCTGTCTCTTTAGTGGGCTTGTTGCATCTTTTAAGTGTCCTGCCAATGAAACGCAACCTTTGGCTCGCCTTCCCCACAATATTATCTATGTGGTCTTTCCAACTGAAGTTGTTCGTAATTTTAACACCCAGGTACTTAGTTGAATTGACAGCCTCGAGAATTGTACTATTTATCGAGTAATCGAATCCCAACGGATTTCTTTTGGAACTCATGTGGATCACCTCACACTTTTCGTTATTTAGCGTCAACTGCCACCTGCCACACCATACAGCAATCTTTTCTAAATCGCTTTGCAACTGATACTGGTCTTCGGATGACCTTACTAGACGGTAAATTACAGCATCATCTGCGAACAACCTGAGAGAACTGCTCAGATTGTCACCCAGGTCATTTATACAGATCAGGAAGAGCAGAGGTCCCAGGACGCTTCCCTGGGGAACACGTGATATCACTTCAGTTTTACTCGATGATTTGCCGTCTATTACTACGAACTGCGACCTTCCTGACAGGAAATCACGAATCCAGTCGCACAACTGAGACGATACCCCATAGGCCCGCAGCTTGATTAGAAGTCGCTTGTGAGGAACGGTGTCAAAAGCTTTCCGGAAATCTAGAAATATGGAATCAACTTGAGATCCCCTGTCGATAGCGGCCATTACTTCGTGCGAATAAAGAGCTAGCTGCGTTGCACAAGAACGATGTTTTCTGAAACATTTGACGGACTGCGCGGCCTCTCCCGCAGGAGGTTCGAGTCCTCCCTCGGGCATGGGTGTGCGTGTTGTTCTTAGCATAATTTAGTTTAAGTAGTGTCTAAGTCTAGGGACCGACGACCTAAGCAGTTTGGTCCCTTAGAAATTCACACACATTTGAACACTTTTTATTGCATTCTTTTTAACAATTATTTCTCAGCACATCCTATCCTGCAACAACCTTACAAGCTTTTCAGAGTCTTTCTGACCGCCCTGTATAATTCTGCTTGGCATAGCTAGTTATATACACACCATGGATATAGTACAACTGTCGTATCCTGCCTAGTTCTCAGAGATGGGGTATATAGGAAACCTGCTTTTCGGATCGCTAGACAATTCAATCAAATCGTATTAAAGAGTTTTATTACGAAATGAATCAATGACAATACTTAAATTTGAGAAATACATAGATGTATGACAAGCAAAGGGCGGCATGCAATATAATTATTGTCCTTCAGTATAAGGATTCCAAAACAAGTAAAGTAATACAGTGGATGGTTCTGTCCAGGTGGCTGATCTTAGCGCTTCTGCAGAACTCGTAGGACTGGTCGAACTGGGCCGCGGCCAGTCGGCGTGGCGCTTATATCCTCTTCGCGTAGAGGACGGTGCCGTCGCGTTGTCGTCCAGGAGAGGGGTCGGTCGGCGTGCAGTAAACTGGCTGACGTCTTCTTCACAGCCCCCTCTGCCTCTCGTTCCGGACTGGCGTTCCGGCGCTTCACTTTACGCCGTAACAATAACTCCGTGTATCTGACATGAAGGAATACCGACACTCTGCAAACGTAATCTATGAGTTAGAGGGTCCAGCACCTCAAGGTTGCTCAGCTGGCAGACCCACAAGAGGTGCTGTGCGAGCGGGCGACCTCACACCAGCGCGTCAGTTCTCGGCTTGCGGCCAAATTTCTACCGGTGGAAGACCAGCACCGTCAACACTCGCGGCTCCCCACACAGTCCTCTCTCTTTCACCTCAGATCAAATGGTTCAAATGGCTCTAAGCACTATGGAACTTAACATCAGTCCCCTAGACTTAGAACTACTTAAACCTAACTAATCTAAGGACATCACACACATTCATGCCCGAGGCAGGATTCGAACCTGCGACGGCAGCAGCCGCGCGGTTTCCGACTGAAGAGCCTAGAACCGCTCGGCCACTACGGCAGGCTCTCTCACCTCTCTGAGTCACCAAATAAACACATTCTCCATCAGAAAGTCACACCACGCTAAACAGTGAAAAACCACAGGAAGTAGTTCCGACCTGGGAAACATAGACAAAAATGTACCACACTTAGCACACATGTCGTCTTTGTTAATTTCTCCACAAAATATTCGTCTTCTGTACCGTTGAAAAACATTCACATTTGCATATACACTTATAATTATATAGCATGCATTTAGCTATACTACACTGTTTAAATGACACACATTAATTTGCGATTCTAGGATGTAACGGAGCAGAAACGGTCATGTTATTATCCTTTACGTAAAATCAGTTTATTCACGGTAGTGGCAGTTCAGAATTATTTTTACATTCTTCCAGATGCTGGTACGCAACGTACTGTGTGAGTGAATAACTCGTCGCATTTGTACTATTTTTGTTGGTAAGTGCTAACGCCCCCCCCCCCCACCCCCACCTCCATGAACCATGGACCTTGCCGTTGGTGAGGAGGCTTGCGTGCCTCAGCGATCAGAACAGATAGCTGTACCGTAGGTGCAACCACAACGGAGGGGAATCTGTTGAGAGGCCAGACAGACGTGTGGTTGCTGAAGAGGGGCAGCAGCCTTTTCAGTAGTTGCAGGGGCAACAGTCTGGATGATTGACTGATCTGGCCTTGCAACACTAACCAAAACGACCTTTCTGTGCTGGTACTTCGAACTGCTCAAAGCAAGGGGAAACTACAGCCGTAATTTTCCCGGGGGCATGCAGCTTTACTGTATGGTTAAATCAGTAACAAATAGGAGTGCGAGTAAGCTACTGCAAACAGCATAGTGAACGCATTATTGTGGCCAAGATAGACACGAAGCCCACGCCTACCATAGTAGTACAAGTTTATAAGCCAACTAGCTCTGCAGATGACAAAGAGGTTGATGAAATGTATGATGAGATAAAAGAAATTATTCAGACAGTGAAGGGAGACGAAAATTTAATAGTCATGGGTGACTGGAATTTGATAGTAGGAAAAGGAAGAGAAGGAAACGTAGTAGGTGAATATGGAATGGGGGTAAGAAATGAAAGAGGAAGCCGCCTGGTAGAATTTTGCACAGAGCACAACTTAATCATAGCTAACACTTGGTTCAAGAGTCATAAAAGAAGGTTGTATACATGGAAGAAGCCTGGAGATACTGGAAGGTTTCAGATGGATTATATAATGGTAAGACAGAGATTTAGGAACCAGGTTTTAAATTGTAAGACATTTCCAGGGGCAGATGTGGACTCTGACCACAATCTATAGGTCATGAACTGTAGATTAAAACTGAAGAAACTGCAAAAAGGTGGGAATTTAAGGACATGGGACCTGGATAAACTGACTAAACCAGAGGTTGTAGAGTGTTTCAGGGAGAGCATTAGGGAAAGATTGACAGGAATGGGGGAAAGAAATACAGTAGAAGAAGAATGGGTAGCTTTGAGAGATGAAATAGTGAAGGCAGCAGAGGATCATGTAGGTAAAAAGACGAGAGCCAGTAGAAATCCTTGGGTGACAGAAGAAATACTGAATTTAATTGATGAAAGGAGAAAATATAAAAATGCAGTAAATGAAGCAGGCAAAAAGGAATATAAACGTCTCAAAAATGAGATCGAGAGGAAGTGCAAAATGGCTAAGCAGGCATGGCTAGAGGACAAATGTAGAGGCTTATCTCACTAGGGGTAAAATAGATACAGCCTACAGGAAAATTAAAGAGACCTTCAGAGAAAAGAGAACCATTTGTATGAATATCAAAAGCTCAGATGGAAACCCAGTTCTAAGCAAAGAAGGGAAAGCAGAAAGGTGGAACGAGTACATAGAGGGTCTATACAAGGGCGATGTACTTGAGGACAATATTATGGAAATGGAAGAGGATGTAGATGAAGTTGAAATGGGAGGTATAATACTGCGTGAAGAGTTTGACAGAGCACTGAAAGACCTGAGTCGAAACAAGTTCCATTAGAACTACTGACGGCATTGGGAGAGCCAGTCCTGACGAAACTCTACCATCTGGTAAGCAACATGTACGAGACCGGCGAAATACCCTCAGACTTCAAGAAAAATATAATATTCCAATCCCAAAGAAAACAGGTGTTGACAAATGTGAAAATTAACGAACTATCAGTTTAATAAGTCACGGCTGCAAAATACTAACGCGGATTCTTTACAGACGAATGGAAAAACCGGTAGAAGCCGACCTCGGGGAAGATCACTTTGGATTCCGTAGAAATGTTGGGACACGTGAGGCAATACTGACCCTACGACTTATCTTACAAGCTAGATTGAGGAAAGAAAAACCTACGTTTCTAGCATTTGTAAACTTAGAGAAAGCTTTTGACAATGTTGACTGGAATACTCTCTTTCAAATCCTAAAGGTGGCAGGGGCAAAATACAGGGAGCGAAAGGCTATTTATAATTTGTACAGAAACGAGATGGCAGTTATAAGAGTCGAGGGGCATGAAAGGGAAGCAGTGGTTGGGAAGGGAGTGAGACAGGGTTGTAGGCTATACCCGGTGTTATTCAATCTGTATATTGAGCAAGGAAACAAAAGAAAAATTCGGAGGAGGAATTAAAATCCATGGGGAACAAATAAAAACTTTGAGTTTTGCCGATGACATCGTAATTCTGTCAGAGACAGCAAAAGACCTGGAAGAGCAGCTGAACGGAATGGATAGTGTCTTGAAAGGAGGATATAAGATGAACATCAACAAAAGCAAACCGAGGATAATGAAATGTAGTCGAATTAAGTCGGGTGATACTGCAGGTATTAGATTAGGAAATGAGACGCTTAAAGTAGTAAACGAGTTTAGCTATTTGGGGGCCGGAGTGGCCGAGCGGTTCTAGGCGCTACAGTCTGGAGCCGCGCGACCGCTATGGTTGCAGGTTCGAATCCTGCCTCGGGCATGGATGTGTGTGATGTCCTTAGGTTAGTTAGGTTTAAGTAGTTCTAAGTTCTAGGGGACTGATGACCTCAGCAGTTAAGTCCCATAGTGCTCAGAGCCAACAACAAGTGCGTACTTTAAGCATTTTGGTACCGTAAGCAATAGTTCAACCTGTTAATGGAAACAAATTAAGGAGACGAAACAGTCTACAGCTTTGTAGTGAGAATGAGTGTTCTATGAAAATGGAGAGAGGGGAGAGCGGAGGGTGTAGGACAGACAGCGGAAACATCGATATATAATTGTGCAGTAGGATGGAAATACACTTCCTGAATTAGGCAATGAGCTGTTCCGTCTTCACAAATTGTCTGTGATCTTTTCCTAGATAATACAACATCTCTTGTTTCTGCAGGTTCGTAAGCTAAGGCTAGTTTGGGAAGTCGTTTACTGTCCACTGTTTGTATGCGTTCGTACCAGGTTTTCCGGACTTTGGTTGTTCTGCTTTCAGTTGGCTCTACTTCAGTTCTGCTCGTACAGTTTCGTTTTTTATGTGGTCTGTTCTTGAACAATCTTTTATTCTTCTTACAAATTTCATTGGTGTGCATTGTATTATATCGAATGTTCTTTTTTAGGTACCCTGTAAATACTGCTATGAAGATATACTAGAAGAGATACAGCTTTATACAATTATACTTTCGTTTCTTGTCTGACCTTATTTTTAAATACATTATACATGATACCATATATACTTCTAAATCTAATCACTATTAATCTAGACCATTACATATTACTGTCTAGCTCAATCTGACATCCTAAATAACTAGAGGATATAAAAAATGGTTCAAATGGCTCTGAGCACTATGGGACTTAACTTCTGAGGTCATCAGTCCCCTAGACTTAGAACTACTTAAACCTAACTAACCTAATGACATCACACACATCCATGCCCGAGGCAGGATTCGAACCTGCGACCGTAGCGGTCACGCGGTTCCAGACTGAAGCGCCTAGAACCACACGGCCACACCGGCCGGCTAGAGGATATCACTTTTATATAAAATCACATTATGCACAATAATTTTGGATCGAATAGGATGGGCCTCAGTTAACTGCCACGTTTGCTTTCTACTATATTTCTGTTCAGATTGTCAGATGCTTTAACGAAATCTATAAATCCTATGTATGGTTGTAGGCTATGTTGTCGTTTCTTCTCTGTTAATTGTTACAGAATAAATTAATTACTATTATTCAGCTTCCATTTCTAAATCCAGTCTGTTCTTCGTCAAAGGAAATTTCCAATACTGAGTCGAGAAAACTTAACAGACCTTCTTTCTTGAACATAGGTACCTCTGCTGTTTCCGATGAGTGAGGTATTTTTCACTTGTTTGCTAGCTTTGGTTGAATATGATTGACAGCCTCTTTTATAGGATCGTACCTCCGTATTTTAATAGCCTTACGTTGATTTTATGCATTCCAGTTGCTTTTCTGTGTTTAATTTCTTTTGAGGATTTCTGTATCTCTAGTATTGGAATGGGGTCAACTTCTTCTACTTCTTCTTACGATTGATTTTCTTGTTCTCTCTGCTGGCATCATAAATCTTTGTAGCGCTGAACCCACTGACCTTCTCTATCTCGTCTCCTCTTATTTTGTCCTTCTCACTCTTCTTCCACTCTAAATCTACCTGTTGTGGGGGCTGGTCAGGGTATGTCGCCTGGAATGGAAACTCTACCGGGCATCAGCCGCCAGTGACCCACACTTAGCTCTGGGAGGCGACTTCGCTGCAAATTAAGGTTATGCAGCCAGATAGTGGAGAAGCCAGGATTGCCGCTTCGCTTCCAGCGTATCACAGAAACCTGTAGCACAGCTGAACGCCTGCTGTCCGTGTACAGGTGATCCTGACGGAGTTGCCTATCGACCTGTTCGTGGAGTCGATGCCGCACAGCCTGTCGATCCTTGAGGCGCTGTACGCGAAGGTGTTCCTGTCGGACGGGCTGGACTTCAGCGTGCGGCTGCTGCGGCCCGAGGCGGTCATCCTGCAGATGGCGCGCGTCTTCTCGGACGGCGACCAGCCGGCGGGCCCCGGCGCCGCGTCGCCGCTGGTCTGTTCGTGCAAGAAGCTGCTCAAGGTCATCGTGCTGTCCGAGCCCAAGCTGCGCAAGGCGCTGCAGCAGCGCCGCCGCGCGCTCGACAAGGCCATCGAAGGCCTCGGCCAGCACGGGCTCGTCGGCACCTCCGACGAGACGCTCACCAACCTGCACGACGCGCTCAAGGTACGCCTGCACGCCCTTCTCGCTCCGCTGCCACCGCGATACTTACCGGAACGTAAAGTAAGGACTGAGCTTACTGGCGCTTTCTTATGGGAACTGGCGACTGGTATATCACGAATACTGAGCCAGTAAACGAGTATTTTCAATGAAATTTTACATTTAAATATATTACACTACTGGCCATTAAAATTGCTACACCACGAAGATGATGTGCTGCGGACGCGAAATTTAACCGACAGGAAGAAGATGTGATATGCAAATGATTAGCTTTTCACAGCATTCACACAAGGTTGGCGCCGGTGGCGACACTTACAACGTGCTGATATGGGGAAACTTTCCAACCGACTTCTCATACACAAACAGCAGTTGACCGGCGTTGCCTGGTGAAACGTTGTTGTGATGCCTCGTGTAAGGAGGAGAAATGCATACCATCACGTTTCCGACTTTGATAAAGGTCGGATTGTAGCCTATCGCGATTGCGGTTTATCGTATCGCGACATTGCTGCTCGCGTTGGTCGAGATCCAATGACTGTTAGCAGAATATGGAATCGGTCGGTTCAAGAGGGTACTACGGAACGCCGTGCTGGATCCCAGCGGCCTCGTATCACTAGCAGTCGAGATGACAGGCATCTTATCCGCATGCCTGTAACGGATCGTGCAGCCACGTCTCGATCCCTGAGTCAACAGATGGGGACGTTTGCAAGACAACAACCATCTGTACGAACAGTTCGACGACGTTTGCAGCAGCACGGACTATCAGCTCGGAGTCCATGGCTTCAGTTACCCTTGATGCTGCACCACAGACAGGAGCGCCTGCGATGGTGTACTCAACGACGAAACGGGTGCACGAATGGCAAAACGTCATTTTTTCGGATGAATCCAGGTTCTGTTTACAGCATCATGACGGTCGCATCCGTGTTTGGCGACATCGCGGCGAACGGACATTGGAAGCGTGTATTCGTCATCGCTATACTGGCGTATGACCAGACGTGATGGTATGGGGTGCCATTGGTTACACGTCTCGGTCACCTCTTGTTCGCATTGTCGGCACTTTGAACAGTGGACGTTACATTTGAGATGTTTTACGACCCATACTCTACCCTTCATTCGCTCCCTGCGAAACCCTAGATTTCAGCAGGATAATGCACGACCGCATGTTGCAGGTCCTGTACGGCCTTTCTGGATACAGAAAGCCAGCACATTCTCCAGATCTCACACCAATTGAAAAAGTCTGGTCAATGGTGACCGAGCAACTGGCTCGTCAGAATACGCCAGTCACTACTCTTGATGAACTGTGGTATCGTGTTGAAGCTGCATAGGCAGCTGTACCTGTACACGCCATCCAAGCTCTGTTTGACTCAATGCCCAGGTGTATCAAGGCCGTTATTACGGCCAGACGTGGTTGTTCTGCGTACTGATTTCTCAGGATCTATGCACCCAAATTGCGTGAAAATGTAATCACATGTCAGTTCTAGTATAATATATTTGTCCAGTGAATACCCGTTTATCATATGCATTTCTTCTTCGTGTAGCAATTTTAATGGCCAGTAGTGTATGTTTGTGCATAAGTTCCTAGCGTTTATGTTTTGTAAATTGGTATTACGGCTGCTATGCGTTTATTTATAGATTGTCATTTTTTATTCGTAGTTCACTATAACTATTCAAGTTTACGTATTATCATTTTGTCATTTGGAGGTAGAAAGTGGAGCTGAGGGCGTTAGAAAATGGAATGCCAAGAGGAGAAATCGGAACATTTACGACATAGTCTTCTGTTTGAGTTCAGTGGAAGGGTGGCAGCAGCGGAGGCAGCCATAAACACTTCCGCCGTATATGGGGACAATGCCATTGGATGGAGCACGGCAAGAAATTGGTTTTCTCGTTTTAAGGAGGATAGTTTTGACATTAGTGACACCCCACGTTGAGGAAGACATTCGGGATTTGACGAAGATCATTTAAACACATAAATCGATAATGATCCACGTGAGTGTGCTCAAGAACTGGCAGATGTGATGGATTGTGATCACTCCACAACCGTGCGACAATTGCATGCAATGGGGAATGTTCAAATATCCGGTATATGGATACCGCATGTTCTAAGGCAAAATCACAAAAATCAGCGGGTGGCCATGTGCATCTCGGCTTCATCTTCATCAGTTGGTTAGTGAGCAACGCTGGCCATTCCTATCCTCTACCGTTACTGGCGACTAGAAATAATGTTTTTATGCTAACACAAGCAAAAGAAAGGAATGGCTGAGCCCAAACGAAGAGGCCACTTCCCGTACAAAAACCTGCGCGCATCCACAAAAGATTGTGGTGTACTGCTTCCCCGAGGTGAAACAATCACTGCTGACATTTATTGTCAACAACCGAGACGTCCTGCAGACACAGTCCGAGAACAACGACCAAGAAGACTGCGTGGAGTGCCCGCCCGCCCGCATTCTAGTTAACTGAGGAAAACACTTTAGAGCGGTTGGGTTGGGAAGTCATTCCACGCCCAACTTATTCGCCTGATCTTTATCCAACAACCTTCAAGGGACTTCCGTTCCGGATCAAAATGCGCTCCGAACATGGCACGAAGAGCTCTTCGTCCCAAAGCCACGTAATTTCTACAGTCGCTGAATCGTAAAATTACCCCAACGTTGGCAGACTGTTGTAAATAGTGAAAGAGAATATATTATTGGACACTTAAGTCTCTGTTATGCGTAACCTTTTTGTTTATTAAAACTTATGGAAAAACGCTACAGACTTATTCACCAACCCAATATTTTTCGGCTAAGGACGCGACGCAACCCACATTGCCGATTAGTTAGGAAAATTCAGACAACCATTTATGAAGGTATTGTATATGGTCCATAAAATTCCGGGCGTGCAGCTGCATAAATTTGACTTCTTTTTCCAACATTTCGGCTGAATACCGTCCAGCCATCTTCAGAGTGAGCCGAGGTGTATTTTCGCGCCGCGAAATTATGAGGATGCACGATATTGTATGTTTCGATGTCCCTCCCAGAATTTGGCAGGTGTGTTATCTGTAGTGTTTCGGGCTATCGATATTACCAAAACGACTAAACCGCGGCGGTGATCCAGTTGCAGGTTGCTTTCTAATGGCTTCCAGGGGCAACAAAAAAATTGATTTTCGGTATTTCATACAACCATTACGCAAATTTAAAAAATTAAAATACTGTAATAATCTACACATTAAAAGACATAATCTTATGTTGCAGGCTGAACTCAGTAAGAAACAGTGTTTATGTACTGAGGAAATGTTTCTCACGGCTAGCAAATTACGCCGACTATATTCATCAAACATTGACATCCAAAAATGTTTACCCATTACAAAACCTTAAAACATTTTCTCTCTTTGACATCACCCACAAAATAATGAAAGAAAAAAGTTTATTCCTTACTAAAGGGGCGTGCTGAAAATGATTGTCTCTGAATTTGTCAGGTGAAAACTTTTGAAGCTTTTGTAATAAAACAAACGTTACTAACGTTTTACATATTTCTTCGTCATGTCTACACGTTTGTTTCTCAACATAGTCACCTCGACAACGAACACATTTCTCCCAACGAGAGAGCAGTTTGTTGATACGGTCACTGTATAATGTCTGACGTCGTCGGCGAAGCCCCAACCTCACCGCTTTATCACTATCGAAGGGAAGTCATCGAATTTGTTATTTAAGTTTTGGCAGCAGATGAGCCCTGTCACACACATTGAGGTTATCACCGCCGTTTCCTTCAACTCAGCGTCGCACATTACTGATATCGATACAATCATCACCGTACATTCTTCTGTGGATTTCAATTGGAGATACGTGTTCTGCAGTTAGAAACTCAATTATAGCACGGTGTTTCTCACGCACCGACAGAGTTACGTCACACACCTCTATGTTGTGGGCTACAATTCTGAGGGCTCTAGCAGCAAAGGGTTGCAACTTGAATGAGCGAAATGGGAAAGCTGTCCGAATGATATGCATGACATGTAGTATCTCAACCGATATTGAGAATAGAATAAGGAATTCTGAGACATTGCTTTCTAGCACGCCCTCGCACATTTTCGCTATTCATCGAGTAAAACTTCAGCATAAGGCATAACGTCGTAACTTATTAGTTCTTTACTACTAACTCTACTCGATACACATTTTGCAGACACAATCGACCTATACCGTTGAATGTACAGCAAGCATTTCAGGAGGTACTACGTCATAAAACATTGATATATGTGAAAAACTAGCTTTTGCTTGAAATTGAGCGCAGATTACTCGCAGTATACTCATCCAGTGTTTCATGAGAGCGCTTAGCGACTTCCAATGAACTTAAAACATAATCCCATATTTATTCTAACTTTTTCCCGCTAAGTGCTTAACGTAAAATGTTTAACACATTAACTCATTTGCAGGGTAATCAGACGTTCGGACTGTTTTATTCATGGGAGTTCGATTCTTTAATGAATCGCGGGTTTACTGGTACTCGTATATTCAGATTTGTTTACGTAAGATATAAATAGAGTGGGCCCAAATAGGCACCGACTAAGGAGGCGCAGTGGTTAGCACACTGGGCTCGCATTCGGGAGGACGACGGTTGAAACCGGTATCCTGCCATCCTGATTTAGGTTTTCCATGATTTACCTAAATCGCTTCAGGCAAATACCAGGATGGTTTCTCTGAAAGGGCACGGCCGCCTTCCTTCCCCATCCTTCCCTAATCCGATAGAACGGATGACCCCTTCCCCATACCAACCAGCCAAAAAACCCAAGTAGACTGTTATTTGTTTCATACGCTGTAGTCCCTCTGATATAAAGGTAATGTACAGTATGTGACTATAGCCGAAACGCCCTAGGCCCAACGTACGTTCACTGCCGCTGCTTAAATTTTGAACAAATGGTTCAAATGGCTCTAAGCACTATGGGACTTAACATCTGAGATCACCAGTCGCCTAGACTTAGAACTAGTTAAACCTAACTAACCTAAGGACAGCACACACATCCCTGCCCGAGGCAGGATTCGAACCTGCGACGGTAGCAGCAGCGCGGTTCCGGGCTGAAGCGCCCTAGAACTGCTCGGTCACAGCGGCCGGCTTTTGAACAAAACTCATCAGCAATAACGATCGAAGACTTATGGCATAAAAAGTCACCTTCGTTGTCAACGGCCTTGTCAAAGAGGGCAAAGGAACATACTGAAGTTCAGGGTTACCTTTTTGCCTTGAGTTGGGAAACTGACCCTAAAAGGCAGCAGAATCAGCAATGATCAACGGCATTAGGATGCAGAAGGCAGTGGAAACCACTGCACTAATATACATAATGTGTACACACAGGACATGACACCTCTAATTGTAAAAGTATCATGATGGTATCTTCTCTGGTAAAAGATTCCGGATTAGTGTCCCAGTAGGATCTCCGGAATGTATCTGCCAATAAGGAGGTGATGCTAGAAAAAGACCGAAAAACCAACGAATAAGTAACATTCTATGTGTCGAAACGTGAAATGTTGGAAGTGAATATGATAGGCAAGTGTTGCTGGGTAGCCACTTCTGACTGCAATGTTACGTGTGTGGGAAACTGCGAGATAGGCACTCCAGAACAACAATAAGCCTGGAGTGAAGGATCCTTATCCGGTATGAACATTCTTTATGACTCGATGGCTTCCGTACAGTATTCTATGGCAGAAATCCAAGTGCCCGTCATTGCTATTGGGTAGTGTCTGGCGTAAGCTAAGGCAGCGGAATGCGAGGGTAGCGGCCGGTTGAAGGCGCCCTGGCTGATCAAGGCGTGAGTCAGCTCCAAGTCGCAGCGAGGCTGGGCCGCTGTGATGGCGTACCTCGCCTATGGGCTGTGCCGACTGGCAGAAAGAGCGCAGTCCCACGTTGAATCTAGAAATGGCATCAGCTTACTGTTTGTAACATCGTATCCGAGGTCTATGGTTTGGAGTAGACTGAAAGCAGAAGCTCAGACAATTCTGCGACTGTATAGGATGCGGATTTTTTGACCTCCGCTGTCGAGTGGAAAATTGTAGGTCTCCGCTCAATAGTTCAAGTGTGCACTACATGCAGGAAGCTGGCACTATGGTAGCGGGCTACATGTGACGTGCACATGTTTTTTTTTTTTTTTTAGGTTGGAGAAACCTCCGGCCACACCGCACATCCTTGGACTCAGATATCTATTACCTGCCAAAACCAAAGATACATCCACCACAGTGTCCTCAGAGAATGCTCTCGCCTCGCAGACCTGATATAGAAAAGAATAATACGTTATTAATAAATTTGAGGAGCATCCAGGGAAAGATCCCAGAACTAGAGTCGGCAATGGAACGTTTACTGCCCAGATAACGTTAGTAACAGAGAGCTATTTAAAACCAGAAGTGTATAGGTTAGTAGACAATGGTGCCAACATATTTATTGCAGTAAAGAACTCGATAGTATCTACCGATGTTATAACGGTTTTCTAATGGGTCCAGAGCTCTAGTTGTAGAGCGCTTCAGGTAGAACTTGCAGAACATCGTTTAAAATCTTCTTGATCACGCTGTTGTAATAGGGGGTGACTACAATTTGACAGAAACAGATTTAAAGAGTCATGCTATCAAAACTGGTGCCACAGACAGAGATTCGTATGACATTATTCTCAATGTCTTGTCCAAAAGTTACTTTGAGCAACAAATTAGAGAACCAACTGGAGAATGTAACCTCTTAGATCTCCTAACAACAAACGGACCTGAACTTCTCGAATCAGTTCAAGCAGAGCAAGCTGCCATTGAGCTTAACGCTGAGATAGAATCTATGACTACGGTTATTACAATGAGTGTTAAGACACGCAGGAAGAGATTTTTGCTAAGAGAGAGTAACAGGATACAAATTGCAGAGTATTTGAATAGTTAACACCAAATATTCAGTGCAGAGGACGAAGTAGTGTAGCCCAAATGAAAAAAATTCAAAAGCATCGTTCAAGATGCCTTAGACAAGTATGTTCAGAGCAATTCTTAAAGGATGGGAGAGGTCCACCGTGGTTTAATAGCTGCATTAGAAAACTGTTGTGTAAACAAAGAGAGCTTTATCACAGATTCAGAAGTCAAAACCTACCAGACAAACAAAAGCTGAAGGAACGGAACATGAGCGTAAGGTGAGAAATGAGAGAAGCGCTCAATTATTTGGAAAATAAAATTTTGTCAGTCGAACTGACTAAAAACATTAAGAGGTTTTGGCCTTAGGTAAAATCACCAACCGGTTATAAATCATCTATTTAGACATTCAGTGACCATACAGATACCGAAACGGAACATAACAGAGAGAAGATAGAAATAATGTATTCAGTCTTCCGAACTTATTTAAGCGCAAAGTTCGTAATACGGTCTCTCTTTTCAGTCATTGCAGGAACGTCCAAGTGACAGATACTGACATAGTCAATTTCTGAATAGAAAAGTAACTACAATCACTTAGTAGTGGAAATGCGTCAGGACGAGATGAGATACATGTAAAATTTTACAAAGATTACGCGGAACAACTTGCTCCCCTTCTAACAGCATTTTATCGTAGAGGTCTGAAGCAACGAAGGGTGCACAGCGACTAGAAAGAGGCCCAGGTCATTCCCATTTTCAAGAAGGGTCACGGGACAGATGCATATTATTATTGGCCTGTATCTTTGACGGCAATCTGTTGTAGAATTATAGAACACGTTATCTGCTCAAGAATTATGAAGTTTTTGGAGAACGAAAATCTCCTCTATGTAATGAACATGGATTCTGCAGACAGAGACCTTGCGAAACTGAGATCCATAGCGCTATAAGCAACGGCGCTTAGGTGGATGCCGTGTTCCTCGACTTCGAGAAGTCCCGCACTGCCGTTTAGTGTAAAAAGTACGACCTTGCCGAGTATCAGACCAGATTTTCGACTACGTTCAAAACTTTCGTACGGATAATACTCATCGCGTCGCTCTTAACCGAAAAAAAATCAGCAGATGTAAAGATAATTTATGGAGTACCTTTACTGTTTACAATTTATATAAATGATTTTATCGAAAGCGTTGGAATACTCTTTAAGACTGTTCACAGACGATGCAGTTGTCTATAAGAAAGTGGCAACGCCAGAACACGGTATCGATTTGCAAAGGGACCTACAGATGACTGATGAATCGCACGGGCTCTGGCAGTTGACTCGAACGTAAATTACTGTAACACATTGGACATATATAGGAAAAGAAAGTCACCACTGTTCGACTTCATTATTAATGAAAAATTTGTTTAAAATATATAGTAGTAACTATGCTGAGCGACGTTAAGTGAAATGACTATGTAAAACAAATTGTATGAAAAGTAGATGCCAGACAAATTCATAGAAAGAATCTTAAAGAAATGTAACTCATCCACGAAAGAAGTAGCTGAGAAGGCGCTTTTTCGACCGATTCTTGTTCATCAGTCTGCGGCGCTTACCAGGTAGGACTGATAAAAGAGATAGAGAAGATCCATCAATAGCGACGCCTTTAGTCACAGGATCGTATGATCGGCGCGAGAGCGTTACAGAGATGCCCAACGAACTCCTTCGGCAGACGCTACAAGAGAGTTCTTGTACATAGTCGAACAATATATTAGTTCTTCCCACATAGGCCTTGCGAAATGACCATGATGAGAAAATTAGAGAAACTAGAGCAAATGGAGAAACTTACTAACAATCATTCTTCCCTTGCGCTATTCGCGATTGGGGCAGGGAAGAGGAGATGAGTTAATGGTACCAGGAACACCCTTCGTCGCACACCGTCAGTCTGCTTGCGGAGAAATGTAGATGCAGATGTAAACTGGACGGCTTCGTCTTAACTGATCCAATTGAAAGCCCGGAAACAGCTGACGGCTCTTAGCTCAGCGGCTTCGCCTAATTTCTGACGCTGTTCTGTTAGGCTGGACTAGTTGAGTCGTACATTATACCAATGAAGGGCGTGGAAACTGTACCGATCAAATGCACCATACTGAAGGAGTGCTGCTACCGGCTGAGCCGGGATCATTTGTACTCTTTCCGGCTGGGCGTGTTATGACGGAAGGTAGGCTCCCGTCACACAGTCGGCTGTGGAAACGCTGAGCTGTGCCATAGTACGTGGCAACCCAGTCAGCCACTCATGACACAAAGCGGTGCCGCACGCTACTGCACAAGCAACGTTGCAGCATCTGACTGCAGAATTACGTCGGTTGTTGGCACATACTCGTATATTC
Organism: Schistocerca piceifrons; assembly: GCF_021461385.2. Classification (NCBI taxonomy): domain Eukaryota; kingdom Metazoa; phylum Arthropoda; class Insecta; order Orthoptera; family Acrididae; genus Schistocerca; species Schistocerca piceifrons. Next base: position 681,866,261 of record NC_060140.1, read on the forward strand.
CCTGCCTGGTTGTAAAGGACTGCCTGAAGCTTATGCTGCAACATCTAACAACCCTACCACAACAAAGGTCAAAATTTAATGATTGTGGTGTTGCTCACGCTGCTAAATACTGCATTTTCGAGCAACAACAAAGTTATTATGTGGCAGGTGTCATTAGAGCACAGTTATTAAAGTCATTTCACGTAATAATGAATAAATTAGGCACTCATCTTTTCGTGTTTGCAACGCTGGTCTCGTTGTAAAACCATGGCTCAATCGTCGAAAATCTAGGTGGTGATGATTCCAAGCTCGGATGCAAAAAGGCCTAGGTTTTATTCTGTTATATTCAAAAGTTTTGTAGATGCGCTTCACAAACGATTCTTGAAGATTAAACCTTTGAAAGTTAGCACAATAGTGATGTAAAAAAAAATAATCAACACTCTGAATTTAAGTTACACTTCTTTTTTATTACTTTTTTTGCGATAGCATGTAACACACAAAACATCACTTCACAATACAAAACATACTTGAAAACATCTTCTTCACTGTTAAAGTTCACATTTTATAAGCTGACTACGTTATGCGTCTTTCCAACATAACGTCCAAGACTTGATTTTTTCAGGGTCCGACTCTAACTACTGCTTACGCGCCCAAAAGTCAAGAATTACAAGTACGTCAAAGATCATAGTGACAAAAGAAAGAATACACATAAGAATAATATCATTGCAACATAAACATATCGATGTATCACAAATGAAATCAAATCTGAATGTTGTCTCAGATATATGTTAAGTAGTTAACAGAAACACAGTAGAATATCGCTGTTATCGAGAGGTTGAGTTGAGGTGCCGTAACGGTTGCGTAATTCAAGTACCATTACAAACAGAAGGTAGAAAAAATGAAAAGGGAAATGCGAAGGCTCTGCCTAGATATGGGATCCTTGCGAGATAATATTACGGAGCAAGTCGAAAAGTTCAAACAACGACTGTTCGTTTTGCATTGTGGCGAAATAGCGGAGAGAGTACCATGATTATGATAAGCGAAGTGGGGTGGCAATCATTAACAAAAAAGACGGTTTTCATTACTGCGAGAACGTTTCACGAAATTGTTATCACCAAATTTACCCTCCAAATACAAGAAAGGTTTTGTTGACATCCAGCCACATAAGGAGATACGACATCGTGATAAAGTAACAGAAAGCAGAACTCGCGCTTAAAGATTTATTTGCCCATTTTTGCCACGTGCTGATCGAGAATGAACGGTCGACTAGTGGTTTGAAAGTGGTTCTATGAACTCCCTGCCAAACACTTAAGAGTGAACTCTAGAGTAATTATGTCGATGTGTGCCTTTAGCAAGAAGATCCACTTATGTCCCGTTACACGCGCTCACGTTTGGTGGGTGGCCTGTCTAGCAGGCGTTCGCTACTTCGCGTTTTCTTAAGCGTAATAAGGATACTACTTTCTAACTCCTAGAGACATCGCCAATGCCGTAAAAACACCTCCTCCTCACTGTTGCACCCCACTTAATGGCAAGTAACGTTTTTTGTGCATTTGCCAAACCAAAGCACTTACATCGAATTGTCACAGCGTACATTGTGATCTATCAGGTCAAATCACTCGTTTTCAGGCATCCACTTTCCAGTGGCAACACTCTTTATATCAACTCAAGCATCGCATAGCATTGGCTACAGAAATATGTGGCGTATGAGGAACTGCTGGACCATTTTACGCCATTTCTTTAATTCCCTAAGAACAGTGATTGTGCAAACTGGACTGCTGGTAACGCTGTGGAACTCACAAGTGATTCCTTTCACAGACTTCATGCGATTTTTTGCAACCACCCTCCGCAATACTCGACGGTGCCTGTCCGTCAGTATATGACGACTTCTTGGTCTTGGATAACAATGATTGTTCCCTTGTACTTCCACTTCTTCAGTCACATTATCAAAAGTCGACTTCGTCAGCTTTAGGAAGACTGGAATGTTCCCGATGGATATGTTGCATAGGTATCATCCAGTGAGTGATCCACGCTCGTACTCGCCAAGTTCTCCTCACCGAATCATTCTGCTTCTCTAATGACAACACAACACTCCGCGCCTCGTTTTGTACTGGCGGTTCCACGTCTCGTTGCATCTACTGGTCGATTCCGTATTACATAGAAGTGTCCGAATACTTTTGACCAGATAGTGTAGCTATTATAGGAATGAAAGTCCCACATACCAACAATTATTTGTGTCCGGATCCTGGGACTTCTTTTTCGCATGGTAGGCACCATGGCTACGGTTAGCAAGGCTGCGACAAGAATGTAAATGGAAAACTCAATAATAAAACCCTTCTACTGCCCTTTCAATGGCGTCTACCTTGCGGCAATGTACATTTTGAAGACACTGCTTCATCATCAGAGCTTCACTTCTTATTAGATACGGAGCTATGTATGATATGGACGAACAGAGCGAGTTGAATGTGAACAATTCACCCACGAGGGAGCGTCACGGAGAAAAATCTACAATGCCAAACGCATGAAAACAGACGCCAATTATCCCGCGAAAGTCTGCTGGCGTAGTTTCAGTAACCATTATTGGTTTCATCAGTGATGAATTATTTACAGCTAGCTGACAATCCCGTCGTTACCTAATATTGATTTATTCCCATATTTCATTAGTCCATCTCCACCCTCCTCCTCTCTCTCTGTCCTCATTTCTCCTCCCACTGTCCCCCCTCCCCCTCCTCTGGGTCAACTTCCTCCTCCCCACCTCCTTTCTCTCCTCTTTGTCCATCACCCCGTTATCACCCCCACCCCTACTCCAATGGGACATTGGTGATTTTTACTCCCATAGTATTTCTGTAACATGTGTACTAAGTTTGGTTGAAACCGATACAGAGGCTTAGAAGGAGATACTGAACAGATGTGAATCATTCTCTGCTGTTTTACACCATACGATTCTAGAGAAGATGTTAACTTTATCTGTGGTATTCAGTCATGTGCCTTGGTCTCGGGTCCCGTAACACGTTGACAAAATTACTGGCTCACTGCAGTGTTCTTTATACAAGTTTCCCAAGTCAGTTAAATACGGAGTAAATACCAACAGGTCGTTTTCGAATATTTTTACGCCATCTCTTCTCATCCACACCGCCACCCCTAGTGATAGTGGGGAATATTACGCTCACATTATTTTTACGCAGTTCGACCAATAAGTCATGTACCCAACAATTTCGGATGAAATTGCTCCAAGTGATCCTAAGCTATGCTTCACTTTCTTCCCTTCTTATTCTCATCCCTATGCGATGTAGGTGCTTCTTAACCTGACAGTGTTAATTTCTAGATAGTAAGTAACCAATGAAGTTAACCATTATGTCCATGTAAGCCCGTGATCTAGGTGCAGCGACTTTGGCTAGTAATTAAAACGTCCTGAGTCCCGCATTCGAACCTCTCAACTGCTTAAATTTTGATTAAAAAATCATCAGCAATGGCGGCCATAAGACTTCCGTAATGAGAAGTGACCCTCGTTCTGCCAATGGCTTTGTCAAAGAGGGCGGAGAAGTGGACAGAGGTTCCGGGCACTCTTTTGCCCTTGGAGTGGAAAACTGCCCTAGAAGGCGAAAGAATCAGCAATGATTAACGACATGAGGATGTTGAGAGCAATGGGAACCAACGAATTAAAGACAAATAGTGTGTATCACGAGACATGTGGCCTGCAACTGAAATTGTATCATGATGATCTCTCCATTTGCAAAAGATTTTCGACTAGTTCCCCATTTGGATCCCCGGAAGGGTAATGCCAAGAGGTAAGTGACCATGAGAAAAAATTTTAATAACCAACGAAAGGATGCCGTTCTACGAATCGGGGAGTGGAATGTCAAAAGCCTGAACTTGATAGGGAAGCTTAAAATTCTGAAAAGGGAAATGCTAAGGCTCAGTCTAGATAAAGGAGGGATCAGTGAAGTGTAGAGGAAAGAAGACAAGGGTTTCTGGTCAGTATAGGGTAATATCAACAGCGACAGAAAGTAGTACAACAGGAGTAGAATTCGTTATGAATAGGAAGGTACGGCAGAGAGTGAGATACTGTGAAAAGTTGAGTGATACGGTTGTTTTCATAGAATCAACAACAAACCAACACCGACAATAACAGTTCGGATATATATGCTGGCATCGCAAGCTGAAGATGAATAGACAGAGGAAATATATGAGGATAATAATCGGGCAGTTCAGTAGGTAAAGGGAGACGAAAGTCTAATAGTCGTGGGATTGGAATGCGGCTGTACGGGCAGCAACAGAAGAAAGGGTTACGGGAGAAGACGAGCTTGGCAGTAGGAATCAGAGAGGAGAAAGACCAGCTGAGCTCTGCAGTAATTTTCAGCTAGTAACAGTGTATACAGAGAGGTGACAAAAGCCATAGATTACCCCCTAATATCGTGTCGAACCTCATTTTGCCCTGTGTACTGCAGCAACTCGACATGGCATCGACTCCACAAGTCGTTGGAAGGCCCCCGCAAAAATACTGAGCCATGCTGCCTCTATAGCGGCGCATAATTGTGAAAGTGTTCCCGGTGCAGGATTCTGTGCAGGCACTAACCTCTCCATTACGTCCCATAAGTAATTGACGTGATTCGTGTCGTGCGACCTGGGTGGCCAAATCATTCTCTCAAATTGTCCAGAATGTTTTTCAAACCAATCATGAACAACTGTGGCACTGTGACAGCGCATTGTCATGGATAGTTGAAGTCCACGAATGGCTGCAAATGGTCTCTAGGGAGCTGACCACAACCTTTTTAGTCGATGATAGGTTTAGTTGGAGCAGAGGACTCAGTCCATTCCATGCAAACACAGCCCACACCATTATGGAGCCACCACCAGTTTGCACAGTGCCTCGTTAACAACTTGGGTGCATGGCTTCGTGGGGCCTGTGCCACACTCGAACCCTACCATCAGCTCTAACCAACTGAAATCTGGACTCATCTGATCAGGCCACGGTTTTTCAGTAGTCTAGGGTCCAACCGATATGGTCACCGGCCCAGGAAAGGCGCTGCAGGCGATGTGCTGTTAGCAAAGGGGCTCGTATAGGTCGTCTGTTGCCACAGCACGTTAACGCCAAATTTTGCCACACTTTCGCAAAGGATACTTTCGTCGTACATCACACATTAATTTCTGCTGTCATTTCACGCAGTGTTGCTTGTCTGTTAGCACTGACAAATCTGCGAAAACGCTGCTGCTCTCGAACGTTAAGTGAAGACCGTTGGCTACTGCGTTGTCCATCGTGAAAAGTAATGCGTGATATTTGGTATTCTCTGCATAATCTCGAAAGTGTTGATCTCTGAATACTGAATTCGCTAACGATTTCCGAAATGGAATGTCCCATGCGTCTGGGTCCAGCTACCAATCTTCGTTCATAGTCCTTTAATTTCTGTCATGTGGCCAACACCTCGGACAATTTTCTCTTAAATCATCTGAGTGCAAATGACAGCTCCATCTAAGCACTGTCCTTTTATACCGTATACATGTGAAACTAACTGTTTATGTGGATGTCGCTATCCCACGACTTTTGTCACGTCATTGTACTCTATACCAGAACCACATGAGGAGCAAGTACACTTGGAAAAGGCCGGGTGATGGGGGACGTTATCTTGTCTCCGATGTAAGTGAAATCAAGTTATTTGTTTGGGGTTTTTACCGGCAACCCGATTCCGCTGTGGCAATTCCAAAGTCATACAAAGAAAGGCTACGCTCAGTAGCGCGTAATTACCCAGATCATGCAGTACTGGTTGGAGGCGACTTTAACCTATCTACTATAGACTGGGATGCCTATGGATTCATTGCTGTGGGTACAGACAGACAGTCATGCGAGATACTTTTGAACACCTTTACTGAAAACTGTCTTGAGAAGCTAGCTCGGCAGGCCAAAAATATCTTAGAACTTTTAGCTGCAAATAGGCGCGACTTTATCGACAATGTCAGCATAGAAACTTGGATTAGCGATCATGATGTCATTATAGCAACTATAGTTACGAAACTTAATAAGTTAATCAAGAAGTCCAAGAGAATGTTTTTGTTAGATAGAGTAGATAAGTACATAAGCAGTTGTTACCATCTCACTTTGACAGCGAACTGACGTCACTTAGTTCCAGTAACATGGACGTAGAGGAATTATGGGAAACGTTTAAGCAGACTGCAAATCGTGGTCTGGAGAGTTATGTGCCTAGTAAGTGAATACAGAACAGAAAAGACCGACCATCGTTTAATAACAAAATTCGGATGATCATGAGGAAGCAGAGGCTGTTGCAATCTCGTTTCAAAAGAGAAAGCGCAAATGACGAGAAGCAAAGGTTGCTAGAGATTCGTACGTCTGTGAAAGGATCTATACGCTAAGCGGACAACTACTACCACCATCGCGCCTTAGCAAAACATCTGGCAGTAAACCCGAGGAAATTCTGGTCTTATGTGAGATCGCTAAGCGGGTCTATGGCTTCTATTCAGCCCATTGTTGACCAGTCTTGTTTGGCACCTGAAGATGGCAAAACGAAAGACGAAGTTTTAAATTTCGTGTTCAAGAATTCGCTCACAGAGAAGAATCGTGCTAACATACCGTCATTCGACCATCATACAGACTTAATTATGGACGACATAGTAATAAGAATCCACGGTGTAGAGAAACAACTGAAAGTTTTGAATGCAAATAAATCATCAGGCCCAGGTGGAATCCCAAATCGGTTTTGCAAAGAGTACTCTATGGCACTGGCCCCTTACCTAGCATTCATTTATCGTGAATCTCTCGTCCAGCACAAAGCCCCAAGCAACTGGTAAAAACAGCAGGTGACTCCATTATATAAGAAGGGTAAAAAAACGGACCCGCAAAATCACCGACCAATCTGCTTAACTTTGGTTTGCTGCAGAATCCTTGAACATATGTCAATTCGAATACAATAAACTTTCTTCAGACCGAGAAGCTTGTGTCCACGAATCAGCAATGTTTTAGAAAGCGTCTCTCGTGCGAAACTCAACTTGCTGTTTTCACACATTATTGAATGCGAACTATGGATGAAGCACAACAGGCAGATCCCATATTTCTGGATTTCCAAAAGGTGTTTCACACGGTGCCCCGTTGGTGGCTGTTAACGAAGCTACGAGCATAAGGAATAAGTTCACAGATAGGTGAGTGGCTCAAAGACTTCTTAAGCAATAAAAGCTAGTATGTTTTCCGTGACGGCGAGTGTTCATCAGAGACAAGGGTATCTTCAGGAATGCCCCAGGGAAGTGTGATAAGACCGCTGTTGTTCTCCATATACATAAATGATTTGGCGAACACGGTGGGTAGCAGTCTGCGGTTGTTTGTTGGTGATGCTGTGGTATACGGTAAAGTATCGAAGTTGAGTGACTGTAGGAAGATACAAGACAATGTAGACAAAATTTCTGGTTAGTGTGATGAATGGCAGCTAGCTCTAAATGTGGAAAAATGTGAGTTAATGTATGTGAATAGGAAGAACAAACCTGTAATGTTCGGATAATGTATTACTAGAGTCCTGGTAGAGGCGGTCAAATCGTTTGAATATCTCGGCATAACGTCGCAAAACGATATGAAATGGAACGAGCGTGTGAGAAATGTGGTAAGAAAGGCAAATTGTCGTTTTCGGTTTATTGGAAAATTTTAGGAAAGAGTGGTTCACCTGCAAAGGAGACCGCATGTAGGACGCCCGTGCGACATATTCTTGATTACTACTTGAGTGTTTGGGATCGCACAGGCCGGATTGAAGAAAGACATTGAAGCAATTCAGAAGCGGGCTGCTAGATTTGTTACATAGGTTCGAACAACACAACAATGGGAACAAATTGAGGACAATGCTATAGAAAGAGAAAAGGAAGTATGTGAAGATACGAGAGGATATATGATCCTGTGAGAAGAATTTGATAGGGCACTGAAAGGCCTAAGTAGAAACAAGGCTCCTGGAGTGGGACACATTCCCTCAGAATTACGAAGGTTCTTGGGAAAGCCAGCCTTGACAAAGTTATTCCGCCTGGTGTACAAGATATGTAATACAGGCGTGAAATACCCCTCAGACTTCATGAAGATCATAACAATTCTGATTCTGAAGAAGGGAAGTGCTGATAGATGTGACTACTAACAAACTATTAGTTTAAATAAATCGGGACCTCAGATGGGAATCCTGGAGGGAAGGTGACGTTCTTTTCGAGAACCGCTATTGAAAAGATGTAGAGAACCGCTATTTGAAGCTGACTACCGACTGATTCTACTGCCGTCAACATACCCCGCGCGTAAGGACCACGAAGATAAGATACGAGAAATTAGGGCTCAAGCGGAGGCATATGGATAGTAGTTTTTCCCTCGCTCTATTTGCGAGTGGAATAGGAAAGGAAATGACAAGTAGAGGTACAGGGTACCCTCCGCCACACACTGTACCCTGGCTTGCGGAGTATCTATGTAGATGTAGATTCCACTTAGATTACATCACGATCTGGCAGAGATCAGAAACCAGACACTGGGTGTAAGGCGTACCTAGGAGTATATACAGATTCGGTTACAGTTTCGCGTTGATGAGAAGTAGGGTGAAGCTTAATAGACTAGTCAGACAGAATCAATGCGCAAAAAGTGGGATGCGGAAGTATTAAGGAATGAAGACACACACTTGTGAAGTTCTTTGACGCTATAGATACTTCGATAAGGAATAGCTCAGTAGGTAGTTCAATTAAAGAGGAATGGACATCACTGAAAAGGGAAAGCACAGAAGTTGGAAAGAAAATCGTAGGTGCAAGGAAGGCAATTACGAATAAATCATGGCTAACAGACGAAATACTTCAATCGATCGACGAAAGGAGGAAGCGCAAAAACATTCTGGGAAATTCAGGAATACAGAAATACATGTCACCTTGGGATGAAATGAACAGGAAGTGCAATGAAGCTAAGACGAAATGGCTGCATGAAAAATATGAAGAATTCGAAAAAGAAACGTTTGTCGAAAAGACCGACTCAGCATACAGAAAAACCAACACAATGTTTGGTGAAATTAAAAGGAAGGATGGTAACATTAAGAGTGCAATGAGAATCGCACTGTTGAATGCAGACGAGAGAGCGGATAGGTGGACAGATTACATTGAAGGTCTGTATGAGGCGGAATACTTGCCTGATGACGTGATGGAAGGAGAAACAGGAGTCGAAGGAGAGAGCGTCCAGTACTATAATCAGAATTTAATAGAGAAGATTTGGACGAACTAAGATCAAATACGACAGAACGGATAGATAATATGCCACCGGAATGCATAAAATCACTGGGGGAGTGGCAACAAAACCATTCAAGTTGGTGTTTAGACGATATGAGACTGGCGATATACCATAAGACTCTCAGAAGAACATCATCCACACAATTCCGAAGTCAGCGAGAGCCGACAAGTGCGAGAACTATCGCACAATCAGCTTAACAGCTCATGCATCCAACCTGCTGACAAGAATAATACACAGAAGAGTGGGAAAGTAAATTGAGGATCTATTAGGTGACGAGGTAAAGGCATCAGAAAGGCAGTTCTGACATTGCGTTTCATAATGGAAGCAAGACTGAAGAAAAATCAAGGAACGCGCATAGGATTTGCCGATCTAGAAAAAGCATTCGACTATGTCAAATGATGCAAAATGTTCGAAATTCTGAGAAAAATATGGGTAAGCTAAAGGGAAAGGCGGAAAATATACAATATGTACAAGATGCAGGACGGAACAATAAGACTCGAAGACCAAGGACGAACTGCTTGGATTAAAAAGAATATGTAAGAGAGCAATGCAGTCTTTCGCCACTACTGATCAATCTGTTCATCGAAGAACCAATACGGAAATATAAGAAAGTTTCAGTTCTTCAGAAAGAACACAATCTGGAAACTAGAAAAGATAAGTGAAATATATTCCAGATACACACACACACACACACACACACACACACACACAAACACACGCACGCACGCGCACACACACACACACACACACACACACACACACACACACACACACACACACAACCTTCGATGTAGAATTGGCTAATGTTAGGCCTAACAATAACATTCCAAGTCGCAAAAATCGGAGTAAATAACATTTTTACATTAAATTCTGTATGGTTGCAAATGACAAACTGTGAACGAAAACAAGTGCAATAAAAACATAAAAAAACGAGAAAACCACAGCATGCGGTAACAAGGTATACACAAAACTCCATTTGTTTTTCAAATTTGTAAATACTGTCTTTAAAACCAAATATATGGGTGCAGGTAGTAAAGAGCATTTTTCCTGTTTAACAGAAAGGAAATAAAAACCCACTAATGATGCTGAAACTTCAGTGAAAGCCGGCCGGAGTGGCCGTGCGGTTCTAGGCGCTGCAGTCTGGAACCGATCGACCGCTGTGGTCGAAGGTTCGAATCCTGCCTCGGGCATGGATGTGTGTGACGTCCTTAGGTTAGTTAGTTTTAATTAGTTCTAAGTTCTAGGCGACTGATGACCTCAGAAGTTAAGTCGCATAGTGCTCAGAGCAATTTGAACCATTTGAACTTCAGTGAAACATGTCTGGGAAATAACAGAAAATATAATATTATGTTTTGCTCAAGATGGAGAACCTCCAAAAACAAATCGATAAGAGTACTGTTGTGATTCGTGTGTGTAGCATGAGAAGGAGAAGTGTCCTGTTGGGAATTGAGACAGATGTCGGGCAGGTGTAATGCAGGCATTTTTACCTAGTACCCGATGCTGGAATGGTGTCTCTCTGCAACTCGATAAGAGCTTTGCGAGGAGTCCACGAAGGAAACGTTGATGACTTTACTGGCAATGGTCTGTGCAAAACAGCTTCGAAACCACCACCGTCTCGAGGCGCCGTGAGTAGCCTGACGACCTAACATCCGCATGTTATCTGATGCTTCTAAGGTCGCAGTATTTCCCATTGCATTTGGAAACGCTAAATTTAAAATTAGTAGCAACACAATCAATATTTTTCATAAGTTCGTACGCACTGTGTAATAAATAAGAGGTTTGCGTCCCAGATTTCAGGAGGAGACAATTGCCTCTCTTGCCTCATCCTTTCTTCCTGACGTTCATGTACACTATTTCCCATTAGAATTGCAGCACCAAGAAGAGCACCAATAATGAAATTTTACCTGTTCTGCGTGAAAGGAATTACAAAAAGAAAACAAGAGTAAATTTGTAGGTGATTTTTTTTATGGGGGAGAGGAGATATAGAGAGTGCGAATGCGAAATTTAGGACAAAGAGCTGGCACGTTGTCGTAGCAATGTGACTCAAACCCTGCCGAACATCAAATCCAACTGAGCTCCGATGACATACAGGGTGCTCAAAAGAAAGTGTCGAATACATTGAGAGGTGGTAGTACTCATTGAAAGAAGAAAAATAAGTACAATAAACATGGGTCCGGAAAAGCATACTTTCCGAGATAAAATACCTGTTTATAGGTAGGGCTGAGCGACGCTTGGTTGCAGATATTAGCACAGTCGTTGCACTGGCGCTCCGTCGAGGGGGATTATGATATCACACCCACAGTACTCCACATATTCTTAGGTAGTCTACAGTCAGTTGTCGGCTCGAGTCGTGTTTGTGTGCCTTTCTGTACAGTACTGACAACCCTGGGTACGTATCATGATGTTTTACCTTCTTCTAAGAGCAGATTCACTTATGTGTTTACTGTTATTGCGTTGTTTGTACCTACAAATGGTGTAGTACATTAACATTTTCTCTCTTCCACCACTTGTTAGCAATGGAAGCCCACTACTCGACAAGTGAAATGGCGGATATGACATTGTGCTGCGGTTTAGCAAATGGACGTAGCCTACGATCCCGTACCCTCTACGCTGAATAATATCCACAGCGCCGAGTTCCCTCCGATTAGCTGCTCGGCAGACTTTTCCAGCGTCTGAGGGTCACAGGTACCCTTGTACCTCGGAAGACTGACAGTGGAAGGTCTCGCACAGTCCACACGCCTGACGTGCGGGAGCGTGTGCTACGTTCGGTGTAAGAAACCCGTGGGACCAATGTGCCACGATTAGCGGCAGTAGAAGACTGTCTCACTCTCTTACCTGGGGTTGCTTCATGAACACTTTCTGTATCCTTATCCCATGTAGCGCGTTCAGGCCCTAAGGCGGCGGTTCTGGCAATGGCTGTTGCAGAAGTATGCCGCAGATCCACTGTTCACATCCAAAATTTTATTTACCGATGAGGCAGCGTTCACGAGAGATGGTATTGTGATTTTCCATAACCAGCATGTATGGGCAGATGTAAACCCCAAGCAATTCAGGACAGGGGCATCAACACCGAATGTCAATCAACGTATGGGCAGTCGTACTTGGCGACAGATTAATAAGACAACGCGCTGCCACAAAGGGTAACCGGGGCGCATTATCCGGAATTTCTCATTAATATATTTCCTACCTTGCTGGAAGCAAGGCACCAACGCATATAAATGTGGTTCATGCATGATGGCGCACCAGCACTCTTTCGTCACAATGTGCGCGAATGACTGACGCAAACATCTCAGGACCGCTGGATTGGTCGGGGGCGGGGCCCCACAACTTGGCCTGCTCGTTCTCCAGACCACAACCCCCTACACTTTTTGTTATGGAGACACTTGAAGGACTCGGTCTACGATACGCCAATCGACGATGTGCGGACAGTACAGGGTCGCGTCTTCAATGCGTGCCAGCAAGTACAACAACCGAGTGTAATTCAAAGGGATCGTCATTCCTCACACCGGAGGGCAGAAGGATGCACTGTCATGACTGGATGCTACGTAGAACACCTCCTGTAAACATGTGTTTATCGCAGAAAGTATGCATTTCCGGACCCATATTTTTTAAAATTATCTCGGAAAGTGTCCGTTTCCGGACCCATGTTTATTGGACTTATTTTTCTTGTTTCGATGAGTACTATCACCTCGCAAAGTATGCGACACTTTTTTTAACACCCTGTATGTGGATACGCTATGTCAGTGTTTGAAATCCCTGCAAGAGTTCATTGGTCGTAGTGACTGGCGAAAGGGAGCGGGTCAGTTTCTTGGCAACATGTAACCAAATTTTTTTTCAATAGGTGAGAGATCAGAGGAGTGTTCTGGACGGGTCGAAAACTCTCTGTATTGGGTAGGTCAGGATGGTTTGGGCAACATGTGGTCTTCCGTAATACAGGATGCAACAGGTATGAGTGCAGATATTTTTCCTGTGCTACCTTAGTATGTACACACATCCGTGTGTTGGTTCTTTTTTCTGTGCGTCGAACGTCACACAGTTTACTACCTGATGTGTTCTGTATGGTCGTTACTGCACCACAAGTGGATTCGCCTGTCAGAGTAGACTAACCATTTTGCATCGACACATCCGCACTTCGGCACGTGTCCTATTGTCCAGGGGAAAATAAGCATTAGTGTCTTGCTCTTGCCACATGTACTTGGAGGTGCTAACCAACCTAAAAACATACTCCTTCTAACAGTTACAATCATCAATCTGCAAATGACGTAAACACGGATGTAATGTTGTTCAGTACTCCATTATCACTCACCAATAGAAATATCTGCACTTACACTCGTTACACCATGTATTCTTGAAACAGAGCATAACGGAGACCATGAAGATGGGGCACAGCCACTGGCCTTGACACATGAGAAATGACATGACTGCTGCGCAAATTACCGGCTATTCGAGTTGATCGTATTGCATACATAATAGCACCCCATACCATGACGCCAGGTATGGGGATGACGAATGCAGTCTGGCAACACTCGTTCTCCCCGAGCATTCACACACGGATACGTTCATTGTGATGCCTTATGCAGAACCAGGAGTCGTCTATAAAGATACTTGTTGCCACTCCTGGGCTCATGAAGAGAACACGGCAAGTACCATAACCCGATTTCCCAGAAACTTCGCTCAGTGGAAGAGGGGTCAAAATAAACGGTCATTTGTCCCGGCTTATACGCAGATACTCGACCATTTCTGAGAAAATGACGGTAAAAGTTTTAGAAGAACTGCATGTATCTTTTAGTGACTAAATGGTTCAGCTGAAGAGTCGTCACAATGGGTAGAGTCGCGGCCGCATTCTTCTGCACCCCGTTTTCGAAACCAGATAATTATTTTTATTTTTGTTTTTAATTTTCTACCCATGTCCATAGAAGAATAGTGAACGAATGTTTTCCATTGTATATTGAAACAATGTTGCAGTTATCCCTCTGCTAACTGTAAGTCTAGAGAGTGAATTAAAAAGAAGAAAAAAATATGAATGAGAAAATGACAAAATTATTTGGAATTGTTTTCGGTAGTGTATCTTTATTCGTAATCAATTGCAAGCTCCAGTTTTCTGTAAAGTGTTAATTATGCGTGGTTTGCTTCGAAATTAGTGCCAATGCGTGAAGTCTTCGGCAGTGTTAACGACTTTTCTTTCCCGAGTGAGAGTCATACGAAGAAACGTCTGTGGCAAACCTGCCTTCGCGCGATGCTCGTCGTGTTCGGAATATCTACGTTTCAAATGCTTCTACGATCGGTATCACCCAAGGGAATACACCAAATCTTCCTGAAGAATAAACATAAGAATAAAATACACGAATTCATATAAGGAGTGAAATATAAGAACATGAGAATTTAAAACGATTATAGCCCCTGAAAATACCATACACACGTGTATTTTATAATAACTGTATGACAATTATTGTGAAACCAAGTTGTAATTTTACAATTAATATAACGCTCTTGTATTTCTTGACTTGATAAGACACTTTCGTACAGTAATCTTCTACGGACATGGGTAGATAAATGAAATATAAGTAAATAAATAAAAAATACGAACAATAATCGAGTTCAGAACACAGGGCGCAAAACTTAGAGACCACAATGCTAGCCGCTGTGCTACCATTTCGGCAGAGATTATCACATGCTAAAAGGCATCTAAATTACGTCGCAAATGTTTGCTGTCCTTTTTCCGAAACTGTCCAGTATCTACGGGCAAGCCGAGAAATCTGTTCGCTTATTTTGACTCTCGTTTCACTGAGCGAAGTTTCTGGGAGATTGGGTTACGGCACTTGTGATCTTGTCGTTAGTGCTTTTGGGCGCATCACTATCGGCGCGCCACTCCGCTGCTGCAGTAAGGGAAGCTGCCACAATGGACGCCACGCTGACATTCTGTAGCGCTCCAAAAGTTTATGTGGATACTCGCCTTGCTGCAAGCGATCCCATTTTGTGACTCAAGATACGATCCTGCATGGCCGAGCGAATTACATTATCTGATCAAAAGTATCCTGATACCCGTATGCAATGCGGAATTGCGTATATGCCACGAGAGGCAGACCAGCCGCTGTAAAAGGAAGCAGGGAGTGCTGTCAGTAGGGCAGTGGTGGCACCACAGTGAGAGGTCTGTGACTTCGAACATGGACTGGTCGTTGGATGTCACCTTGAAAGGAATCACCTATTAATAATGAATGCGTGGGGAGGAACTAAGGAAGCTGTCGCTGTTTTCCACCAGTGATTCAGTTCGAGGATCGCCAGGTGCCTGATAACCAATGATTAGCACAAAATAACGGAATATATCCTATGATCAGTAGGCTGATCTTTTATTCTAAAGAAAATTTGCGCCACGCAGCAGTCATAAGAAACGCTGTCCCTCGCCTAAGGCCTTGGCTAATCTCCGAGAGATGTTCAATAAGTATTGCAACATATTTTTTTTCGACCAATTTCAGTTGAAAAAAAGCTGAGTTTGTTGTCGGACTTCGTGGAATATTCTTGCTTCAGTCCCTACAGTTGCATGAAGTTCCGATAGGTGGCGGCACTGTATGTAGGCTAAAAATAGCGTCTTTAACGTACGTGCGTTCCAAGCAGAGAGCTGTCATTGAGTTTCTTTCGGAGGGAAACCAGAGCAACGCAGATATTCGTAGGAGCTTGCAGAACGTCTACGGAGACATGCCAGTGAACAAAAGCACGGAGAGTCGTTGGAAGAGGCGTCTGTCATCATCGTAACAAAGTCACGCAAATCCGTCCGATCTCTCGCGCGCCGACCGACCGCACACAGCTTTGCCTCCTGCAGTGTTGGAATGTGCGGACTCTCTTATTCGAGGAGATCGATAGATCACAGTCAATACCTCACTTCACAACCCGGTTGGGACTTTGAACGGGTTGTTCTGTTTGATGTCCTCCCTCATGCTACAACGATCTGCTCTGAAAGGTATTGTGCTACCCTCAGGAAAATGAACAAAAGACTTCAGCGTATTCGTCGACACATAAATGAAAACGAACTTCTCCTTCTCCATAAGAGTGCAAGGCCTCACACGAGTCTGCACACCCGAGAGGATGTCACAAAGCTCCATTGGACTGCCCCTCCTCATCCACCCCACAGACTGGATCTCGCACCTTCCGACTTCCATCTCTTTGGCTCAATTAAGGATGCACTTCGCGGGAAGCGGTGAGATTATTGAAGTAGCAAGACGTTGGCTCCAACGTCGGCCAGGAAAGTGGTACCGCGGGGCATACTGGCCCTCCCAGTAAGGTGGCATAAGGCCGTCGCATTGACGAAAGAGTATGTTCAAAAAGGATTTTGTGGCTGAAAGAGTGAGGAATAATATGGTGTACTGGAATGCTGAATAAAACCAACCTGCTCACAAAAAAAGAATGAATAAAACCAAGATGCTTTCATAAAATGGATGTTGCATTACTTATTGAACACGATGCTGGAGGTGGACTGGGAACGATTGACTTTGAGTGATGAATCACGCTGTAGCTTGTGGTAGTCTGAACGTCAGCTGTCATCTTGTGTGGTGTATTGGCTTTATTTGGTGGAAGAGACCAAACAGCGAGGTCTTCGGTCTCATTGGGTTACGGAAGGGTGGGGAAGGAAGTCGACCGTGCCCTGTCAAAGGAACCACCCTGGAATTTGCCTGAAGGTATTTATGGAAATCACGGGAAACCTCAATCAGGATGGCCAGACGCGGGATTCAAGCGTCGTCCTCCCGAATGCGAGTCGAGTGTGCTAACCACTGCGCTACCTCGATCGGTTTTGTGTAGTGTCAACAGTGAAGTGCAGAGGAGGTGTTTTTACCGTATGGGAGTGTTTCCTCGCTTAGGGTGTGATCCCCTTACTGCACATAATCAAATTCTAAATTCGGAAGAATTTGAACCCGTTTTAAACTTTGTGTACTGCGTACTCTAGAGAAAAAGTCGGAGGCTATGATTCTTTGTATTGGCATAACAACGCATCCTATCATAACACAGCGTCTGAAGGCGATGGTGTTTGGAAAATAACATTCTTGAAACGGCTTGACCGCTTAGAGTCGCAGTCTGAATCGAATGAAACAGCCTTTGGATGAGTTAGAACGTCGACTCCAGACCCCAGCCTTCTCTTGTTTCAGCTTTCGAGGAAGAACAGGCCATCCCTCCACAGACATTGGCACACCTCATCGAAGGTGTCCCCAGCAGAGTTCAAATGGTTCAAATGGCTCTGAGCACTATGGTCATCACTCCTCTAGAACTTAGAACTACTTAAACCTAACTAACCTAAGGACATCACACACATCCATGCTCGAGGCAGGATTCGAACCTGGGACGATGGTGGTCACGCGGTACCAGACTGAAGCGCCTAGAACCGCTCGGCCACTCCGGCCGGCCCAGCAGAGTTCAATCAGTCATGATGGCGAAGAGCGGACACAGCGCGTATCAATGTCCGCTAAAGAGTCCGGATACCTTTGGTCAGGTAGTGAGTATGTGTAGACTCTCTAGTGCTAGTTGCGTGGGACCGCTGAGCTGCTGCTTGGCGTTGAGAACGGCCCTTTTGAACCCCTCTATTGCTTATTCGCGTGATAACCGTGGGATCCAGAGAATGCGAGCCATTGCTCGCTTGCGGAGTATAGATGTCGATGTAGATTATGGAGGAATAATAAACTGCCGTCTCCATAGGACATTATCCCGCCGCTTTTGAATTCCGATGCGTGCTGGTTGACGTTTCTTCTTCTTACGCGAGGCATAATACTATCTCCTCAGAGGCAAAAATTTTCAAATCCGATTTCTCAGCCGGTCATGGTGGCCGAGCGGATCCAGGCGCTTCAGTCTGGAACCACGCAGCTTTTACGGTCGCAGGTTCGAATACTGCCTCGGGCATGGATGTGTGTGATGTCGTTAGGTTAGTTAGGTTTAAGTAGTTCTAAGTCTGGGGGACTGATGACCTCAGATGTTAAGTCCCATAGTGCTTAGAGCCATAGTGCTTAGAGCCGATTTCTCAATCAGTAACCTGCTGCTTAATCTTTCCTTATACACACTGCCTAGACAGCGTTATTTTGTGCGTTTGCACTGAAATGCTAATCATTTGCATATCGAAGCCTGCAGTGCACTTTATGACAGATCGATATTTGTGCTCGCCTTCTCCAAGGTGTAGCACTTTTACCGGCCAGCAGTTGTAACTTTTGTACGTTTGATTTTTGTTAACTGTAACTGAAGTAAACTGAATTGCTACTCTTTATACTCGTGTGTGTCTATGTTGTAACGTTTAACAATATAAGCGGCGTAGTTACCGAAACGCTCTATGACAAATGAGTCGCCAAAACTGAAATTATGTAACTGTATTTTTAATTTACTTTAACCAAATAAATTAGAAAGCCCGAACTATAAACTAAACCGTCCTGGCAGTGGCGAACGGTTCTAGGCGCTACAGTCTGCAACTGCGCGACCGCTACGGCCGCAGGTTCGAATCCTGCCTCGGGTATGAATGTGTGTGATGTACTTAGGTTAGTTAGGTTTAAGTAGTTCTAAGTTCTAGGGGACTCATGACTTCAGATGTTCAGTCCCATAGCGCTCAGAGCCATTTGAACCATTTTGAAACCGTCCTGTAAAACTGGATTGTGCAGTACAGTGAGCAGTACTACAACGCATGACGTCAAAAAACGTGACTTGCAATTCCAACACACTAGTTAACAGGATAAAAGTGCCACATTGAATACCAACAGAATTTTGAAGAACAAATAATCGAGAATGTCTCAGTGAAATTGCCTTGCGACGTTTATGTACACACGCCGGCCGGGGTGGTCGAGCGGTTCTGGCAGCTACATTCTGGAGCCGCGCGACCTCTACGGTCGCAGGTTCGAATCCTGCCTCGGGCATGGATGTGTGTGATGTCCTTAGGTTAGTTAGGTTTAAGTAGTTCTAAGTTCTAGGGAACTGATGACCTTAGAAGTTAAGTCCCATAGCGCTCAGAACCATTTGAACCATTTTTAGTTTATGTACACAGTAAGACTAAACAAACTTCCAAACACTAAATGATACACACGTGAAAGTAACACTGCACTCTGAGAATAAGACTGTCTGCATTCGAAACGAAATTTAAAATGATATACACCTAAACTTAACTGATAATAAATTTTGTAAAAATCACAGCTAACTGAATTACCTAAATGTAGCCTGACCAATGTAAAATTGGCTCTAACAATTTTTCTTGGTTAACTGTGGCAACGGAAACTTGATGCTGCTCGAATTGATGAAGATAAAATATACAGCGCAGTAGCAAGCAAACTAAATATGAAAGAAAAACCTTGCACAGCGCATTACAAGAACGTGCAACTATTCTAAAGAGATCATGTCTCAGCCTTAGTGTGTTCCAGAAAGTGCAATGCGGCGACACACATAGTCAAAAAATATTAAATTCTTTGGTGACGATACAGTGGTGGAATTTGAACTCGCTGAATGATTTAAAGTAATTGCCATTAAAAAATGGTATTGTAAAGAGTGATAGCCAGTTCTCAACAATCACAATGATTTTTACATAAATTACTCTTTTATAACAACTTCTCTGCCATGAAGTTAATTACTGAAAATAGTAAAGAGGTGGTAAAAATCTATAAGCTCTGAGTGCAAACCATGCGAACTGATTACTTACTCTCACCTGGACACTGATCTAACTAACCCAAACGAATAACGAAAAAAATCCACTAAGACTTTCCATTGTTCAAACACATCACAGTTACGCGCAATCAAGCCATGCAGCAACAACTCTAGCTGTACATCTTCACTTTCGAAATTGGTCTTTACCAAACATAATTCAAAATTCATCCTTTTCGGTATCTCTACCTCTGTGCGCTGCAAGATACACTACTGGCCATTAAAATTGCTACACTACGAAGATGACGTGCTACAGACGCGAAATTTAACCGGCAGGAAGATGATGCTGTGATATGCAAATGATAAGCTTTTCAGAGCATTCACACAAGGTTGGCGCCGGTGGCGACACCTGCAACGTGCTGACATGAGCAAAGTTTCCAACCGATTTCTCATACACAAACGGCAGTTGACCGGCGTTACCTGGTGAAACGTCGTTGTGATGCCTCGTGTAAGGAGGAGAAATGCGTACCATCACGTTTCCGACTTTGATAAAGGTCGGATTGTAGCCTATCGCGATTGCGGTTTATCGTATGGCGACATTGCTGCTCGCGTTTGTCGAGATCAAATGACTGTTAGCAGAATATGGAATCGGTGGGTTCAGGAGGGTAATACGGAACGCCGTGCTGGATCCCAAAGGCCTCGTATCACTAGCAGTCGAGGTCACATGCATCTTATCCGCATGCCTGTAACGGATCGCGCAGCCACGTCTCGATCCCTGAGTCCACAGATGGGGACGTTTGCAAGACAACAACCGTCTGCACGAACAGTTCGACGACGTTTGCAGCAGAAGGGACCATGGCTGCGGTTACCCTTGACGCTGCATCACAGACAGGAGCGCCTGCGATGGTGTGCTCAACGACGAACCTGGGTGCACGGACGGTAAAACGTCATTTTTTCGGATGAATCCAGGTTCTGTTTACAGCATCATGATGGTCGCATCCGTGTTTGGCGACATCGCGGTGAACGCACATTGGAAGCGTGCATTCGTCACCGCCATACTGGCGCATTACCCGGCGTGTTGGTATGGGGTGCCATTGGTTACACGTCTTGGTCACCTCTTGTGCGCATTGTTGGCACTTTGAACAGTGGACGTTACATTTCAGATGTGTTACGACCCGTGGCTCTACTCTTCATTTGATCCCTGCGAAACCCTACATTTCAAGAGGATAATGCACGACCGCGTGTTGCAGGTCCTGTACGGGCCTTTCTGGATACAGAAAATGTTCGACGATTGCCGTGGCTAGCACATTCTCCAGATCTCTCACCAATTGAAAACGTCTGGTCAATGGTGGCCGCGCAACTGGCTCGTCACAATACGCCAGTCACTACTCTTGATGAACTGTGGTATCGTGTTGAAGCTGCGTGGGCAGTTGTACCTGTACACGCCATCCAAGCTCTGTTTGACTCAATGCTGAGGTGTATCAAGGCCGTTATTACGGCCAGAGGTGATTGTTCTGGGAACTGATTTCTCAGGATCTATGAACCCAAATTGCGTGAAAATGTAATCACATGTCAGTTGTAGTATAATATATTTGTCCAATGAATACCCGTTTATCATCTGCATTTCTTCTTGGTGTAGCAATTTTAATGGCCAGTAGTATAATATCACTCACAAACCTGCCACATTTTTGCTGCTGAGCATAAAGCGTATGTTATAGCTTCTGAGATGCTTGATGACTCACAACACTGACGTCCTTAGAGGCTGCATGACGAGCACAGAGGCATCGTGTCTTTACGTGTAGGACGTGGGAGGCTTTTAGTGAGGCTACATTTCGTTACGATATATGAACACAGCCACAGGTAACAGGCAGACACGTGAGGGAAGGTGACATTATTACAAATGTTACAAAATTTGCGCTGCATCGAACTAGAGATTATTTATTTTGTTTCTTCTTCAGTTTAACGCTATTAAATAACTTTAGGAAACCCACATTTTATTTCAGTACCGTCACGACCATCACTCATCGCAACAAAACTACTGATTAACGTAAACAGCCCTTACCCCTTTAGTTAGCAATCCTGTATCTGGATCATAGGGTCCTTGGTTGGATTGTGAACCGAGCTGGATTTTCTCAGCTGTTCTGAGTTGTATGTGTACTGTCATATCGCTGGTTTAGTTGTGGAGTATCTTTGTGGGCAGCCGCGCCTAGAGAGTCGAGCACGGGACAAGAAACTGTTATGTTGTGTAGTGTATAGCTCTGCATGTAAGAAGCACGGTTAGTACTCAGGTTGAAAAAAAATGGTTCAAATGGCTCTGAGCACTATGGGACTTAACAGCTGTGGTCATCAGTCCCCTAGAACTTAGAACTACTTAAACCTAACTAACCTAAGGACATCACACACATCCATGCCCGAGGCAGGATTCGAACCTGCGACCGTAGCAGCCGCGCGGTTCCGGACTGCGCGCCTAGAACCGCGAGACCACTGCGGCCGGCTTCAGGTTGAAGTGTTGCTACAAATGGTACTACAGTAAAGTGATTAAATATCCAAGTAATTCAGAGGAAAGTGCGTCTAGATCAGGGTTTCACAACATAAGTGCTCGCGGAGCAAGCTGTGAGCAGCGAGGCGCGAGCACGGAGCAGCGCGAGCACGCTACCCCCACTACCGGACCAGAGAGGAGAGTGGGGAGAGTCACGTGGGGCACACAACAGCTGCCGCCAGTCAATGTAAATCCGCGGCCACCTGCAGGGATGTCACTCACGAATTATTACTGCGACAAATGAAACAAATAAAGGAGAATGTACACGTGCCACATAATTTTATTAGCTTAGTGTATGCCTCTACATTCGTATTAATTTGTGAACTGTTACACAATAAAAGGTGTCACTGAAGTGTGGGGTTCTCGGTTATCTTGTACTTTTTGCCCTTTACAATTGCGTCTATGTTCGGAGTAATTGTTCTTGTGCTTTGTAGGCGCAGCATGCAGTTTAAATTTCGATCAGACAATGCGTTTCAGGCGCGTCTTGTTACATTTCATTGCAGAGAACAGTTGTTCACAAACATACGTGGAACCGATCACTGATGTTATTGTAGCCGCCAGTTTGTGCAAACGAGAAAATCTATCCTGAGGGAAGCTTCTGTAGGATTCCAAAATGTTTTTCTTGTTCCGAAATTTGTCTCAGTATTCTCTGTCACACTGCAGGTCAATAATTTCTAGTTGCAGCTCAGGACGAATCTCTTCAATATTCGCTGAATATGGAGAAGAGAACAGATCAAAATCACTATCTAATGCTGTCAGATCTTGAAAGTGTTGATCAAATTCTTCCTAATGGCATGTGAATAACGTTCACAGCCTTTGTGAACATCTTGCATGGATGATAATGTAGGAAAATGAGCTAGATTTCCTGTTTCCAGCAGACTCACCCAAAGTGTCAATTTAATTTTAAAAGCTCGTATTCGATCTATGAAATGAGTAAGTAGCAGATCTTTACCTTGTAGTGAAATGTTCAAAGCATTCAGATGGCTAATTAAATCTGCTAAGAACGCGAGATCACATTTCCATGAAGGCTCTTTCAGTTCAGGAACACGCATATTATTTATTTCCATGAACATATTTATTTCATCTAATAGGCAAAAAAATAGATTTAATAATTCGCCTCGACTAAGCCAGCGGACCTCGCTGTAATAAGGCAGGCTACCATACTGGCTTTCTACATACTGAAGAAAGCTTTTAAATTGCCTGTGTTGTAGCCCATGCTTCCTTATATAATTGGTTGTACGAAAAACAACACTCATCACATTTTTTGGAGTGATACTCTTTGCACATACGTTTTCCTGGTGGATCAGCCAGTGAACGCCCCTTGTTTCATTCGGCACGGTCAGTTTTTGCATTTTCTCCTTCAACAGCGCGACGAAACCTGATTTTTTCCCTGTCATCGCTGGTGCACCGTCTGTAGACACTGAAACTAAAGAATTCCACGACAATCCTATATTTTCAACACTTTCTCCAACACTACTTAAAATATCACTTCCGGTTGTAGTGTTCTTCATGGCTACTACATCGAGGAGCTCCTCCCTCACCTGAAGATCTCTATTAACACCTCTAATAAATATGGTAAGCTGCGCTGTTCCTGTGATATCAACACTTTCGTCCAGAGATAGAGAATACGCCATAAAATCTTTATAGATATTTGCAAGCTGGCTCTGGACGTCGTCTGCCATGTCCTGTATGCGACGCATAATGGTCATGTTAGATAATGGCACAATCCGAAACTGTTCAACTTGAGATGGACACAAATGCTCTGCGGCAACTACCAAACATTCTTTTACTAAATCGCCATCAGTGATGGGGAGCAGGGATTTTGCTAAAAGCAAAGCAATTTTGTAACTCATTCTGAGTCTGAGAGCTGCCTCAGTTGATTTTTCTTCGTAGTCCAGATCTTCTTCGGATAGCTTCCTTTTAAGTTTAATAACTTCCTGTGCACGATCTGGTCCATCACATTTTCCACTTCCGTAGTCTTTCACGTGGTACGACATATAATGTCGCTGCAAATTAAATTTCCTAAAAGAATTCAGCGTTTTGTGACACACTAAACATTTTGCAACATCATCTTTTTCTGTAAACAGATACAATTCCTCCCAATGGGGGTTGAACTGCGAAAGCATGGTTGGGGTTACACAACGGCGACTTGACATGATTCTTAACCAGCGAAGTGACTGTTAGAGCTGATCGTAGTACTTTTAACGTTACACAGTCGGCGCGAATTCAATAGGCACGCTGCGGTCCTATTCAAACGTGCGCGCGCATTTCCCCTCCCTCCCCTCCCTCCCTACTCAGCGACCTTGCAGCTGCTCGCGAGCACGTGCCTGAGCAGACGCGAGTACTCGCGCTCAAAACCGGCCAGTTGTTAAGCCCTGGTCTAGATGTAATTAAAAATGAGCAGTGCCGCCGATAACGTATTTGTGTATCCTCTCGTTACGTGTCGCACAGTATCAATCATCCGCGCCGTGTTCGGTCTCCCAGAATGAACTGATGTGAATCAATAGAAATTAGTTACCAAAAAAGAGTGCAGTCAAGTGCCAGTGTCTTGTAGCGAGCGTGAGGACGTACGTTCGATCATCGCGTTTCCGCATTATCTACAATCAGCCGCGCCGCGACGGTTACGCGCACGCTCGTACAAGTGAGAACTGAGAACTGAAAAATTAACTTTACGAACAGTGACATATCATTACTAGTGACAAGGAGGAATATTACCAGATATCTGTATGTGTGACGAGCGCATCATCAACAATCACCCGCGTCGTGTCGGTTACACGTACGCTCGTCTGAATGATCTTTTGGACTGTTAATTGGGAGAAACATTTACGATTTAGAGTGCAAACAGTGCAACCTGTGGTTTCCATATAATCGCAGAATATAGATGTTCACACCAGACATAAGACAGTGTTGTGTTTTAATATTGAGTGGCTCCGCTAAACCCGCTTGCATATTTCGATAGATAATTTCAGGCAAGCCAACAGCAGTGTGGAGAAGGACAATATGACCGCCGCGGGATTATCAGGTACGTGATATGGGATAGGGCGCACGGTCAAGAAAAGCAGAAACGACAACCAGTTTAAAGGTACCACCTCACCCAATAGTACTCCCGGTTATCCTTATCATCATTTTATCCTTATCATTTTATCGTAAAGTCGTCGAAGTGATGTTATACAGGCTGTTACAAAAAGGTACAGCCAAACTTTCAGGAAACGTTCCTTACACACAAATAAAGAAGAGATGTTATGTGGATATGTGTCCGGAAACGCTTAACTTCCATGTTAGAGCTCATTTTAGTTTCGTCAGTATGTTCTTCCACCTACGCTCAATGGAGCACGTTATCATGATTTCATACGGGATACTCTACCTGTGCTGCTAGAACATGTGCCTTTACAAGTACGACACAACATGTGGTTCATGCACGATGGAGCTCCTGCACATTTCAGTCGAAGTGTTCGTACGCTTCTCAACAACAGAGTCGGTGACCGATGGATTGGTAGAGGCGGACCAATTCCATGGCCTCCACGCCCTCCTGACCTCAACCCTCTCGACTTTCATTTATGGGGGCATTTGAAAACTCTTGTCTACGCAACCCCGGTACCAAATGTAGAGACTCTTCGTGCTCGTATTGTGGACGGCTGTGATACAATACGCCATTCTCCAGGGCTGCATGCGACGGAGGGTGGATGCATGTATCCTCGCTAACGGAGGACATTTTGAACATTTCCTGTAACAAAGTGTTTGAAGTCACGCTGGTACGTTCTGTTGCTGTATGTTTCCATTCCACGATTAATGTGATTTGAAGAGAAGTAATAAAATGAGCTCTAACATGGAAAGTAAGCGTTTCCGGACACATGTCCAATAACATATTTTCTTTCTTTGTGTGTGAGGAATGTTTCCTTAAAGTTTGGCCGTACCTTTTTGTAACACCCTGTATAAAAAGACTTGCAACAAGTGGCCAACTTCCCGAATGGGGTCTCCTGGTCAATAAAGCCATTCCCGTATTTCATTTCATTTCTCTGATGCGAGCTACTGAAAATATTAAGATCCCATCCACTTTCCTCGAATACCAGAGATAAACTAGAAACCTCACACGTTGTACTATAATACTTGTTTCCAGCGAAAATGTGGACGGTGTGTCGGCAGGTGGAGTTCCAGCGGATGGTGGAAACGTACAAGGGCGCGCTGCAGAAGCTGGACGAGCTGTCTCTAGCGGACGGCGCGGCGGTGACGCGGGGGCCCGCGCCCGTCCAGGCCTCCCACCAGAGGCAGTTGGCACTGCGGCCGCAGGACGTGCAGGACCGCCTCATCAAGAACAAGACGCTGCTCAACGTCGTGAGTTCCCACAGCATTTAGCCCGTTTCACACCAATACATCTTATGATATGAATGAAGGCACGAGGCTCGCTCCGAAATATATGCACAATACCTTCTTTTTACATCTACGCTACCCACGGCGTTCGTAGAAACATTCTTCTCCCTTATTTTCAAATGTAATTCAACCTGTTTCCGCAAGGGGCGTTGTCGTAGCACTCTGTCAAGATGGATACTGTAGTTGTTCGTCTGAGGGAGAAACAAGCGACACGCCCGCCTTACTGTTAAATGTCGTTGGAATGACGTCTCACTCGATGCGACAGACGCCATAACGATTTCGTCGCGTTTAGCTGTTTTTCTATTACACTGAGATGACAAAAGTCATAGCATAGCGATATGGACAGTACAGAGGGCGGTAATAGCGAGTACAAAATATATAAAACGGGAGTACCTTGGCGCAGCTGTCATATATACAGGTGATTCACGTTAAAAGGTTTCCAACCTGGTTAGGGCTGCACATCGTGCTACCCTATCCTGTGCGAGCCTCTTCACTTCCGAATAATCACTGCAACCTACATCTTTCTGAATCTGCCTGCGCCGGCCGGTGTGGCTGAGCGGTTCTAGGCGCTGCAGTCTAGAACCGCGCGACCGCTACGGTCGCAGGTTCGAATCTTGCCTCGGGCATGGATGTGTGTGATGTCTTTAGGTTAGTTAGGTTTAAGTAGTTCTAAGTTCTAGAGGACTGATGACCTCAGATGTTAAGTCCCACAACGCTTAGAGCCATTTTTTGAATCTGCCTGCTGCGTTCATCTCTTGGCCTCTCTCTACGACTTTTACCCACCACACTTCCCTCCAATACTAAATTGATGATCCCTTGACGTCTCAAAATATTTTCTATTAACGCATCTGTTCTTTTGGTGAAGTCGTGCCACAAATTTGTCTCGCCAGTTCTGTTTGGTACTTCCTCTGTAGTGTCTTGCGGTCGGCAGGAAAGAACTAACAGTCCATTTCACCACACTTTATTTTAATTAAAGAAAAACGCCTTCTTGGCATACACTAAGCGTTAAACGCAAGAAGAAACAGAAAAAAACACAACTCTTATAGTGGCAAACCAGATAAGGAAACATGTCAATGAAAGAAATACTGACCAAAACCTACTCTACAAAACACAAAATAAAGCGTGCTACTACAATGCTACGGCGAGTGAATACAACGCTAGGGCCCACGTAAGTACTGGCCGGAGCTGTTCCTAGTGGTTGGTAAACACTGCAGGTCTGATTTTTTTTCCTTTATTGAATTTCGATTCCCCCGAGGGGGACGGGCTGGCAGCAGCTTAGTACGCTTCTCTTCAGCCTACAGAATTTTGGAAACATATGAAGATAAGAAACAATAAAAGCAGTAGATAAAACGGTGACTTAAATTGTTTTATGTTTCAACTTTCCACAATTTTCCGCCATTTTACAAAGGGTGGGCGATGCTAATAAAATACGCAGGAAGCAGACAGGTAAAATAGTAGACAGACAATTAAAAAACACGGCGACAGTCTGGTTTCTGTTCGGAAGAGATATAAAAATCACACCCAGCAACAGTATGATGTCCGTTCGCAACACTTCGGAAAAGACGCATAACAGTTAACAATCACTGGAAACACTGCACTAAAATGTCGGCTCGAAGATGACACACCACAGCCATGGGCAGATGGGGCGGGGGGCAGGGGGGGACCTGGACAGATGACGGGAAAAAAAGGGGGCCGGTCTGACGGCCTAGGCGTGCTTATAAAGCCAGGTCGGCGGAATGCTACATCAGTCATATGAGTTTCGATTGGTGGAACACTGTAACATGTTGTCTGGCGAAGTACTTCCGAGTTTATTTGGAAAGTCTGTTATTGTTTCTGTCCGCTGGCGATGTTTCTCTCCGCGCTCCTGATTGGGGGTCAGCAACCCATCTTACATGTCGGTTCTGCAGGCCCTCTATCAATAAGGGGCCGCTACAACATCCTCATTAGTTACGTGATCGAACCATCTAATCTCCAACATTCTTCTGTAGCACCACATTTCGAAAGCTTCTAGTCTATTGTTGTCTAAACAGTTTATCATCCATTCTTCCTTACATAGCTACATTCCTGAAAAATACCTTAGAAAGGACTTCCTAACACATAAATCTGTCTTCGATGTTAGCAAATTTCTCTTCTTCAGGAAGCCTTTCTTGCCATTGCCAGTCTGCATTTTATGTCCTCTCTACTTCGGCCATCATAAATTATTTTGCTCCCCAAATAGTAAAACTCATTTACTACTTTAAGTTCCTCGTTTTCTAATCTAATTCTCTTAACGTCACCTGATTTAATTCGATTGCATTCCGTTATCCTTGTTTTGCTTTGTTGATATTTAACTTATATCTGTCCATTCCGTGCAACTGCTCTTCCAAATACTTTGCTGTCTCTGACAGAATGACGCGGTCATCAGCAAACCTCAAAGCTTTTAATTCTTCTCCCTGAACTTTAATTCCCTCTCCAAATTTGTCTTTGGTTTCCTTTACTGCTTGTCCAATGTACATATTGAATAACATCGGGGATAGGCCATAACGCTGCCTCACTCCATCCTCAATTGGTGCTTCCTTTTCATGCCCCTCGACTCTTATAACTGTCGTCCGATTTCTGTACTTGTTATAAATAGCCTTTCGGTCCCTGTATTTTACGCCTGCTACCTTCAGGATTTCGAATCTTTCT
Organism: Schistocerca piceifrons; assembly: GCF_021461385.2. Taxonomy (NCBI): domain Eukaryota; kingdom Metazoa; phylum Arthropoda; class Insecta; order Orthoptera; family Acrididae; genus Schistocerca; species Schistocerca piceifrons. Next base: position 681,895,633 of record NC_060140.1, read on the forward strand.
CCAAGTCTGCAAGCGCTATAAATGAAGTTATGTCTTTCCTTAACTCAGATAAGTCGTAATGTCAATATTGCCTCGCGTTTTCGTACACTTCGTCGGAATGTTAACTAATCTTCCCCGAGTTCTTCCATTTTTCTGTAAACAATTCGTGATAATTCGGTAATTTCACACCTGTTAGCACTTATTTCTTTGGAATTTGAATTATTGTTCTAATGTTCAAATGTGTGTGAAATCTTATGGGACTTAACTGCTAAGGTCATCAGTCCCTAAGCTTACACACTACTTAACCTAAATTATCTTAAGGACAAACTCACACACCCATGCCCGAGGGAGGACTCGAATTTCCGCCGGGACCAGCCGCACAGTCCATGACTGCAGCGCCTGAGACCGCTAGGCTAATCCCGCGCGGCTTTGAATGATTACATTCTTCTTGAAGTCTGAGGGTATTTCGTCTGCCTCATATATCGTGCATACCAGATAGAAGAGTTTTGTCATGCCTGGCTCTCCCAAGGCTATCAGTAGTTCTGACGGAGTATCATATACTTCTGGGGCCCTATTTCAACTTAGATCTTTCTGAGCTCAGTCAAATTCTTCTCTCTGTATCATACCTCCCGTCTCATTTTCACCATGACCTCTAGCCTTTGTGTAACATTGCTTTCATCTCTCTACATACTCCTTCAACCTTTCAGCTTTCCCTTCTTTGCTTAGGACTGGTTTTCCATATGAACGCTTGATATTCATATAGCTGTTTCTCTTTTCCCCAAAAGCTTCTTTAATTTTCCTGTAGGCGGTATCTACCTTTCCCCTAGTGAAGCATGCTTCTGAATCCTTACATTTGTCTTCTGATTAGCAATTCTGCACTTCCCGTCAATCTCATTTTTTAAAAATTTGTCGTCCCTTTCGCCAGCTTCATCTGCTGCATTTTTAAATTTTCTTCTTTCATAACTTAAATGGAATATCTCTTGTGTTATCCAAGGATTTCTACTAAGCCTTGTCTTTGTACATATTTGATCCTCTGCTGCCTTCACTAGTTCATCTCTCAAAGCCACCCGTTCTTCTTCTGTTGTATTCTTCTCCCCTGTTCTTGTCAATCGTTCCCTAATGCTCCCTCTGAAACTCTCTAAAACTTCTGGTTGTTTCAACTTATCAGGTCTCATCTCCTTAATTCCTACCTCTTTGCGATTTCTTCAGTTTTAATCTTCAGTTCATAACCAATAAATTCTGGTCAGAGTCCACATCTGCCCTTGGAAATGACTTACAATTTAAAATGTGTTTCCTAAATCTCTGTCTTACCATTATTTAATTAATCTGAAACCTTCCAATGTCTTCAGGTCTCTTCCAAGTAATCAACCTTCTTTTATGATTCTTAAAACAAATGTTTGCGATGATTAAATTACGCTCTTTGCAAGATTCTACCAGACGGCTTCCTCCTTTATTCTTTCACCCAGTCATATTCACCTACCATTTTTCCTCCTCTTCCTTTTCCTACTATCGAATTGCAGTCTCCCATCACAATTTCATTTTCTTCTCCTTTAACCATCTGAATAATATCTTTTTCTTATCATACATTTCTTCAATCTCTTCATCATCTGCGGAACTAGTCGGCATGTAAACTTGTACTACAGTGATAGGCGTGGGCTTCGTGTCTATCTTGACTGAGATAATGCGTTCATTACGCTGTTCATAGTAGCTTACCTGCATTTCTATTTTGATATTGATTATTAAACCCACTCCCGCATTACTCCTATTTGATTTTCTACTTGTATTTATAACCCTGTATTCACCTGACCAGAAGTCATGTTCCTCCTGCCACCGAACTTCACTAATCCCCGCTATATCTAACTTCGCTCTATCGATTTTTCTTTTTAAATTTTCTAACCTACCCGGTCAGTTAAAGAATCTAACAATTCACGCTCCGATCCGTATAATGCGAGTTTTGTTTCTCCTGATGGCGACATCCTCCTGAGTAGTCTCCAGCCGGAGATCCGAAATGGGGGACTATTTTACCTCCTGAATATTGCACCTTAGGGGACGCCATCATCAATTAACCATACAGTAGAGTTGCATGTCCTCAGAAAAAATTACGGCTGTAGTTTCCCCTTGCTTTTAGCCGCTCGCAGTACCAGCACAGCAAGGCCGTTTTGGTTGATGTTACAGAACCAGATCAGTCACTCATGCAGAGTATTGCCCCTGCAAGTACTGAAAAGTCTGCTGACCCTCTTCATGAACGACACGTTTTTCTGTTGTGGTTGCACCTGCGGTACGGCTATCTGTATCGCTGAGACACGCAAGCCACCCCATTGACGGCAAAGTCCGTGGTTCATGGAAGTAGATACCGAAACTAAAAGTTTTTGTTCAAAAAATCAACTTAATAAGGTTGCATCGTTTACATGCCTGCAGATACAACCTTTTTGTTATTACATTTAGGATCAAAGATTTCATTTACCTTTCACAAATATCATATGTGCCCTGCACGAGACGCAAGACATTCAGGCGATAGTCAAACTCATTCCATACTCTTAGGAGCATGTCTGTAGTGGCTGCTTTCACTTCTGTTGCTACCTGACGTAGCAGTGTACGCAAAGCTCTCGGTAGTGGAAGCCCAAAGATGGAGTCTTTCACGAACCCCCACGGAAGGAAGGTCACTTACTGTGAAATCTGATAACCTGAAGGTCAGGATGAAATGGATGTCGAAACGGCACTTCGTGCCGAGATGTCATTGAATCAGCTCGTGTCGCGTGTCAGTGCGGTGGTGTTCTATACTGTTGAAAAGTGAAATTTTCAGCATTTCGAAATTTTTGGATAAAGTCAGATCAGAACGTCCAGGTACGTGATTCCCGTAAGTCGTTTCCGCAAAAAAAGAGCGAACCGTAAATATTTTCTCAGGATACCCCGCTATAGACAAGAATCTTTCGAATCCCCCCGTGCTTGACTATGTTATGTTGCTGTTGTGTTCCCCAAACCATACGCTGAAGTGGTTCACTTTTTCTCTTAAGTGGAACGTAGCCTCATGGCTGAACAATAAACGAGAAAGTAAATTGTTGTCGTCCATCTCTATACCCAGAACGATTTTAGAATAATACTCAGACTTCTGTGGACTACGTGTAAATGTTAAATGCGCTCTATTTCTTGAACGAGCACACGGTGCAGCCTGTGGCTTTAACCTTAAACAAACAAACGATGTCTTGAAACTGCTGCTTCCGTCGTCGAATGTTTGGAACTGTTGGAGGCGCAAAACTGTACTCTCGACGAAAATGATGTCATACAGCTGTAACTTAATTAAACCTGATCAAACCGGCAGAGTAAAACGCCATTTGTTGCTGCATTATTGCTATCTCGAATCTATGCATGTTGGTTAATGATCGTGCGTGCGAACTAACTAGCAAACTGCACCGCGGAAGCCACTGCCGGTAACAACATGAGATGGCAACTGCAGTTACAAGAGTCGAAGGACATGAAAGAGAGACTGAACATCCTGTAAAGGAAGGCAAGCATAAATTTGGATAGGAAATTAAAGTTCAGGGAGGAGAAATAAAACATTTAATTTTTCCTGAATGTATAAGCGTGGACTTGTAAACTCAGGTGAGTGGAAGGGATGATGATCCGCAAAAGTAAAACAAGAGTAAGGGAATGCAGTCAAATCAAGTGATTCCGAAGGGATAAGATTCGCAAAAGAAAGATTAAAAACAGTAGGTAATTTTTGTTACTTGGACAGAAAACAAACTACTGTTGGCAGCAATAAAGAGGATTGCGATTGACAAAGGCAAGAAAAGTTTTCTGATAAAAAGAGAAATTTTCTAACATCGAATACAAATTTAATTCTTGGAAGTATTTCGTGAAAATATTTGCCTGAATTGTAACATTGGAAGCAAAAAGTGGCGTAACTTGTTAAAAGTGTGAAGAGGTGGTGATAATTGAAACATATCGCATCACTTGTGCAATGAGAACGGCGCTTGGAGCAAGACAGTTTATTGTGGCGTACAAAAATACATTCGCCGGCAAGACTCTGGGTTCTTTGGTTCGTTCCAGGAGGAGATGGAGTGGAATTATAACATGTAAAATGTTAGTTTACTTTATTTCAATGAAGATACAAAGACTTACTTAACCTTGTATAATCCAATTTCACAGGAATATTCTGACTATTAAGCCGCTTGCGAGACGTACTCTGACCCTCCCAGAATGAGTGCTTGTTATGGGAATGGTGGACTCAATTAAGTTTTTTCCATCTTCCAGCGTTTTTGTTTCCAACTTTTGGCTATAGAATTGAATAGCAATGTCAGATACAATATATAATTGTTACGGAGACTCTTAATTGCTCCAAGTCGTGTGCTCAGTATGTCCCTAGGAAGCTCAGTGAGACACTTGCTATCCGGCTTTATTTACCGCTGAACGAGACGGCTTCTTTGGACTACTGTCACATGGGCAATACCTCATTGCTTGGTTATGAGTTACAGAGTGAAAACACATAGAATGGCGGAACATGTCTTCTCCGGTGAAGAAGTGGGCAGAGGATGGTCGTTATTGCCCGTTTCTTATTGACTGTGTTTGTCTCTGTACTTAGCCCTCCGACTGGGGTGCTGCTATCAGACATAGCACTTTCTACGAGGATTGACTGAAAAGTAATGTCTCCACCTTCGTGACTCTTCAACAGTTGGCAGCATTGGTATGCGGCAGGTACTGGCTTGTTCCGTAGCCTCTTCTCTACAGCTTCAGTTGACGGGAAGCCTTAGCATTGAACGATTGTGTTGTTGCAGTGTAAAGTATGGAATCCTGCGCAGACGGTCGGTCAATGCCATTTAAGCAACGTGCAGTCATTGAATTCTTGACAGCAGAAGATGTCACCGCAAAGGAGATTCATCAGAGAATGAAAGCAGTTTATGGTGATTGTGTTGAAATGAGTACTGTGCGTCGTTGGGCGAGTAAGTTTGAAGATGTTGAGGCGGGAACATCTGACCAGCGTGACAGACAAAGAGTTGGCCGTCCTGTGACAGCAACCACCGAGTTTCACAAGAAAAATGTTGACAGATTGATTCACGACAATCGTCGTATCACTCAGAGAGAAATTGCTAACACAATCGGCTTTTTACAAGAATGTTTTTTTTTGGGGGGGGGGGGGGTTTAAGGGCGCTCAACTACTGAGATCATTAGCGCCCAGTCACAACTGTTAGAGCACATAGAATCTAGTAAAACTCAGGGGGGGGGGGGGACACCAGAAAGTTCTTACAAAGATGCAGATAAAATAAGTGAAAGAGTTAGATGTCTTTGGATAAGCCAGTCAGAGTAATAAAACGAAGAACACGAGCAGCTGCTTGAGCATCATCAGCTAAAATATCCTGTAAAGTAGATGGCAGAGACAGGACAACACGAGATTGACTAAAACGGGGACACGACAATAAAACATGGCGCACTGTTAATACATGACCACAAGGGCACTGCGGGGCTGGGTCACCGGAGAGCAGGTAGCGGTGGCTAAACCGGCAATGCCCAATCCGCAACCTGGTCAGAAGGACCTCTTCTCGCCGAGATGGTCGGGAGGAGGTTGTCCAAGCAGTTGGGAATGGTTTTACTGCCCGGAGCTTGTTTCCTTGAAGTGAGGACCAAGCATCCACCACAACGACACAAGCCTCTTACAAACAACCCCACTAACATCAGATGACGGAACACAATGGGAGGCTGGCCGAGGCAGGAGGACTGCAGCCTTGGCTGCAGCATCAGCAGCCTCATTCCCAGGCACTCCTACATGGCCGGGAACCCACAGAAAGCTGACAGGAGAGCCACCATCAGCAAAAGAATGGAGGGACTGCTGGATCCGTTGCACCAAGGGATGGACCGGATATGGAGCTCCAAGGCTCTGAAGAGCACTGAGTGAATCAGAACAGAGTACATACGATGAATGGCGGTGGCGGCGGGCATACTGAACGGCCTGATGGAAAGCAAAAAGCTCGGCCGTAAAGCTCGAACATTGGTCGAGGAGCCGGTATTTAAAGGTGACGGCCCCGACGACAAAGGCACAGCCGACACCATCGTCAGTTTTGGAGCCATCAGTGTAAATAAAGGTGTGACTGGCAAGTCGCGCACGAAGTTCGACAAACCGTGAGCAATACACTGCAGCCGGAGTACCCTCCTTCGGGAGCGAGCTGAGGTCGAGATAAATATGAACCGGAGCCTGGAGCCAAGGTGGAGTCGGGCTCTCACCCTCTCTGAAGGTGGTAGGGAGGGCAAAATCCAATTGTCGAATCAGGCGACGAAAGCGGACTCCAGGGGGCAGCAGGGCAGACACATACAACCCATACTGACGGTCGAGAGAATCGGCGAAGAAGGACTGATGAGAGGGGTGGTCGGGCATTGACAACAGCCGGCAGGCATACCGACAAAGCAGTACGTCGCGCCGGTAGGTCAATGGTAATTCGGCTGCTTCAGCATAAAGATTCTCGACGGGACTAGTGTAGAAGGCTCCGGTCGCAAGACGTAACCCCCTATGGTGGATGGAGTTGAGGCGGCGTAAGAAGGATGGCCGAACAGACGAATAGACGAGGCTCCCATAATCCAGCTTCGATCGGACTATGGACCGATACAAGCGAAGCAGGACAGTGGGATCCGCTCCCCAAGATGAACCACTAAGAACTTTGAGGACATTAAGGGAACGTGTACAACGGGCAGCCAAATAAGAGACGTGCGGAGACCAACAAAGTTTCCTGTCCAGTGCGAGTCCTAGAAACTTAGTTGTTTCCACGAATGGGAGAACAACGGGACCGAGATGTAAGGAAGGCGGAAGGAACGCTTTATATCGCCAAAAGTTGATGCAAACCGTCTTCTCTTCAGAGAACCGGAAGCCGTTTGCCATACTCCATGAGTACAGGCTGTCTAGACAACGCTGAAGACAGCGCTCCAGGAGGCATGTTCTCTGGGCACTGCAGTAGATCGCGAAGTCATCGACAAAAAGAGAGCCTGAGACATTAGGTGGAATGCAATCCATAATAGGATTGATCGCTATGGCAAAAAGGGCTACGCTCAAGCCCTGAGGCACTCCGTTCTCCTGGAGGAAGACGTCGGACAAGGCGGAACCCACACGTACCCTAAACTTTCTGTCTGTTAAAAAGGAATCCATAAAAAGGGGCAGGCGACCGCGTAGACCCCACCTGTGCATAGTGCGGAGGATACCTCCTCTCCAACAGGTATCATAAGCCTTCTTCAAACCGAAGAACACGGCTACCGTTTGGCGCTTTCGCAAAAAGTTGTTCATGATGAATGTCGACAAGGTCACAAGGTGGTCAACAGCGGAGCGGCGGCGACGAAAGCCGCATTGAACATTGGTAAGTAGCCGTCGAGATTCAAGGATCCAAACTAACCGAGCGTTAACCATGCGCTCCATCACCTTACAGACACAGATTTTTTACAAGAATGTGTGGGTCACATTATTGCTTTGCTTGGCTATCGGAAGAGCTGTTCACGATGGGTACCCCGGATGCTGACTCATGAAACGAAAGTGCACAGACTTGAAATTTGCCAGGAACTCCTCTCGCGTTACGAGAATGGAGGCGACGCCTTTCTGCATTCAATTGTGACAGGAGACGAAATGTGGGTGCACCATTACGACCCGGAGACGAAACGTCAGTCTATAGAATATCGACACAAAAACTCGCTCCAGAAAAATAAATTCAAGACGCTGCCCTCAGCTGGAAAAATCATGGCCACAGCGTTCTGGTACGCAGATGGTGCTATGTTGATTTCCTTGATCGTGGAACAACAATTAATCGAGAGCGTTACATCACAACGCTGCGAACTATGAAACGACGGCTAACAAGGGTCCGAAAGGAAAAGGGAAATGTTTTTCTGCAGCATGATAATGCCAAACCACACACTTCCACCACAACATAACTTCAGAAACTGAATCTCACCACCGTACGGCATCCTCCATACAGTTCAGATTCAGCACCGTCTGACTTCCATCTGTTCCCGATAGTGAAAGATGATCTGCGGGGACATCATTATGCTCCTGATGAAGATGTTGAGACAACTGTGAGACTGTGGTTGCGGAAACAGTGTCGACTTCTTCCGTGGTGGCTTCAGAAAACTTGTTCATCGTTGATAGAAATGTATCCAATTGGCTGGTGATTATGTGGAAAAGTGAATATTGGTAACTAAAGATCACATTCTAAGGATTATTTCTGCTTTTGATTTATTAAAATATTCCCATCCAAACCCAATTAATGAAGGTGGAGGCATTACTTTTCATTCATCCCTCGTATTACTGTCTTCTTCGTCAGCCACTTCGTGCATGTAGTTTTGAGATTTTGTTGCTTCAGAACAGGATTCGTGAATTCCGTGGACTGTGAATAATGTAAACAGGGAAATTGTATTCTGCTACGGATTAGCAAAAGGCGCTGATGACCAGGCACCTGTCATGTACACCGAACACGTAAGTCTATGTATCTTAAAAAATGCGAATGGTACCGTGCCTGTAAGTGCCTGGACAAAACTGACGAATATTGATAAAGGGTCGCCGTAGGCTTCGCACAGTTCGCAGACCGGACATGGAGTGTACTGTAGATGGATCTGAGAAAAGTGTGCGAAGACTTGGAGCTGCTGAAACCGTAACCGTAGGTCTCGTGAAGCCAATTCTGCGAAACGTTTGTTTTATCAATATCGCTTACTGCGTCTGCAAACTCTAGGCTGCAAGGTCGCCAAGTGAAATTTGAGTACTACTAATGTATTCTAAAACGGAGTGTTGAAGATCTGAAGTTTACTCCTTTATTTACGAACGAGGATGGATTGATACAAAGTGGGGCAATGAATTGTCACAAAAACTAAAAAGGGCAGTCAAATGAAAACGAGACAGATGAAAAAAGTAAGTAAACGGTTTCAGAAGTAATCGCCGTAACTGTGGACATATTTGTCACACTGCGAGACAAGGCTGTTAGTGCCTTCATCGTGGGAAAATATTTACGGTTGCTTACAGAACCATGATAGTACCCAGGCGTGTACCTCTTCGTCCGAAGCAAATCGACGACCACGAATGTCTTTCTTCAGGGCTCCAAAGATTTGGAAATCTCTTGTGGCCTTATCGGGACTGTATGGAGGATGTGTAAGGGCTTCCTAGCGAAACCTCTGCAGTCGAAACAGCCTTGGCAACATGTGGACAAGCATTATCCTACAACAGAATAAAGGTCGACCATCGACATTCTTGGGCGTTTGTACTTGATGGCACGCTTCCATTAACGCACGCAAAAATTGAAGTGCGCTGTCAAGAATGTTGACGGACGGTATCATTATGTTGCAGGATAATGCCTCCCACGAACTCTCGCTTGTAAGTCCAGGCAGATTCAAATCCTTGAACGATCAAGGAAGGAAGGCACCAGGTTTGTTTCAGTATCAGCACGACCTCTGGAACTGTGGGTGATAGACTCAGCGACACACTTTCCCGGTCAAATTAACTTGTGCTATTTGCCACCAATTTCTGTTTGATAAATCTATCACATTATTTGAGACTGTTCCTCTTGCAGATAGACGACAGATGTAGTTCATACACTACGGGATAGCACCCGTTTTCTCCTCCTTGTACGACTGTACCTAAGTTAAACGTTTAATGAGCAATGCATTGACCAAGGAGGTCCGATACGGTGACCTCTTCTTTCACCTAACGGTAATCCCTTAAATTTCTGTCTATGGGAATATTTAAAGTCAATTGTGTATTCCACACCCATACACTACGCGCGCACGTGGGTGTCTCATGCACGTAACGAAATCCGATGACAGCCAGGGTGTTCGCCCAAGTTCGTGATACTTTGAAAAGAAATGCTGTAGGTTGTGTGTAAGAATAACTGGTAGCCATGGTGACAGTTTCCTATACTGTCTTCACACAGATGGCTATCGTAGTAATGAATGGTCCACGTGTTAACAAGTATTCACGAGGGCTGTTCGGAAAGTAATGTCCGATTGGTAGCGAAATGGAAATCACAGTGAACAACAAATCTGTTTTATTTGCAATAGTTTGCCACCCCTTCCAGCTACTTCTCTCAATAGTCAGCGCTCCGACTTCGACATTTGCCGTAGCGTTGTACCAACTTTCCAATACCCTCGCCACAGAATTCAGCAGCCTGTTCTTTCCGTCACTTATCTACGCCGGTAGCAGTTCGTTGCGTGAGCCAAAATGTTGTCACATAGGCAGCGGTTCATGTGAGCAGAGATGAACATCAAAGGGAGCCAAGCACGAGATGTATGGTGGGTGATGAAACACTTACCAACGGAAACGCTGCAGAGGCTTCCTCACTGCGACCGAAGCAGTTAGCACTCTGGACCCGCATTCAGGAGGACGACGGTTCAAAACCGCATTCGGCCATCCTGATTTAGGTTTTGCGTGATTTGCCATCGCTTCTGGCAAATGCAGGGGTGGTTCCTTTGAAAGGGCACGGCCGATTTCCTCCCTCCATGCTTCCCTAATGGGTGCTTGTGCTCCGTCTTTAATGACCTCGTTGTCGACAGAACGTTAAACACTATTCTCCTCCTCCTCCTCCTAATTGCGCCAGCAGTGTGCGGCTCAGAAATGTCATGAAAAAGGAAATGCATGAAAATTATGTTATATGAGGTTGCGTGAAATCAAGCGAAACTTCGCAGCGGGCACCCATACTTGGAGACAGTATTGTTCTAGGCGTTATACGTGCTCACTGTGTGCTCAGAACTGAAAAGAGTGACGTGATGCGATCGACAGACATACTACAGACACTGCCCAACACATCTGTTCTTTCACTGTAGTTTCCATTTCGCGACCTATCTGCCTCTCTTTCTTAAGACACACATCAAAAAAAGTTTTGCAACACCCCGGTTCCCAGAACTCCCAAAGATAGACGCTGACTGTGGATGCTGTATCACAGACACAGTCCCTTTGACTGTTCAGAGATGTCACTAAACCCGCCCCAGCATGCATGAGCAGCGCCTATTAGACGGAGGGGGTCCGACAGCCGATCAGTTCCAGTCATCCCACTAGGAATGAGGTACATGGCTCGTGTTGTCTGTAGTTCAACCATGCCTAGATGGTCAATACCGCGGTTCGATCGCGTCCTCATTGTTACTTTGTGCCAGGAAGGGCCCTCAATAAGGGAAGTGTCCACGCGTCTCGGAGTGAACCAAAGCGATGTTGTTCGGACATGGAGGAGATACAGAGAGACAGGAACTATCGATGACTTGCCTCGCTCAGGTGGCCCAAGGGCTACTACTGCAGTGGATGACCGCTACCTATGCATTATGGCTCGGGGGAACCCTGGCAGCAACGCCACCATGTTGAATAATGCTTTTCGTGCGGCCACAAGACGTCGTGTTATGACTCAAACTGTGCGCAATAGGCTGCATGATTCGCAACTTCACTCCCGACGTCCATGGCGAGGTCCATCTTTGCAACCACGACACCATGCAGCGCGGTACAGATGAGCCCAACAACATGCTGAATAGACCGCTGAGGATTGGCATCACCTACGATACGTGAATGCCATTCTCCGACCGATAGTGCAACAATATCGACAGCATATTGGCGAGGCATTCGTCTTCATGGACGACAGTTGACGCCCCCAGCGTGCAAATCTTGTGAATGACTTCCTTGAGGATAATGACATCAAATGGTTCAAATGGCTCTGAGCACTATGGGACTTAACGTCTGAGGTCATCAGTCCCCTACAACTTCGAACTCCTTAAACCTAACTAACCTAAGAACATCACACACATCCATGCCCGAGGCAGGATTCGAACCCGCGGCCGTAGCGGTCGCGCGGTTCCAGACGGAAGCGCCTAGAACCGCTCGGCCACACATTCCGGCATAACGACATCGCTCAACTAGAGTGGCCAGCATGTTCTCCAGACATGAACCCTTTCGAACTTGTCTGGAATAGATTGAAAGCGGCTGTTTATGGACGACGTGACGCACCAACCACTCTGAGGGGCCTACGCCGAATCGCCCTTAAAGAGCGGGACAATCTGCACCAACAGTGCCTTGATGAACTTGTGGATAGTATGCCACGACGAATACAGGCACGCTTCAGTGCAAGAAGACGTGCTACTGGGTATTAGAGGTACCAGTACGTACAGCGATCTGGACCACCATCTCTGAAGGTCTCGCTGTAAGGTGGTACAGCATGCAATGTGTGGTTTTCATGAGCAATGAAAAGGGCGGAAATGATGTTTATGTTGACCTCTTTTACATTTTTCTGTACAGGTCCCGGAACTCTCGGAACCGAGGTGATGCAAACTTTTTTTTGATTTGTGTATATATTTATAAGAATGTTTGGTTTTGACCAGTTCTAAGTTCACAGACAAAATATTAGTCAGCCCTTAAAAGAAAACGTTCTTCTTTGTAAATCGGGTATAGTTGTAGAACTGGTTCCGTGCAGTCATGTTACCCTCCATCGCTCCGCAAGTCATGGGAATGAAATGAAGTGTATGTGTCAATCGTCGTATGGTGTCAGAGCGGTAAGATGAGCTGACGTGGAGACGTGACAGGATGGCAGAAAGAAGTTATCGTGTCTGAAGGTGGCCATGACCAAGCCGCCAATGAAGTAGCTTGAGTTGTTGGTATACGTATGCGGGCTGAACAACAAGTCTACAGGTAATGGTGTACCACTCGCAACAATGAATCACGGCTTATGCATAGGGACCTAACCGACTGGGGTTAGATACGAGGCGCACACGTTGACAATGACAGTCGGTTTAAACTCGATAGGAATTGCTGATGTAGTGAACGTGAGGCCATTGCAACAAGCTTCCGAAGGATCATTTTGGATACAGCTCCACGCAAGTGACTTCTGGAGTCGGGTACCTCGCAAAAGGCTACTTCTAACAGTGCCACACGAACACACGAAGCTGTCCATTTTTAATAGGCTAAACAACATTCAAATCGGACGCTACTTCACTATGGATCTGTATTGTTGTCCAACGAGACACAGTTTTGTGATAGACACAAATGGCTATTGAAAATGAGATGAAAACCAAAGTAATCTCAACATCAAATTGACACCTGGGTTACTTAGTTGCACAACATTTACCAAAGTAACAAATAAATTATCAGTGTTGTTAATAAGAAATATGAACCAGTGCTTTTCAGATTACACTCGCGATAAATTCTGGTCCTGCTAACTGTAACTTGCTGTGACTCTAGCCTTGTTGGTCGAAACACTAAGACTGTGCTCCTACCTGTCAAGTAGAAGCTCATGTATTGTTTCAGTCATAGGTCAACCATTATCATCCACTATAAAATAAAACCGTTATTAGTACGCTTTAAGGCCGATTCACACTACACGGCAACGAAAGCGAAAAGAACGGGAGGAGAAGTCACCGTCAAATGTAAGTGTAGTCACCCGGAACGTCGGCTACATATATCAGAATTAAGGAACTAGCAGTGCTGTTGTTGTTGTTGTTGTTGTTGTTGTCGTCTTCAGTCCTAAGACAGGTTTGATGCCCTCTCAACACTACTCTATCCTGTGCAAGCCTCATCTCCGAATAACGACTGCAACCTACCTCCATTTGAACCTGCCTGCTGTAGTCAGTCTTCGTCCCTCTCTACAATTTTTACTGCCCCGCCATTCCTTCCAATATCATACTGACAATTCTTTCATGCCTCAGAATGTGTCCTGTCAACCGATCCCTTTTTGCGTCAAGTTGTGCCACAAACCACTTCTGTCCCCCCTTCGATTCAATACCTCCTCACTAGTTAAACAATCTAGTCTTCAGCGTTCTTCTGTAGCACCACGCTTCGAAAGTTTCTAGTCTCTTTTTGTCTGAACTAATTAATGTCCACGTTTTACTTCCACACAGGGCTACACCCCAAACAAAGACCTTCAGAAAAGACTCCCTTACGCTTACATTTATATTCTGCGTTAACGCACTCCTCTTTTTCAGAATGTTTTTCTTGCTGTAGGCATTCTGCATTTGATATTTGCTCTACTTAGGCCATCATTAGTTATCGTTCCGCTCAAATAGCAAAACTCATCTGCTACTTTTAATGTCTCATTTCCAAATGTAATCCCAACAGCATCGCCTGACTTAATTCGATTACCCTTGTTTTACTTTTGTTGACGCTCATTTTATACACTCTTTTCAAGACATTATGCAATATGTTCAATTGCTCTTCCAAATCTTCTGCTGTCTCTGACAGAATTGCTGTGTCGTAGGCAAAACTCAAAGTTTATCTTTCTTCTCCCAGAACTTAAATTCCTTTTCCAAATTTCTCTTTTGCGTTCTTAGTGTTTGTGATGGTAAGTTCCTATGGGACCAAACTACTGAGAGCATCGGTCCCTAGGCATACACACTACTTAACCTAACATAAACTAACTTAAATTAACTTACGCTAAGGACAAAACACACACACACATGACCGAGGGAGGACTGCTTTCCTTTCACGCACTTCGACTCTTACAACTACAGTCTGGTATATGTACAAGCTGTATATAACCTTTCGGTTCCTCTGTTTTATCTCTGCTACCTTCAGAGTTGCAAGGAGTTTATTCCACTCAAAATGATCGAAAGCTTTCTATAGGTCTACAAAGGCTATAAATTTAAGTTTGCCTTTCTTTAATCTGTCTTTTAAGATAAGTCAAGGTCGGTTTTGCCTCGTGTCTGCCTACATTTCTCGGATCCCCAACTGATCTTCCCCGAGGTCGACCACTACCCGTTTTACGATTCTTCTGTAAATATTTCGTGCCAGTATTTTGCAACCGTGACTTACTAAACTGATTCACACTTGTCGTTACCTGCTTTCTTAGTAACTGGAATTCTTACTTTCAACCTCAAATCTGATTATATCCTGTCTGTCTCACATAACTTCCACACCTGATTGAACAGTTTTGTCATCATGGCTAATTCTCGCATGGATATCAATAATTCAGAGTGAATGTTGTCTGCTACTAGGGTCCTGTTAAGACTTAGGTCTTTTGGTGCTCTGTCAGCTTCTTCTCGCAATATCATCTCTTCCATCTCATCTTTATCTACTTCTTCTTCCATTTTTATAATATTGTCTCGAAGAAAATTTCCATTGTAAAGCTCCTCTATAGATTTTTACCAGGGTTCGTTACTTTGTATTACCTTTCCATCTCAGCTTTTGATATTCGCACAATTGCTTCTGCTTTCTCCAAAGAGCTCGTTAATTTTCGTGCGGGAGGCATCTATCTTTCCCCTACTTACACACGCTTCTACAGCCTTGCTTTTGTCCCCTACCCAGTCCTGCTTAGTCATTTTGCACTTTTGCCAGTCTTACTTACTAAACGTCTATATTCCCTTTCACCTGCTTCATTTGTTTCCTTTTTATACTTTCTCCTCTCATCAATTAAACTGAGTATTTTCCGTGATATCCAAGGATTTCTACTAAGCCTTGTCTTTTTACCTATTTGTTGATTTGCTACCTTCACTATTTCATCTCTCACAGCTACCCATTCATCTTCTACTGTATTCCCTCCCATATTTCAGTCAAAAATGCCTAATATATCCTCTAAAACTCACAAAAATCTCAGATTCTTTCCACATCCGGGTCCTACATTTTTGCAATTTACTAAGTTTTTATCTGCAGTTCATAAGCAATAAATTGTGCTCAGGGACTACATCTGTACATGAAAATGTCTTACAGTTTAAAATCTGTTTTCAAAACCTCTGCCTTACCATTACACAATCAGTCTGAAACCTTCCCGTACCGTGTCTCCAGGTGTCTCCGTGTATACAGCGTTCTTATATGATTCGTAACTCATGTATTAGCGATTATTAGATAATACTCTGTGCAGAGTTCTACAAAGTGGCTTCCTCTTTCATTCCTTTTCCGCAGTCCATATTCTACTATTTTCCTTCTCTTCCTTCTTGTACTTTAGAATTCCAGTCTCCCATTGCAATTAAATTTTCCTTTCCCTTAAATATCTGAATTATTTCTTTTATCTCTTCATATATAATGCCTTCATCATATGCGAGTTACTTGGCATATTAACTCGTATTACTGTGGTGGGTGTTGGCTTCGTGTCTTTCTTCGCTACGATAATGCGTTCGCTATGCTATTCAGAGAAGCTTAACCATATTCCTAAATTCTTATGCATTATTTGACCTATTCCTGCATTACCCCTAGTTCATTTTGTATTATATCCCTGTTCTCACTTGACTAGAAGTGGTATCCTTCGTGCCACCGTACTTCACTAATTCCCACTACATCATTTTCAGCTTATCCGTTTCCGTTTCCAAATTCTCTAACCTCCCTAACCGATTAAGGGATCTAACATTCCACGAAACGAGCAGTAGAAAGGCAGCTTTGTTTTTTATGGTGACAGTAGTCCTTACACGTAGATCCGAAAGGGGGACTGTTTCACCTTCGGAATGTTTTACCCAAGAGGATTCCGTCATCATTTAACCGTAGAGAAGAGCTGCATGCCTTTGGGAGAAATAACGGTTGTAGCTTCCCTTTGCTCTCAGCCGTTCTTAGTGCCAACACAGATAGGCCATGTTGGCTAACGTTACGAGGCCAGATTAATCTTATCTGGACCCCCTGCCCCCCACACACCAACTTCTGAAAAGTCTGCTGTCCCTCCCCAAGAAGCACTTGTTTTCTGGTCTCTCTCCACAGATACCTCTCCTCTGTGGTTGGAACTATGGTACGGCTATCTATATTTTTGGGACACTCAACGCCCCCCCCCCCACACCTCTCTACAAGGTGTACGGTTCATGGGGGCCTAGTAATGTTTAGGTTGTTTGGCATGTTTGTATGTTTTCATTTCTCTACCTAATAATTGTCAATGTTTAGGAAATTTTGAACGACACTTATCCTGCTGTTTTTCTTCTCAGCAGTTTACCATAAAAATTTTATCACGAACATCAACTTTGAATATTACTTTGATCGTTAGTAAATCCTAGCAATGATTAGGTTTATTAATGCCCATAAAAATATTCATAACAAATGTTCGTATTAATATTTGTATGATGAATTGCTGAGAAGTGAACAGCAGGAAAAGTGTCTTTCAAACTTTTCAAAACACTGACAATTATTTGGTGGAGAAAATATATAGTCTACATACAAACATGTCAAACATTGTTTGGGAGATAACGTCTAGAGCCTTTTACAAAAGTTGGACAAAAGTATGAAAACACCAAAAACCCAAAAAGTTACATGCCTATCCGCTGGGGTTTAAAACAGCTTCCAGTCATCTGAGAAGGGATAAATACGGGTCCTGTATGGCCTCCAAAGGAATCTTATACCATTCCTCCTGCAAAATAGTGGCAAGTTCAAGTAACAGTGATAGAGGTGGATAGCGATCACGCAACCTTTCTGCAAAGCAGACCATAAGGTTTCAATAATGTTGAGATCTGGTGACTGTGGTGGCAGGTGAGATTCGACGATTTATCCTCGTGCTCACTAAACCAGTCTCGGACAATGCAAGCTGTGTGAAAAAGGGTCGTGTCGTCTTGGAACACAGTATTGCCATTTAGGAACAAACGTTGTACCATGCGATGAACCTGATCAGCCAGACCAGTCATATAGTCATTGGCAGTAATGCGACCTTGCTCAGTAACCACCTAAATCTTCACAGACGTCCCCGCTATGTTTTACTCCTAGGACGTAAACTCGGCCAGAAGTAGGAAACAGTGTGAAACGAAACTCGTCCGGCCAAATTACTTTCTCCCACTGCTCCACAGTACAGGTTTTATGACTTCGGCACCACGTTTTTCTGTTGCGGACGTTGACATCACTGGTGAGTGATCAGGAATTCCAGCTCATCCTGTATGTGGTGCGCGTACTGTGAGACCTTCGGTACACACACCATCAGATTATTTGACTTGTCGCTCTAACGAAGTAGGCGAGTGTCAGCAATATGTCTCGTGCTCTTATCGTGGCGTGTTTATCTTCTGCCGTTAGGCGAGACGATAGAAATGCCACTTGCATGCTTAGAGTAGCAGATTGACGGTGACCAACTTTAACCAGAACTTGATTAATTTTCACACACATTTATTAAAATAATAAGCATAAAAATTACTTAACTTGGTTCTGGATGCTATTTACAATTGACAATCTGAAGTTCCTTTGGTATTGGTACGTAAATCTTATTCTCACATATATCTCTGATACTTGACAAAAGTGTCTATACATTTATCTTCATGGCTATGTACAGGAATATGGTAATCTTATTAGGCGCAGACTGAAACTTGACTATAGACTGGTACAGACAAATGTAGACTCGTACAGACTGGTACAGACTAATGCAGACAAATGGAGACTGACTATATGGAGGTCTGTACACTCGTTATAATACCTCGCGCGTTCATGTATCACTGCGCGAGTGTGATCTGCGAGGAGAAAAGGTTCTACGTTAGCAGCAGTCTCATTGGCTGCGTTACATATTAATATGCGGATCGGCGGAAGAAGAATTTGGTCCGTCTCTATGGCAGCGCCATCTCGTAGTGCGGAGACGGGCGAGCGCTGTGCCTGCGCTGTTGTGCTTAGTGGGGCGCACTCTAGTGCGAAAGTTGTGTACGCGCTGACTACCCGGAACTACACTCCTGGAAATGGAAAAAAGAACACATTGACACCGGTGTGTCAGAGCCACCATACTTGCTCCGGACACTGCGAGAGGGCTGTACAAGCAATGATCACACGCACGGCACAGCAGACACACCAGGAACCGCGGTGTTGGCCGTCGAATGGCGCTAGGTGCGCAGCATTTGTGCACCGCCGCCGTCAGTGTCAGCCAGTTTGCCGTGGCATACGGAGCTCCATCGCAGTCTTTAACACTGGTAGCATGCCGCGACAGCGTGGACGTGAACCGTATGTGCAGTTGACGGACTTTGAGCGAGGGCGTATAGTGGGCATGCGGGAGGCCGGGTGGACGTACCGCCGAATTGCTCAACACGTGGGGCGTGAGGTCTCCACAGTACATCGATGTTGTCGCCAGTGGTCGGCGGAAGGTGCACGTGCCCGTCGACCTGGGACCGGACCGCAGCGACGCACGGATGCACGCCAAGACCGTAGGATCCTACGCAGTGCCGTAGGGGACCGCACCGCCACTTCCCAGCAAATTAGGGACACTGTTGCTCCTGGGGTATCGGCGAGGACCATTCGCAACCGTCTCCATGAAGCTGGGCTACGGTCCCGCACACCGTTAGGCCGTCTTCCGCTCACGCCCCAACATCGTGCAGCCCGCCTCCAGTGGTGTCGCGACAGGCGTGAATGGAGGGACGAATGGAGACGTGTCGTCTTCAGCGATGAGAGTCGCTTCTGCCTTGGTGCCAATGATGGTCGTATGCGTGTTTGGCGCCGTGCAGGTGAGCGCCACAATCAGGACTGCATACGACCGAGGCACACAGGGCCAACACCCGGCATCATGGTGTGGGGAGCGATCTCCTACACTGGCCGTACACCACTGGTGATCGTCGAGGGGACACTGAATAGTGCACGGTACATCCAAACCGTCATCGAACCCATCGTTCTACCATTCCTAGACCGGCAAGGGAACTTGCTGTTCCAACAGGACAATGCACGTCCGCATGTATCCCGTGCCACCCAACGTGCTCTAGAAGGTGTAAGTCAACTACCCTGGCCAGCAAGATCTCCGGATCTGTCCCCCATTGAGCATGTTTGGGACTGGATGAAGCGTCGTCTCACGCGGTCTGCACGTCCAGCACGAACGCTGGTCCAACTGAGGCGCCAGGTGGAAATGGCATGGCAAGCCGTCCCACAGGACTACATCCAGCATCTCTACGATCGTCTCCATGGGAGAATAGCAGCCTGCATTGCTGCGAAAAGTGGATATACGCTGTACTAGTGCCGACATTGTGCATGCTCTGTTGCCTGTGTCTATGTGCCTGTGGTTCTGTCAGTGTGATCATGTGATGTATCTGACCCCAGGAATGTGTCAATAAAGTTTCCCCTTCCTGGGACAATGAATTCACGGTGTTCTTATTTCAATTTCCAGGAGTGTATGTACACAACACTGTAATTCCCTGCTTACGGAGCTCATTTGGTGTCGTCGTGGTGCTGACAGGGTTCTCGACTGCGGAAGTTGACTCTCCAGGGACTTTTTGAAGCTGCCGTCCTCTTATTTTCCGACACGACTCTTCTCAATGACCGTCTGTCACGATCATTCAACACGCATAATCGTCCACGTTGTGACTTAGCTGATCATGTTTTTTCCATTACGTGTATGTGGCATAAATCTTCGATACTGTGCCCCTTGAAACACCAAACACTTCAGCTCCCTTGGTTACGGAATCACCCACTACACGAGCACCGACAATTTGCCCACTTGCGAATTTACTTAGTTCCGACATAATGCATTCACAGCTACACGCAACACTGTTCTGACTACACTCCAACGTACTGATGACACTGCACACGTACCGTCCTTGGTCAAATAAACAGTGGAACCTGCAGACTTGGTTTGGCATCTACATTTATATTCAAGCATGCATATCTCGGAGTATTTCCATAATTTTTCTAATCCCTATAGCTTATACTTATTTTTCTTTCTAAATACCCAAATAATGTCAGGAACAACTATATTTTTCCCCTACAATAGCGCAAAATTTAATTATTAATAGAAGGTTATTTAGTGAAATAATTTGTCATTAATTTGTGCTCTTATACACTGATCAACCAGAACATTCTGATAACCTACCTTTGGGACGGATAACAGTGGTGTCGCGTCATGGTACGGAGGCAGTATAGCATTGGTAGGTCACTGGAGGTAGTTGGCACCACATCTACAAACAAACGTCAGCTAATTTCCGTAAATTCCAAAAGTGAGAGCGATTAGCTCTGACACCACGTTCAGTCACATCCCAGATATGTTCCATCGGGTTCAGATCTGGAGAGCTGGAGGGCAAGCCACTATGTTCCTCGAACCACTCCATCACACTCCTGGCCTTCTGACATGGCGCATTATCTTGTTGAAAAATGCTACTGCCGTCGGGAAACATGATCGTCATGAATGGATACACGTGATCTTCAGCCAGTGTTCAAATGCTCGGCCGTCATGGTGCCTTGCACGAGCTCCACTAGATCCACGGATGCCCACGTGAATGTTCCCCAGATCATAATGGGGCCGTCACCAGTTTGTCTCTGGCCTGCAGTACGGTGTCAAGGAGCTGTTCCTCTGGAAGACGACGGACTCGCGCACTCCCCTTGGCATGATGAAGAAGGCATCGGGATTCATCAGACCGTGTAACACTCTGCCATTGCGCCAACGCCCAGTGCCAATGGTCAAGTGCCCATTTCAGTCGTAGTTCCCGATGTCGTGGTGTTAACATTGGCACGTGTATGGGTTGTCGGCTGCAGAGACCCATCGTTAGGAGTGTTCGGTGCACTGCGTGTTGAGACACACTTGTAGCCTGTCCAGCATTAAAGTCTGATGTCACTTCCTCCACAGTTCGCCGCCTGTCCTGTTTTACCATTCTACCCAGCCTACGATGTCCAACATCTGTAATGAGGAGTTGCCGCCCGATTCCACGACGTCTGTACGTGATTTCACCTTGGTTTCGTCGCGTGTCGAAGGCACCCGGCACAGCACTCCTCAAACAACCGAAAAGTCGTGCAGTTTCCGAAATGCTCATGCCGAGCCTCCGGACCATCACAATCTGCCCTCGGCCAAACTCAGATACATCGCTCGCCTTGTCCATTCCACTCATGGTCAACACGAACACTGATACCATACGCTCTGCGCGTGTGTCTGACTAGCAGTCATTTAATCACCGGGTGACGCTTCTATCGAGTGGATGGATTAATATCGATAGTAGGACGGTGGTCATAATGCTCTGATTCATCAGTTTATGTACACATTGTAGCCGCACGCGGGATTAGCCGAGCGGTCTCAGGCGCTGCAGTCATGGACTGTGCGGCTGGTCCCGGCGCAGGTTCGAGTCCTCCCTCGGGCATGGGTGTGTGTGTTTGTCCTTAGGATAATTTACGTTACGTAGTGTGTAAGCTTAGGGACGGACGACCTTAGCACTTAAGTCCCATAAGATTTCACACTTTTTTCTTTTTTTTTTTTTTTACACACTGTAAGCTTTTTCTTCGTTCAAGTGTTGTTAAACCTAAATTGCGTTATCAGACGACACCACCGTTATTCCACCAACGTCAGCGTTAGAATTTTCTCGCTGAGAAACCTTGACATGGACGTTAACGTACCGTCCCGTTAGGATCTACTTATAATTCGTTGCTTTGTTTTCAAGAAGGCGAGCCGAGGTCAGGAGATTCTCAGATCCGCAAACCGCGTTGGTATTGAAATTGTAGATCAGTCACAAGTCCCATGTAATTGTCCTGTAGTGACATGTTTCCCTCAATAGACGCGAGCATCTTCAGAAATTAAATAGCCGAGGACCATACGTTAAATAAACAGGCTGTATATAGCGCCGATGTCGTACATATCCTTGAGGTCATTTGCTTGTCCACGATTGTAGGTTCTCGGCCTCATTATTATGTTTGAGGTAATTTTGAATTTGCAAACAGCAAACGAATAATGTGTTTGACGTTTCATTTATTATCATAGAGCATAGAACGAAACAAAACATAATGCCCTATTTCAATATCGTGTATCTCGGTGTTGCCACCACACTATTTATTAGAGCTGGAAATAAAAAACTTGTTTTCGTCACTCTGCAAGTAACTGGACTAACTTCCGGAACACTCTCCACAACCGCCCACTTCCAGCTGAGGCGGATTCTTTTATTATGGTGGCTTGTGAAGTCATTCTTATAGCTTCAAACAAGTTGCGCGTCACAATTCATAGTCTCTTATGAATCAAATGGACATTTCAATAATGTCCAGTGATACTGAAAGGCAATTTTCAGTCTGATGTAGTGGATGACAAAAGACCCTCACAGATTGCCGGTCACTGGGTGTCAACTGAACAACGAGCCCATCAGGTAGGTTTCAACCTTTCTAAAGCTGTCCAAGTCGACTGTTGATGATATGACTGTGAAATGGAAAGTGAAGGAACAACCACAGGCAAACCAAGACCGGCAGACCTTATGAACTGGCGGTGACGGACAGAGATCGTGGAGCACTGCAGAGGGTGGTTATAAAAACCGCATGAAATCAGCGGGAAGGAGATACTCGTGAGTCCCCCAGTGCTGTCAGCAGTCATGCTAGCACGATGACTGTACGCATTAATTAAACAGAATGTGCGGCACAATAGTCGAGCAGCTTCTCATACGCCAGACATTTCTGTAGTCAGCACTAAATAACGCTTGGAGTGGTGTAAGGAGAGAGGCCACTGGATAGTGCATGGCTGGAGGCATTTGATTTGGAGTGATGAATCACTTTAGGGGGAAGTGTTGGGTTTGGCGAATGCCTACCGAACGTTACCTACTATTATGTTTAGTGCCAATAGTAACGTAGTGTAAGGGTGCAATGTGTGTAGTGATGAATGGGAGTTGGTGATAAGCAACCTTATTGCTGAACTGAGATTCCGAGATCGTGTGTATGGCTGAATCGCGGAATACTTGGTGCAAGTAATAGTAGTTATAGTATAAAGAAAATTAGGTTTCCTTTGGATTGGTGTGTTGGTGGAGATGTTCTGGGCTCGTCGGACTGCTGCTTGTGATATCAGAGCAGACAGGAACTCAAGAGTCTGCAGAGCAGTGCGGCGTGCCATGGCGCTCCATCCATGGCGATGGACCGTGATCGGGGGTCTCGGTAACTAGGGAGATCTATGAATAACACGGAACCGAATTTGTCTCAGAACCGAAAGGAGAGTCTATTCACGTTGTTATCTGGTTGTGTGGGTTTACTGTCGATCGGAAGTTATAACGATTTGTCACCGCGATAATAAACACTGCTTGTGAACGTACCAGCTCCTGTTACAACGAAACAGCAGTCATATCACAGGAAAAGTCTGGTGGAAGGCGGGCTGCCTCCGAAACGGGCAAGAAGGCCGCTTCAAGAAAGAGAGCACCCTCACAATACGAAGGAGGTGATGTCACTCTATGAGTGTGTTTTTCGTCATTTTAGTGCAGTTCCTTATTACTACGCCAAATGCAGAAGAATATGAACACATTTACAGCATTGTGTGCTGCGTACAGTAGAGGAACAATGGAGACATAATGATTGTTTTTATCAGCATGGCAATGTACCCTTCGTAAAATAGCAGCTATGAGACAATGGTATATGGACAATAACATTGTTGAAATAGCCCTGCCTGCCCAGAATCCGACCTCAACCCAACGAACGCCTTTGGTTTAAGCTAGAACGTCGAATTCTCTCCAGACCGCAGAGTCCAAAACCTTGTCTGGTTACGGCTCTTGAGGTAGGATGGGGTGTGATTTCTCGACAAACATTCAGATTATATAATGAAAGCTCTCGCAACTGGATGTCATAGCTGCTGATGAGTCTTCCGGGCTGTATGGCCGTGCTAGAAGAAAGTTTTCCGTTCCTGACGTTTCGTCCAGAGCTGCGCTGCACATCTTTGTTGGTACTTATGGCGAAGCTACCGTGCCGGCTCCATCTGAGCTATCCAAGCACGACTCACGACCCATCCTCAAGGCTTTAATTCCGCCGGTACCTCGTCTCCAACCTTCCAAACTTCAGCTGTTAGGATGGATCGTGAATCATATTTGGGGAACTCAGATGGTAGGACACTTGCCCGCGAAAGGTAAAGGTCCCGCGTTCGAGTCTTGGTCCGGCACACAGTTTTAATCTGCCACGAAGTTTCATATCAGCGCACACTCCTCTGCAGAGTGAAAATCTCATTCTGGAAACTTAACTATTGATTTTTACATGTCTAGGATAAAAACGTATCTATGGAGTCTGCAAACCATCGTCCATATATCATTGAGTTCCATGGTTTCTTATTTTCTGCTAAAATTATCACTATCCTCATATGTCGATGGCTTCCCTATCCAGTCGTCGACAATAGGTTTGTCATAGTAGATGAACTTTTGGTTTCGGAAAACTTGACTTAAATTTGACTTAAATTATTTCCTGACTGAAGAACGTGCTCTGCTACAGCTGATTTTCTGCTTTCCCCGGTCGGCCAAGGCTTATGTTCTTTCAGTCTTGTGTTCACACTTCTATTGGTAGTTCCAATGTAGACGATTACACGATTACATGGTATCTTTTATATTCCACTTGGTGACAGAGGAGGGCGTTTGTCCTTCACGGATGGGAGTGCTAGACATATTTCCTTAGTTGGTCTAAGAACCGGTCTGATGTTATGGTTCTGTAAAATCTTGCCAATATGATCAGATACTTTTTTGTTCGTCAATCGCTGTCTTTTACCTTTGTCCGTCTTCTACTGTTATTCGGTCTCAGGGCCCTATTTATTTCTTCTTCTGAATAGCCATTCTTCTCGAAGGTCTGCTTCAGGTGTTTTAATTTGGCATCCAATCGTTCCAGTGTGTAATATCTTTTGACTCTGCAACAACGCTTTTAATGGCACTTCTCTTTCTTTACAGATAATGGTTGAAGTTCTCATGCAAATAACTGTCCGTATGTGTGACTTTCTGAAAAACGTTGTGTTTCAACCTTCCATCAACCTGTCTGATAATTAAAACATCTAAGAAGGATTTTGCACTGACCGAAGTGACGCAGTGGTTAGCACACCTGACTCGCATTCGGGAATACGACGGTTCAAACCCGCGTCCGGCCATCCTGATTTAGGTTTTCCGTGCTTTCCCTACATCGCTTCAGGCACATACCAGAATGATTCCTTTCAAAGGGCACGGCCGACTTCCTCCCTCATCCGATGGGGCCGATGTCCTCGTTGTTTGGTCCCCTCCCCCAAACCTACCAAACAACCAAAAATATTGCGTTGTCTTTTTCAGTCTCCGTGTTAAACTGGATTTTTGGATTTATACCATTCAAGTAACAAAAGAGCTCTTCTATAGGTTTTTTTTTACAATGCGACAAAACAATGCCTGTATCCTCGACAAACCGGTACCTTCGACATGGTTTCTTATTTGCATTTTCTAGAGTTAATTGTTCTAATTTTTCATACAAAATTAGCGATTGGAGGACCTAATAAGTTACCCACTGCGACACCATCAACAGGCTTGTAAAATTCATCATCCCACTGGCACTGACTAGAACGAAGGCAGTGTTCTTGTACGTAGTGTGTATTACTCATCTTTCCCTACGGTTTACTCCTATTTTTCTCACAATTTTGAACATCTTTACCGAGCGAGGTGGCGCAGTGGTTAACACACTGGACTCGCATACGGGAGGACGACGGTTCAAACTCGTGTCCGGCCACCTTGATTTAGGTTTTCCGTGATTTCCCTAAATCGCTTCGGCAAATGCCAGGATGGTTCCTTTGAAAGGGCACGGCCGACTTCCTTCCCCGTCCTTCCCTAATCCGATGGGACCGATGACCTCACTTTTTCGTCCCCTCCCCCAAATCAGCCAACCAACCAACCGAACATCTTGAGCCATTTTACACTGTCGAACGGTTTTTCTAAGTCGACAAATCCTATGGACGTATCCTAATTCTTCTTCAGCTTCGCTTCCATTATCAAGTACAGTTTGAGAAACGCCTCCCCGGTTCCTTTACCTTTCCTATAGCCTATTTCACTAACAATGCCAAATGCAGATTTAAAAAGCGACCATGTGACGATGCGAGGAAAACAAAAGAAAAAAAGAAGATTCGTGCTGATCATCGAAGTTAGAACGATGATGAGTCGGTATGTACTTATTACTGGGTGTCTTTGTCTTTCTTAATGCCATCAATGTTAAACATCGTGTTACAAAGATCATTCTTGTTGTTCCAATTTTACAACGGTTACATGCTGTAAAGGACTTGCTGGCAGTAGATGTGAAGTAATCAGTTCAGAAATGTAATCTCATGGTTTCGAAGAATTGTGTTGAGGCTGTTAATAGACCATAGCACTTCCCTTCTCAGTGTAAACTTTGATTACAGAGATGCTGTGGCGGAGAAATTGCTGTTTCCAGGAAAGCAGATGAAAGTAGTCTGCAGTAGAAAATCGTATAATTTTTCTGTTATCGCTCACAAGCACGATAGAGTGGGAAGCAAAAGTAATGTCGTAACTGCACAATTTGAGATCAACGAACATCACTTAGCAGGACAAATGGAACACAAATAATTCCGTAATATAAAAATAATATCTTAAATCCCGTCGACTGAGCGATAGACAACATACCCGCAGTTTCTGTTTCAGTCACCAGTCTTCTGACTGGTTTGATGCGGCTCACCACGAATTACTCACCTATGCCAACCTTTTCATCTCAGAGTAGCGGTTGCAGCCTACGTCCTCAACTATATGTTGCATGTATTCCGTTCTCTGTGTACCCTTCTAGTTTTTCACTCTACAACTCCCTGTAGTACTACAGAAGTTATTTCCCGTTGTCGAAACACGTCCTATTATCCAGTCCCTCCTTTCTGTCAATGTTTTCCATGTATTTCATTCTTCGCCGATTCTAAGGAGAACCTTTTTATTCCTTATGTTATCAATATGCCTAATTTTCAACACACTTCTGTGGCACCGCATCTCAAATGCTTCCATTCCTGTTTCGGTTCCCCCACTGTCCATGATTCATTACCATACAATGCTGTGCTCCAAACATATATCAGAACTACTTTGTCGAAGTAAGGTCTATGTTAAGGCCCGCCCGGTTGGCCGTGCGGTCTAACGCACGGTTTTCTGGGTGGGAAGGAGCGCCTGGTCCCCGACACGAATCCGCCCGGCGGATTTGTGTCGAGGTCCGGTGAACCGGCCAGTCTGTGGTTAGTTTTTAGGCGGTTTTCCATCTTCCTCGGCGAATGCGGGCTGGTTCCCCTTATTCCGCCTCAGTTACACTATGTCGGCGATTGCTGCGCAAACAAGTTCTCCACGTACGCATTCACCACCATTACTCTACCACGCAAACATAGGGGTTACACTCGTCTGGTGTGAGACGTTCCCTGGGGGATCCACCGGGGCCTGAACCGCAGAATAACCCTGGGTTCTGTGTGGGGCGGCGGAGGGGTGAAGTGGACTGCGGTAGTCGTCGTGGGGTTGTGGATCACTGCGGCTGCGGCGGGGACGGAGCCTCTCCGCCGTTTCTAGGTCCCCGGTTAACATACAATACAATACAATAAGAGGCAGTGTGTGAAAACAGCAATCAGATCGCCTGAAAAACATCCGTTACATAAATCATAGCTTCGTTAACTGGAATCATGGTGAATAAACTTGTAATAACATCCTCAGGAGCCAAAGTTAGTCCTTAAGGTTTCTCGATAAAGTGACTTGATTCTTTTGCACATGAGTCAGTTCTGATATGTCTGCATAAGCAGAAGAAACTAACGATCGAAGTCAGAAAACGATTTATTGGACTGTTCAAATAACAAAAACAAATTCTCCAAGTATAACACCAACACAAAACAGTGATCCGTCTTCGAATCACAACTACATACAATAATAATATAGAAAACAACTGAAATAATTTCCTACTAGTCTCCGCCAGATACATCTCTGATATACCAAGCCTAATCCAGAGATCAGCGAGAAGATCCTAGCCGGGCGTCGGGGCGGCAGCTATCCATGTCTGCTGGCGGTCAATGAACTGCCGATGTGCGGCCGAGCGCCGGCCTTTATAGCGCTTCGGCGGATGAGTACCTGGGAACTATTTTCCATCACGTGGTTTGACGTGTGAAAATAGTTCCGGGATCTCCAGCGACCTCTTCCTTATGTTTATGTGGGCCGCTGGTGTCTTTGCTGTGTTGTTGTGGCCATTCATCAATGTTGCCTGTCGGTTGTGTAGTGCTTCGGAGTGCCTGCGAAGCGGGCAAGCCGCGGCTGCAGGCTGTCAGTTTGGTTGCTGATACTCTAGGCGCCGTGATGTCTGGTGGAGAAGGCCACAGCAAGTTTTACCAATATACACTCCTGGAAATTGAAATAAGAACACATTGACACCGGTGTGTCAGACCCACCATACTTGCTCCGGACACTGCGAGAGGGCTGTACAAGCAATGATCACACGCACGGCACAGCAGACACACCAGGAACCGCGGTGTTGGCCGTCGAATGGCGCTAGCTGCGCAGCATTTGTGCACCGCCGCCGTCAGTGTCAGCCAGTTTGCCGTGGCATACGGAGCTCCATCGCAGTCTTTAACACTGGTAGCATGCCGCGACAGAGTGGACGTGAACCGTATGTGCAGCTGACGGACTTTGAGCGAGGGCGTATAGTGGGCATGCGGGAGGCCGGGTGGACGTACCGCCGAATTGCTCAACACGTGGGGCGTGAGGTCTCCACAGTACATCGATGTTGTCGCCAGTGGTCGGCGGAAGGTGCACGTGCCCGTCGACGTAGGACCGGACCGCAGCGACGCACGGATGCACGCCAAGACCGTAGGATCCTACGCAGTGCCGTAGGGGACCGCACCGCCACTTCCCAGCAAATTGGGGACACTGTTGCTCCTGGGGTATCGGCGAGGACCATTCGCAACCGTCTCCATGAAGCTGGGCTACTGTCCCGCACACCGTTAGGCCGTCTTCCGCTCACGCCCCAACATCGTGCAGCCCGCCTCCAGTGGTGTCGCGACAGGCGTGAATGGAGGGACGAATGGAGACGTGTCGTCTTCAGCGATGAGAGTCGCTTCTGCCTTGGTGCCAATGATGGTCGTATGCGTGTTTGGCGCCGTGCAGGTGAGCGCCACAATCAGGACTGCATACGACCGAGGCACACAGGGCCAACACCCGGCATCATGGTGTGGGGAGCGATCTCCTACACTGGCCGTACACCACTGGTGATCGTCGAGGGGACACTGAATAGTGCACGGTACATCCAAACCGTCATCGAACCCATCGTTCTACCATTCCTAGACCGGCAAGGGAACTTGCTGTTCCAACAGGACAATGCACGTCCGCATGTATCCCGTGCCACCCAACGTGCTCTAGAAGGTGTAAGTCAACTACCCTGGCCAGCAAGATCTCCGGATCTGTCCCCCATTGAGCATGTTTGGGACTGGATGAAGCGTCGTCTTACGCGGTCTGCACGTCCAGCACGAACGCTGGTCCAACTGAAGCGCCAGGTGGAAAAGGCATGGCAAGCCGTTCCACAGGACTACATCCAGCATCTCTACGATCGTCTCCATGGGAGAATAGCAGCCTGCATTGCTGCGAAAGGTGGATATACACTGTACTAGTGCCGACATTGTGCATGCTCTGTTGCCTGTGTCTATGTGCCTGTGGTTCTGTCAGTGTGATCATGTGATGTATCTGACCCCAGGAATGTGTCAGTAAAGTTTCCCCTTCCTGGGACAATGAATTCACGGTGTTCTTATTTCAATTTCCAGGAGTGTATGTTTGTGAAAGAGTTGCCAGGTATCTTGCAGTTTGAGATTTTGGGGGATCTGATAGCACTAACACTTGGTCTCCTTGACAGACAAGTTTTATCTCTGACAAAGATTATCTCTGTTAATTACCTATAAACTCGACCCCTCCCAGTTTATGCAGTATTTATGTCGCTCTCCGACTTGCGACTCCTCACTTAGCAAGACTGAATGTCGCCAGGAGCACTTCCGAAGATGTCGATCGCAGCTCTGGACGAAACATCAGGAGGTGAAAAGTTTCTTCCACCCTGGCCATACAGCACGAAGACTCATCAGTAAGTAAGACATCGAGATGCTCTTTGAAAGTGTTGTCAGCAGAATCACACCCCACAGTAATGCCCACTAAAAGGTGTCCGGGTATTTTTGATCAGATAGCATATTTGTATGTGTCGAGTGATATTAATCGCGAATCATTGTGTAATGACGTCGGGCAATTCACATGTTTAGTTGTTAATGTCCTGTGTCAAGTGCACGTGAAAGTGAAGCAGCAGTGTACGGCCGCAGGTGGAGCCGACGCTGGGGTCTCGGTCGCTGGACGTGCTGCTGGGGATCCTGCGGCGGCGCGTCGACCACGACAAGGACGCGCTGTTCCAGTTCACGCAGCTGCGCCGCGAGCTGGGCGACGCTTGCGTGCCGCCCGGCGCCGTGCTCGCGCCCGTCCTCATGCGCTTCTCCAGGGGCTGCGACCGGGTGAGTGCGCTCCCCAAGATGTACAAACAACACGGTTTCCGTAAACCGTCTTTACAACTTCACACTTTAATAACTTTAAATCTCTGGGGGCAAGCGCCCAAAACCAAAAGCCCATTTCGTTTTTTATTTTATAACAAATAGAAACTATTCACAGACTGTCTTTAAAAACGTCTTGAATAACAATCTCTTGGCTCCTATTGTAAATAATTTATTTAACGACCGATTTCGTAGCCTAGAAGCCACATCATCAGGTTAAATCTACGAGGGTTGGAACTTAAATAGTGACAACTATTTATTTACAGCTCGTACAAAATAGATACGTGTTTCAAAGTTTAACTGTTTAACTGTTCATTTTTGGAACACAGCTTACGACCAGCTTAGAGACAGAAGTGATGACACTTTCTGCAGGACCCGACCATCATTTTGCAGGACAATGCTCAGGTACGTACAGTGCAAGCTGTTACTGATTTGTTTGACTGATTGGGCTGCTAAGTGCTATACTACCTACTGCACTCTCCTGACTTAAGCCCTCGTAAGTTCAACTCGATTTCTAAACTGAAGGAAACACTTCACGGCATTCGCTTCGGAACTGCTACAAATTCGTCGGGCAGTAGAGCGAGCCGCTCGAACTGTCAACACAATTGGCACTGCTAAGAGTATCCTAAGACTTCCACATTGCTGGCAACGGGTTATACACAATGTTGGTGACTAGTTTGAAGGTCAGTAAAACTTTGAAACTCGTATCTATTTTGTACCAGCTGTAACTAAATAGTTGCCACTATTAAACTTCCAACCCTCGTATTACATTACAAAAATCGTTCGCTGCATTAATAGTGAGAAACAACAAATTCCATACACGACATTCCATACATGACATTAAAATTGCAACATTGGCAGCAACGAACATTCCTTGTCTATGACCAAATGACGCAATCAGCGCATTGTCAGGTAAACAGAAAGTATGTGTCCACTGTTCGTCAAGCGCGCGTAATTTGCGCACTTACATTAAAAGAAAAAAGTAAGAACCGTCAAGAAATATCCTCCCAATCTACTTTGATAAAAGGCCAATATACAACCTAATGTGATAAAGACCAATATGGGCCAGTCAAAAATTACAATTTAAAAACACCATGGTCTAGGGTTCTTGTTGATACTTCCCAGATTTTCATAAATTTTTTGACTCTCTGGATCGATTGTGACCCTATATTTAATGACTAACCGGTTATGTTCGGCCTATTGTCGTACATTTGCAATCATTGTAGGTTTCTTTTATTTTTGACTGGGCGTTCTAGCCCATTAATGGTCTCTTATAGCATCACGTTGAAGTGTCAAAAAGTTCTGGGAGAGCGCTATGCACATATACAGATGGTGGTACTATCGTGTACACAAGGTGAAACGGGCCGTGCATTCGCGGAGCTGTGATTTGTACTCCGCTGAATCATGTGAAAAGGTTTGAAACGTGATCACGGCCACACGGCAGGGATTAACAGACTTTGAACGCGGAATGGTAGTTGGAACTAGAAATATGGGACATTCTATTTCAGAAATCACTATGGTATTCAATACTACTAAATTCAAAGCGTCAAGAGTATGCCGAGAATACCAAATTTCAGGCATTACCTCTCATCACCGGCAACGCAGTGGCCGACGGCCTTCACTTAACGACCGAGAGCAACGGCGTTTGCGTAGAGTTGTCAGCGATAACAGACAAGCAACACTGCGTGAAGTAACCGTAGAAATCAATGTGGAAAGCACAACAAACGTACACGTTAGGACAGTCCGGCGAAATTTGGCTTTAATCGGCTATGACAGCAGACGGCCGACGCGAGTACCTTCGCTAACAGCACGAAATCACCTGTAATGCGTCTGCTGGGTTCGTGACCACATCGGTTGGATCCTAAACGACTGCAAAACCATGGTCTGGTCAGATGGGCCCCGATTTCAGTCGGTAAGAGTCGATGGTAGAGTTCGTATGTGACGCAGACTCTACGAAGCCATGGACCCAAATTGTCAACAAGGCACTGTGCAAGTTCCATAATGGTGTGGGGTGTATTTACATGGAAGGGATTGGGTTGTCTGGTCCAACTCTACCGGTCATTGACTGTAAATGGTTATTTTCGGCTATCTGGAGGCCATTTGCAGTTATTCATGGAATTCATGTTCCCAAACAACGACTGCATTTTTATGGATGCCAACGTGCCATGTCGCGGGGCCACAGTTGTTCGCGATTGGTTTGAAGAACATTCTGGACAATTCAAGCGAGTGATATAGCCACCCAGATCACACGACATGAATCCCATCGAACATTTAAGGGAATAATCGAAAGATCAATTTGTGCACAAAATCCCGCAGCAGCAACACTATCGCAATAGCTGACGCCTATAGAGGCAGCATGGGTCAGGGGTCAGAATGTCTGCGGGGAACTCGATGAGGCCACGCCACGTCCAGTTGCTGCACCACGCCGGGCAGAAGGAAGTCCAACACGATGTTAGGAGGTACCCCATGACGTTTCTCACCTCAGTGTAGGTTAGGATAACATTACTTGACGGTTCTTACAGTAAAAAAAAAAAAAAAAAAAAATTGATGACATGGCTTCTAGTCTACGAAGCTGGTTATTAAATAAATTATTTACAACAGCAGCCAAACTGTCATTATTCAAAATGTCTAATTATGGCTGCGGTTCATCCTCATACAAGATAGTCTCTTTAAAAAGCGTGTAATATTCAGTTCATAATTTACATTGTACTGAAACTTCCTGGCAGATTAAAATCGTGTGCCGGACCGAGACCCGAACTCGGGACCTTTGCCTTTCGCGGGCAAGTGCTCTACTAACTGAGCTACCCAAGCACGACTCACGCCCTCTCCTCACAGCTTTACTTCTGCCAGTACCTCGTCTCCTACCTTCCGGCACACAGTTTTAATCTGGCAGGAAGTTTCATATCAGCACACACTCCGCTGCAGGGTGAAAATCTCATTCTGGTTACATTGTACTCTAAGAGAATATCGCTAAAAGTTATTATAAAAACAATTATTTTCAAAACCTTATAATTAGCGAGTTTGAAAAATGCACCCATGTTCAGAAAAAGCATAACACCTTGAACGACTAGAGATAGGACGTTCATATTCACAGTACATGTACATTAGTATGTTCTGCAGAAATAATTAGCATTTGAACCACGTCGGCCTGCAGATTCAAGGGCAACATCGATATCGCGATGCAACACCACCTTCCGGTAAAATGTGCCTGCGGCTCTAGTTGTCGCTTTATAGCGGCCGAAGGTAATGGATGAGTGCGACTTGAGTAGACGTGAGGCATGTCTCGCAGACGTATGCGCGAACCGTACCGTCAAATTAGTGAGTTTGAAAGACACATTATTGTCCTAAGAGAATGCGCTGCATCCATTCGAAAAATTGCTGCTCGTGTGGGACTAAATGTTTAGGCAATGCAATGGGTGTGCGCAGATGGTTCACAGAAGCCCGTAGAACGCGACGTGATGGGCCAGGTTGCTCCACCCAGACCACCCCGAAGAGGATCGACAACTCATCAGAATGGCATTGCAGGACAGACCCGCGTCCTCCTCGGCTGAGGTGCAACAGTGCAACACGTCACACTGAGAGGTAACAATCCGTCACCGTTTATTACGGCATGGGTTACATGCGCTCGTCCACTTCACCAACCTTTGACGAATGTGCAGAAATATGCTAGACGGTAATGGCGTGTGCAACGACGTCACTGAGGACAGGAATAGCATCAGATAGTGCTTTCGGAAGAATCCAGGTACTGTTTGTTTCAAAATGATGGCCGCATTTGGTACGCCGTTGACAGGTGGAACGGCATCACAGTGACTGCATTCGCACAAGACATACAGTGACAATTCAATGCCTTAAGGTGTGGGCTGTTACTGGGTACAACCATTGGTGCGTCTGCAGGGCACTGCGACCAGTGTGACCTACGTGAGTGACATCCTGCGACCTGTAGCCATACCCTTCCTGCACAATACCCATAACGCTATTTTTTAGCATTACAATGCACGACCATATGTCGCTGCACGAACACGTTCCCTCTTGATGTCACAGGATATCAGCGTTTTGCCCTGGCCTGCCAGATCACCAGACCTGCCGCCAGTCGAAAATGTGTGGGATGTGCTGAAACGACGGGTGCAGTGATGTGACCCAGTGCCAACTATCACAGATGAACTTTGGAACCAGATGAATGCAACATGGAGGGCTATACTACAGGACGCCATTCACGCCTTAAACGCGTTGGTGTCAGCACGCATGGAACAAGTTATCAGGATCCATGGCGGACCCTGTGCCTACGAGGCAATAGGAAACATGCTGAACAGAGGCGACTGAAATGCTAATCATTTCTGCATAACATACTAACGTACATATCCCGTGAATATGAACGTCCTATCTCTAGTCGTTAAAGGTGTTCTATTTTCTGGACATGAGTGTAGTTGGCAAAATCGGACCGCTTCTAAATTTAAGCAAAATAACACTAAAGAAAATTCGGAAAAGGTGCTAAATTCGGAAAAACATCATCTAGTTTCAAAGTAGATGTAGTATAACATCTTCCAGAAGTTTATACAATTTTTTTGTGTTTCATCTGTGAAATGAGAACAGCGATAAACTTAACATAAAAATTGGTGATCACGAAGCAGACGAATTTAAGGAATTCTGCTACCTTTAAGCATAATAACTCACGACGGACGAAGTAATGGGGACATAAAAAGCAGACTAGCACAGGCAGAGAGCCCTGCCATACGATGTTCCTGTAGACTTTCTTTCTCACAGTTTGGTTTTGTGGCGTAAGATGAAGAA
The DNA here is from genome assembly GCF_021461385.2 of Schistocerca piceifrons. NCBI lineage: Eukaryota > Metazoa > Arthropoda > Insecta > Orthoptera > Acrididae > Schistocerca > Schistocerca piceifrons. The sequence goes on from NC_060140.1 coordinate 681,931,407, forward strand.
TCACCCACTTTTCACCTACAGTTTTATTTTGAAAGGATCTCCAAAGTTATTTCTCCCTACCAATTGCACGGCCATTTTCCACAAGTCATTACGAATAAGTCTAAAGAAAGAAGCTTCCATAAGACGACAATACTAAACCAGCTCTTATTCAAGATCTTTAACCAGAATCATAGGTCTCTCGAGTTTGCTTTTGCTGCTTTCTCTGGTGTACTGTACTTTGTGTTGGACAACCTCAGAAGCGTTGTTTTTCGGACGTTAAGCTGTCTACTGACCTTCGTCCAACCCGTCATCGTTTTCTGAACAGCACCAATAGTTTTAGTCACTTTATACGGGCACTACTTTCTTTGATCAACTTTCCCCTTATCTTCTTGGAAGCTACAAGAGAATTCCAAGAGAATAAGAGAGTGTACTAACACAAGAAGACTTATCAGCATATAAGGGAGCCGGTTTAAGCAACTGAAGGAACCAGTTTATGCGACTGTGGGCTAAAATTTCTTCACCCAATACATTTTTCCTGAATCTTCTAAATGAAACGGTTTAACCATAAACATTAATTTCAAACATTACTATTCAAGAACACATATATGTTGAAAGGCCTACGTGGCAATATCTAGAAGAAATAACGAAAAATGTAAAACACTGCAAAAACTTTTTCCACTGTCAAAAGATGTGAGGGTAAACTCAAACATAATAAATGAAGCGGGCCACTTAAGCACTCCGCTACAGAGTAGTAGAAGTCTATATTACTATTTACACTTTGCATCACTAGATTTGAATAGAATCAGAGCCAGTAACTAGGGGATCCGCTATAAGGGTCCGGCGGGAGGGGGGCGGGGTTGGAGTCCAGTTTAGGCCACTTTCCTGTACTTTATAAAAATGTAGTACGCAAAAGAATATTGTTAGATGACTGAGGCACTCCTGACTCGACTGATAATGGAAGCAAGACTTTAGAGAAATCAAGACGCTTTCATTGGTTACTTTCCGATCTGCATGACCAAGAAGCACTTCTGACTCGACTGATGATGGAAGCAAGACTTAAGAGAAATCAAGATATTTTCATTGGTTACTGTTCGATCTGCATGTCCAAGAAGCAATTCGGACATTAAAGAAAGGTTCGACTTGGTGATTAAAATTCAGGGTTAAAGGACATCAGTGGTAAGATTTGCTGATGGTATTGCTATCTTCAGTGAAAGTGAAGAAGAATTACAGAATATATTGCGTGGAATGAACAGTCTAATGCGTACAGAATATGGACTGGGGGAAATTCCAAGAAAGACGAAAGTAATGAGAAGTAGTAGAAATGAGAACAGCGAGAAACGTAACGTCAAAATTGGTGATCACGAAGCTGGTGAAGTTAAGGAATTTTGCTACCTTGTAAGCCAAATTAACCATGACGGGCCGAAGTAATGAGGATATAAAAAGCAGACTAGCATTGTTGGCCACGATAAGTCTGCTACTGCCAGACATAGATCTTACTTCGACAAAGTAGTTCTTATAATATATGTCTGGAGCACAGCATTGTATGGTAATGAATGATGGACAGTGGGGAAACCGAAACAGGAATGGAAGCATTTGAGATGCCGTGCTACAGAAGAGTGTTGAAAATTAGGCATATTGATAAAATAATGAATAAAAAGGTTCTCCGTAGAATCGGCGAAGAATGAAGTACATGGAAAACATTGACAGAAAGAAGGGACCGGATAATAGGACATGTTACGACGTCAGGAAATAACGTCTATATTACTACTGGGAGCTGTAGAGTGCAAAAACTGCAAGGGAAGACAGAGAACGGAATACATGCAACAAGTAGTTGAGGACGTAGGCTGTAACCGCTAATCTGAGATGAAAAGGTTGGCATAGGTGAGTAATTCGTGGTGAGCCGCATGAAACCAGCCAGAAGACTGGTGACTGAAACAGAAACTGCGCAAGTGTTGTCTCTCGCTCAGTCGACAGGATTTGGGATATTACTTTTATATTACGGAATTATTTGTGGTCCAATTGTCCTGCTAAATTATGTTCGTTGATCTCAAATTGTGCAGCTACAAAATTACTTTTGCTTCCCACTCTATCGTGCTTGTGAGTGATAAAACAAAAATAATAGGATTTTCTACCGCAGACTCCTTTCATCTGCCTTCCTGAAAACAGCAATTTCTCCGCCACAGCATCTCTGTAATCTAAGTTCACACTGAGAACGGAAACGCTATGGTCTATTAACAGCCTCAACACAATTCTTCGAAACCATGAGAGTACATTTCTGAATTGATTACGTCACATTTACTGCGAACGAGTCCTTTACAGCATGTAATCGATGTAAAACTGGAACAATAAGAATGATCTTTGTAACACGATGTTTAACATGGATGGCATTACGAAAGATATCGAATAAGAAGTACACACCGACTCATCATCGTTCTAACTTCGATGATCCGTACGAATCTTTTTTTTTTTTTTTTTTGCCTCGCGTTGTCACATGGTCGCTTTTTAAATCTGTATTTGACATTGTTAGTGGAATAGGCTATAGGAAAGGTAAAGGAACCGGAGAGGTGGTTCTCACACTATACTTGATAATGGAAGCAAGGCTGAAGAAAAATCAGGATACGTCCATAGGATTTGTCGACTTAGAAAAACCGTTCGACAGTGTAAAATGGCGCAAGATGTTCAGTTGGTTGGTTGATTTGGGGGAGGGGACCAAAAAGGAAGGTCATCGGTCGCATCGGATTAGAGAAGGACGGGAAAGGAAGTCGGCCGTGCCCTTTCAAAGGAACCATCCTGGCATTTTCCAGAAGCGATTTAGAGAAATAAAGGAAAACCTAAATCAGGATGACCGGACACGAGTTTGAACCGTCGTCCTCCCGTATGCGAGTCCAGTGTGCTAACCGCTGCGCCACCTGGAGTAAGCCGCAGGGAAAGATAAGTAATATACACTATGTACAAGAACCAAGAAGGAATAATAAGGGTGGAAGACAAAGAATCAAGTGCTCGCATTACAAACGGTGTAAGACAGACACGCAGTGCCGGCCGCTGTGGCCGAGCGGTTCTAGGCGCTTCAGTCTGGAACCGCGTCATTGCTACGGTCGCTGGTTCGAATCCTGCCTCGGGCGTGGATGAGTGTGATGTCCTTAGGTTAGTTAGGTTTAAGTAGTTCTAACTTCTAGGGGGACTGATGACCTCAGCTGTTAAGTCCCATAGTGCTCAGAGCCATTTGAACCATTTGAAGCAGACACGCAGTCTTTCGCCCCTCCTGTTGAATCTGTACAACGAAGAAGCAATGACGGATATAAAAGGAAGGTTCAAGGGTGGGGTTAAAACTGAAGGTGAAAGGATATCAATGATAAGAGCGCTGAGACATTGCTGTCCTTAATGAAAGTGAAGAAGAATTACAGGATCAGTTGAATGAAACGAAGAGTCTAATTAATACCAGGAAAAGACCACAGTAACGAGAAACTTAACATCAAAATTGGCGATCACGAGGTAGATGATGATAAGGAATTCTGCTACCATGGAAGCAAAATAACCCATGTCGGGTGGAGCAACGAGTACATAAAAAAGAGACTAGTGCAGGCAGGTAGGGCTTTCCTGACCAAGAGAAGTCTACTGGTATATAACTTCCTTAATTTGAGGAATATATTTCTGAGAATGTAATTATGGAGCGCAGCATTCTATAGTAGTGAATCATGGACTGTGGGAAAACGGGAACAGAAGAGCACAGTAGCGTCTGAGATGTGTTGATGCAGAAGAATGTTGGAAAGCAGGTGGACTAATGTTACCAAAAGAAGAGATTCTCTGCAGAATCGACGAAGAAAGCAACACATGGAAAACCATGACAAGACGAAAGGACAGGATGATAGGACATGTGTTAAGACATCAGGCAACAGCCTCCACTGTACTAGAGGGAACTGTAGAGAACAACTGTAGAGGAAGACAGAAACTGGAATATATTCAGCAAATAGTTGAGAACGTAGCATGCAAGTACTAGGCTATAATCCAAGTGCTGAGATGAAAAGATCGGCGCAAGAGAGAAATTTGTAGCGGGCAGCAGTAAAACCAGTCAGAGGAATGATGCCTAAAAAAAGTTGGATTGAGACTACGGATACGCTTCCTGTCGCTACCCAAGGCCACGATTGTTGCAGCTTCCCAGAGAGATGATGCGCGCCGACAATGGTGCGTCGAACGACTACGCAGGACACCTGTTCAGACAAGTCCCAGTCCTGTTTAATGTGTCACGATGGGCGTATCCCTGGTGTGTAAGCTTCGAGGAGGCAGGACGTTGCCAGACTGCGTTAGTTAGTTAGTTTGTTCCATACTCCATTGACTATTTTGCACGATATATCGTAATGGAGTGGAACGAGTCATTATATATTCACATCGTAAATTATTTTGGAAAATGGTTGTATGCTGAACATTTAAAAAAAGTTTTTGACATCATCGTCATGTGGGCCCAGTAGCTGGCGTGATGGTATGGGGTGCCATTAGTTACACATCTCGATCACCTATTCGCATAGCCGTTAATTTAGTCAGAAGCCGTTCAATAGCGACTTGTTATGGCCGGTGGCGGCGCCATGTCTCCGAGGCAACCGCAACGCTATCTTTCAATAACATAACTCGTGACTGTACACTGAGGTTGCAAAAGTCATGGGACAGCGATATCTACATACCCAGATGACGGTAGTATCGCGTACCCAAGGTACAAAAGGACGGTGCTACAGCAGGACATCGCCTGCAGAGCCTCTCTTGGGCGCATGATGATATCCGTTGGACCCTAGACGACTGTTAAACCGTGGCCTGGTGAGATGAGTCCCGATTACAGCTGGTAAGAGCTGATGGTAGGGTTAAAGTGTGGCGCAACCCCACGAAACCATGGACCTAAGTTGTCAACAAGATGCTTTGCAAGCTTGTAGTGACTCCATAATGATGTGCGCTGTGTTTATACGGAATGGGTTGGGTCCTCTGATCCAACTGAGCCGATCATTGGCTGTAAATGTCCGGCTACCTGGAGACCATTTGCAGACATTCATGGACTTCATGTTCCCAAACAACGATGGAATTTTTATGGATGTCAATATGCCACGTCACCAGGCCACAACTGTTCGCGACAGGTCTGACGAACACTCTGGACAGTTCAAGCGAATGATTTGGCCACCCAGCGTACCCGACATAAGTCCGATTGAACATTTATGGGACATAATAGAGAGGTCAATTCGTACACAAAATCGTGCACTGGCAACACACACGCAATTATGGACGGCAGTAGCTGTTGAGTCCATGCCATGTCGAGTTGCCGCACCACGTCTGGCAGAAGGAGATCCGAAACGATATCAGGAGGCATCCCATGATTTTTATCACCTCGGAGTATGTCGGCCCTAAGGTCCATAACCTAGACCATACAGAGAGTTTTCGACTGTTTTCTGGGCAGCACGTTCTCCGGACGTCTCACCCACCGAAAACCTCTAGTCATGCTTGCGGAGAGACTGGCAGACCATCATTCGCCAATCATTGAGGCTGATATACTCGGATGGAGTTGAAGCAGCATGGAATGACGTTCCCGTATCTGTCATCCAAGCTCAGTTCGGCTCGATGCTCATGCGGGTTAGAGTAACTGTTTGGTGCCAGAAGCAACTGCTCTGTGTATTAAATTTCTCATCCCATATACTCTCAAATTACCTACCAATTTGATCATTTATTCATTATATAGCCACAATAACCAAAATTTCATGATTTGGTATCCTTCCTGGTGTTCCAGTTTTAACGATCAGTAGGAATTAACAAGTTTCTTTAGCAATGAGACGTGGTCTCTCGGAGCCTTGCGCTACGCACAATACATTCGCTTTAGAATCTCCCACTGGATTTCGTTGAGCATTTTTGTGACGTTCTAACGGCGAAAAAAGAAACACTTGGCAAATTGTGCTGTTTTCTTTTGAATCCTTTTCTATATCTTCAATCAATACAACTTGAAAATCTGCGCACATCGGTACCCTAGTTGCCTGATTGTGTCTGAATCCAGTGACTCATTGCCAAGCTAGAAGTCAAATGATATCGGGTGTTTTCATCGATTTATGGGCAATACATAGAACAGACACTTCGAGTGTTAGCTGCTGGTCTTAGAATTTCAGGAGAATAACACTCCAAATGTTGCTTTGTAGTGGACTACATATTGTATCAAATATTTGGGTTAAAGTTACAGTTGTCTGCGATAAAACGTAGATAACACATGGATACACATTGCTCTTTCAAGTCCTCGTTCCGCATGGAATATTCTCTTCAGGCAAAAGATTCCTTATCTCAAAATTCTGGCTCTAGAGTCTGCTTTTTTTTCTTTTTTTTGTAATTTTGACACTAAAGAACTTGGACACTCTGTACACTTCCCGGTGGCCAAACTGTTCGTCAGACTTCCCAAAATGTGTTGTATTTTCTACAACTGGGCATGCTATTGCCCAACGAACTTGCCTTACCTCCACCAAACATTCATGTAGCCAAATATTTCATATTTTAATAATGTCTTGTACCTGATTGTCTTTACCTGCCAATCTCGGCTGCCAATAACGTAGTTTTTCTGATATTTTTTGAAAACTGAGTGTAGACACAACACTCCGCACATTCTTGTGCCAATTTTATACACCAGCATAATATATTGTACTTCAATCTGAGGTCATCTGAAAGTGTATTACATGCTTGTACAGCTTGCACACTAAGGTGACAAAAGACAAGGGATATCTCCTAATATCGTGTCGGACCTCCTTTTTCCGGCAAAGTGCAGCAACTCGACGTGGCAAGAACCCAACAAGTCGTTGGAAATCCACTGCAGAAATATTGAGCCGTACTGCCTCTACAACCGTCCATAATTGCGAAAAGTGTGTAAGAACTGATCTCTCAATTATGTCCCTTAAATTTTCGATGGGACTCATGTCAGGCGATCTGAGTGGCCAAATAATTCACTCAAACTGTCCACAATGCCCTTCATGTCAATTTCGAACAATTGTGGCCTTGTGACATGACGCATTGTAACCCGTCAAAAATTCCATGTTGTGTAAGAACATGAAATCCATAAATGGCTGCAAATGCTTTTCACGGTGCCGAACGTAACCATTTCCAGTCAATGATCGGTTCAGATGGATCACAGGACCCGTTCATGACCGTTATGGAGCCACCATCAGCTTGAACAATGCCTTGTTCACAACTTAGGTCCATGGCTTCATGGGGCTGCGCCACATACGAACTCTACCATCAACTTTTCCAGTTGTCTAGGGTCCAACCAATATTGTCACGAGCCAAGGGGAGGCACTGTAGGCGATTTCGTGCTGTTAGCACGCCATCTACTGCCATACTGCCATAGACCGTTAACGCCAAATTTCGCCGCACCGCCCTAACGCATATTTTCTTCGTACGTCCCACATTGGTTTCTGCTGTTATTTCACGCAATGTTGTGTTGTGGATTGGCAGGAGTGCCAACCCACTAATGTTAGAGGAAGCCGAAAGGCACGCGTTTAAGCTCACGCAGGCTGGCGTGAGGTCTGGAACAGGACAAGGAAATTAGAACCTAGAAAAACGGACGCAGATGGTGGACACTTAATGTTGAACGTAGCTCTTGTCTGTACATTATTTACAATATCAATAGCAACTAATAACGGCGCCTTGCTAGGTCGTAGCAAATGACGTAGCTGAAGGCTATGCTAACTATCGTCTCGGCAAATGAGAGCGTATTTTGTCAGTGAACCATCGCTAACAAAGTCGGCTGTACAACTGGGCGAGTGCTAGGAAGTGTCTCTAGACCTGCCGTGTGGCGGCGCTCGGTCTGCAATCACTGATAGTGGCGACACACGAGTCCGACGTATACTAACGGACCGCGGTCGATTTAAAGGCTACCACCTAGCAAGTGTGGTGTCTGGCGGTGACACCACATGTTGCTTGTCTGTTAGCACTGACAACTCTAAGCAAATGGCGCTGCATAGTGAGGTCCGTCAGCTACTGCGTTTTCCATGGTGAGAGGTAGTACCTGAAATTTGGTATTCTCGGCATATCCTTGGCACTATGGATCTTGGAATATCGAATTCCCTAACGATTCCCGAAATGGAATGTCTTACGCGTCTAGCTCCAACTACTAATCCACGTTCAGAGTCTGTTCACTCCAGACTTGCGGCCATAATCACGTCGGAAAGCTTATCATTAGAATCACCTGAGTATAAATGACAGCTCCTGACGTGTTTGTGTGAACATAAACACATTACAAAAAAACTCGTTTGCAGATAATAGTGGAAAACTGGCGATAGCATATTTCTAAAAAAATTTGGAGCCGAAAGTTTACAATGACTTCTTTTAAATAAATCATGTTTGCTGAAGAATCACATAAACTTCTCATTCTTGTTTCGCTCCATCTGTATACCTTTGAATATGTGTGGGCTTGGACTCAATAGAATGGGGGCTAAAAAAATAAGCCTTATGAAAGTAAAAGAAAAATAATTTTACTTTGTAATAAAAACGCAATGGTAACTAAAATAACTTTTCGAAGGGACACATCTTCGCAAAGCTGTGAACTAAAAATCTGGTACACAACTACTGGATAACATTCATTACTGTGTTGCTGCATCCCATGCGTTGTAGCATGGCCAGGCAGTATGCTTTCTATTGGAAGATCCTGTATTGACAACACACAACCCTTAGCTTACTCTCATTATTGATTAGCAAAGTTTTATTTAATCAGAGACCACATGCATTTGTTCTTTCCTTTTTGGTCCCATTCTAAATTACCAGAAAACGCACTATCTACATCTACATCCATACTCCGCAAGCCACCTGACGGTGTGTGGCGGAGGGTACCTTGAGTACCTCTATCGGTTCTCCCTTCTATTCCAGTCTCGTATTGTTCGTGGAAAGAAGGATTGTCGGTATGCTTCAGTGTGGGCTCTAATCTCTCTGATCTCACTATAATGACTGCAACCGTTTAGTTTACAGACCAGGCTGAGAGGACTGCACGCTGCGATAAGGCTCTTCATCCCTTTCTTTCTGCCACTAAGCAACCTCTACGCCAATCTGCAACAAGTCATCGTGGATTCTATCTCTTCATCTTTTCTTTGGTTTAAGTTCTGGTCTTCTGCAGGAAGTAAAATCCAGGGGTATAAAAGGCCGTCCCTACCTGTTTACCCGTGCAACATGATTTGCCCATACAAGCTGTTTGGTTGTATCATACCTGCAATATTTGGTCTGCTGTAGATCTCATCGTGCACACAATTATGCCGAATGCTGTATTCTCCAGATATCTCGTCTTGTATCGACTGTAACCTTTCCTTAAACGTCCCACTCAAAAACGAGAAAAATATTTAAGTCCTTTTCCTGTACAATATATTTTTCGCAACCATATAGCCCTATCAGTTGGATTAGTTTTTGCACAGTCCTTTGTTCATTGAAAGAATGCGAGGCTTAAAAATCCGACTTAAATTGAACTACGATAGATTTCTGTTTTCGGGTCCTCGTTTGATCTCTGTCTCACGTAATGAATCCTCTGTAAAAATCAGCACCAGTTATTTAATCACGAGCCCTTTTGTTGATTCGAGTTCCGACTGTCCGTGGATGGGGTGCGTATCTTGAATAATTACTTGTACTGCTCCTCACCGGATACTCGGCGTCGATTCATTCAGTTGGAGTCCGACCGTGCGCGCTGCAGCCTTCATCCACATCAATTCTTTCTTAACTCCTATCAGCACGATCGCGCCGTCAGCATATGCAAGATGTGGGATTTTGTCAGCTTTAATCTCAAGGCTATCTAAATTCTTAAGGAAATTTTCCCTTATAAACATTGGAGAGCCAGACTGAACAATTTCAGTGACACATCACCTCGTCTCAGCCCTGGGATTGTCAACGCTCTCGTAGCTAGCTGCATTACTGGGTGCTATATTCGAGCATTCGCAACTATGACGTCCGTACCAGACCACCACATCTTGTCGCTTCCTGGGTCAGGGATTTTCTCTGCCTCGTGATGACTGGGTGTTGTGTGCTGTCCTTAAGTTAGTTAGGTTTAAGTAGTTCTAAGTTCTAGGGGACTGATGACCATAGTTGTTAAGTCCCATGGTGCTCAGAACCATTTGAACCATTTTTTGTCGCTTCCTGACGCTGAGTTCAATAAGCAGGCATCCATGTGTTTCACCCTATATAGACACCATACCCCAGACCTGATGAGTTCCCAGCAACTGCTAACAAAGTAATCTCAGTTTATAGGCAGGACTGGTTACTTCACAATGTGTTGTCACCTATTCAATGGATGGCAGAGGACCGAGCGTGTTCCGAAAGGAACAGGTCTGATATTCAGCACATGCCCTTTTCCTTTTTTTACAGCGCGATCTGAACGCCAAATTCTACTATTCACTACTGAACAAGAATAAGAAAGTCGGTTCATTATCTCATCTGCAGTCCACAACATATCCTCCACTTGCTTCATGTCGCACATTGTGGGATGACAAGAATGAAGGCACTATGTAGACGGTGAATTTGTTGGTCTACTGCCGTCACCGAAACTGTGATTGATACCAAGCCTGCCATCCTTCTGCGCAGGACGAATCTGCTATGGTGCAACATTTCTCTGAGCAAAATCATAGCACCTCTTGTCGTGGATGCATGCCAGTTTTGCTGAGTCATTCCAGGGAGTTTATGGCCAACTCGAATTTCCCGTATCTGGCGTTTACATATACCATCTCAGCAAGTGCTACAGGTCATGCCATGGTCATCATGTTAACAATCGAGACACACCTCTTGGGCTACTCATTCGATCGTTCCTGTGCTCTGTATAATTCCTGATCTCGAGTCTGTGATAATGCAGAAGTTGTGTTTTTTAACTAGGCGTCTTCAACAAGGAGAACGCCGAGGAGATTCTCCAAGTGACGAATGACATTTTCATTCGATTCAGACAGCATTTTGACACAGGCAACGAACTCCAATTGGAGAGGTGGCGGAAAGCACAGGCGGCTGCATTATATGACGAGGGTGTTGGAAAAATGGTACTACGCTAAGACAAATGTCAACGTCTATCTAGAGAAGTAACTGGCAGGTATAGCAACTGGTGCAAAGACAACATTTTTGATTGTCATTGTGGTTTCCATTTCGCGACCGTCGGCCTTCCTTCCGAATACAATAGCCGTATTACCTCAGCGCCAACAACGGAGTTTTGTTACAAGTGCGCTCTCAAGTTTTGCACGTTTCGGATTGATATGATTTGCGAACAAATCAAAGACAGTTGAAAGCTCGATCGCACAAGTTGCTTGACCGTTAATCTCCATTACCTCCTTTATTCCACAGAATTTGACGTGGAATACTGTGACAGCAAAGGGAAGAGTATGACAAGTCATAAGAATCGTACAGATATTTCTATTTCCAGAGCCACAGCCGTCAACAGGGTGCATTTCCGATACTTCGCTCACTGTCGAACGTCGTCAACTGAGAGCGCAATTGTAGCATTTAATTTTAAGTATAGCGATGAAATATGTATGTGGCTAATTTCGTAGGACGATTTGGTCTATGCATGCTTGGCATGGCGGTGGCGGCGGCCTGTGGCGGGAATGATTCACGTTTCCCACTAACGGCAGTAGCCGTCCAAATGGAGAAGCCTGTGGGGATGCAGGAATGTAGTTAACTTAACCATGTCGTCCTGTAGATGGCCGAATAGCAGACTAATAATTAGTATGTGTTGGACAGCTTTTGTGATCGCATGGAAATTTGAGAAGATTCAATATCGACATGTGTTTGCACTGGCCCATTATTCCCTCCCATGTAAATGGTCTGATTGACTGGTTCTTCACATTTCCCATCTTTATTTGGTAAAGCCCATGCACCGTAGGTATACTCCTCGCTGCACTAGATATTTTCCGCGATAGATAGAAGATCGATTGTGGTGTGTGTTGAGTGCATCTAGCAGGTGAAAGACAGATGGAGAACACGTTTGCTGGTTCTCTAGACATGAGAAGCACGTTGGTTGACTTTGTAAATTGTATGGATGATTTGGAATCTGTTATATCACCAACATCGGTATTCACAAGTGGAAATACGTTTCCTCTATTTTTCAAGTAAAAGTCTTCGGAAACAGAATAAATTTCTATTTACTCAATGGTTTACAGCACTTTCCACCTTGCTAAAGTTTTGGGTTTGTAGACAAGTGCTTGATATCGAGAAGTATCGCGTAAATGGCATAATATTCTGGCAAACCATGTGAAGATACATGTGTTCTTTTAATTCCAGAGTCTGGAGATGGATGTAGAAAGAAAGCAAATAGTAACGCCTTTGTTCCAAGATGGGGCCTGCCCATGCTTTGTACAACAGTTCTGAGAGTGACTTTGGTCCACTGAGGGCACTCTGGTCATGCATCGGGCGTGAATGACCGCCTGAATTCGCGGAAAATATCTAGTGCAGCGAGGAGTATACCTACGGTGCATGGGCTTATGCTGTCTGTCTTCGGGGTATATGTGTGAGTGTCTGGCAGTCGATAGCATGATGCAAAAGGAGCGATTTTGTATGGCGCAGGGTACGAATTGTATGTCTACTACCTTGACACACTACACGGTGATATATTGTCAGGTTGGAGATCGGTTTCACGATCTAATATTCAAACTTCCGTCCTCAGTGGCAAAGCAGTGTAATTGACCAAGAGTCTTTCTGTATTTGACGATCTGTATGCCACTTTGCAGTGTTTAATTGTTAGTGCAATATGGTGATCTGTACAAAAATAGTTTTGCCGCTGAAAGTCTCGTCTGTAGGAAGCTAGAAAGCGGACAGGGCTTCCACACTGGCAGCATCAGTAATGTGGAGGGTAAATTCAGTAAGATCCAATCAGAAGACATCCTTTATGCTTGAAGCAGACCATCCATCTCTGGCAGCAATGCCATCACTCATTCGCCACTGTCGCATTAGGACATCTCCAGAGCAGTAGCTGTAGGATATCGAAAATTCCCACCATTTTTCTCTTATGTAGGACAGTTCTTCGAATTCTGTTTGCGTAATTGATTTGATTTCCCCCTATTTGTGCTTAGACAGTGCTCTCTTTCCAAACAACAAGAATGTTTTTATGATTAATGGTGTATCCGCAAGCATGCACAGACATGATGAAGGCTTTTAGTGGTGAGAACATTTGATGTTTCTGAGACGCATGTTGACAGCAGTCGCAGGTTCGAATCATGCCTCGGGCATGGATGTGTGTGATATCCTTAGGTTAGTTAGGTTTAAGTAGTTCTAAGTTCTAGGGGACTGATGACCTCAGATGTTAAGTCCCATAGTGCTCAGAGCCATTTGAATCATTTGTTGACAGCAGGACGTCACGATTTCTGGGAAGGGACCACGTGATGTCTGTTTAGGACCATCAGGAAGAATGCAATTGGTGTTATTCTGGAGTGTTTTTGTAAACAGGTCCTGGTCGCTGCGCGAACATGTTGCGGCAGTGTGTCAGCCGCACTGGGCAGGTAATCACATGCGTACAGCTATACATAGCTCAGATGTACTGTTAAGATTGCTAGGAACAATGCCCCCTGTGCTATTCTGGGAAGCATTGAAACAGATTTCTATAGCACGACTTGTGACATAAGTATCCACCGGCAGGGAGGTATCGTGTCAGCAATGGTAAACAAGTGCATGTGGCTCAGAGGTGTCTAGCGTATGAGACCTGTGCGAGCGCTCCGTCCAGTGTGCATGCCTTTGAGTTCTGTAGGTGGCCAGTTTGCTGATACATCTCGGTTGACTATAGCTCGACAGTGTATTTTTAAGTGCTATGAGTATTTGTGTAGTGCATTATTTTCAGCTTTTTAAGAGTTGTGAGTGTGTTTGCAGAGCCTTTTACATGTAATTTTTTTTGCGAAGTTCAGAGTTGTTTTCTGGTCTGCACATGAGTGTACTGCATTATTACTGTGATTGACGAGTAGTTTGCAGATCTGTAAGCTGTGTACTGCATTATTTCGGTAATTTACGAGTCGTTTGCGTGTCTGTACATTAGTGTGCTGCATTACTTTGGTAATTTACGACTTGTTTGCGTGTCTGTTCAACAGTTTCCTGCATTATTTCGACAATTTACGAGTATTTTTCAGGTCTGCAGACTATTACTGTGACCCCAAGCACGTCAAGGCGATTGTTTTGTATCAGTGTAATACCAAAACTGTGTGAAATTCGTCCCTAAATAAATTATTCCAAAAATAAATAAAATACGCTCCTTCCTCTCTCCAGGAGCCAGCGCATGCTGACTCCTTTTTCCGCCATTCACCCCCCCCCCCACCAAGACTGCTATCTTGGATTATGTCACAGGAGGGATGACAGTGCCCTCTGGTGGCAGTACTGTGTACTATGTCAGTTGGACTCCAGATCTCATGGTGAACACACTGGAGGGAGGTACTGCATCAAATTGTTTAAATAAAGACTGCCTCCAAAATAAAGACTTATGTCCATCCTATCCAGCACAGGCTTTAGTCCTTTTACCACCAGTTCATAGGAAGAGGTGGCGGTCGGATGACTTAGGTTAGTGGAGGTAGCCCAAGTGACCTGTTTTCCCACTATTTTCATAGGTTAAAGGAGGTAGCCATGGTGTGTTGCATTGTCCTGCTGGAAGTTGAACTTCCTGCCATTTTCTGGGGGAGAGGAGGGGGAGGGGAGACGGTTAGATTAGCGCTGGTAGCCCAATTGCCCTACCTTCCCACCAAAATTTGAACTTCCCACCATGATGTCATTGCAACATTGCCATATCTATCGCCGCCATCTTGGATCCGCCATCTTGAATAAATTTGGCAACAGTGCAACGTGGGGTTGTACGAAGGTTGTCCCAATACTGACATAAAATGTAGATCGACAATGGCAAGAAAAGCGTTTCTGAAGAAGAGAAATTTGTTAACATCAAATATAGATTTAAGTGTCAGGAAGTCCTTTCTGAAGGTATTTCCATGGAGTGTAGCCATGTATGGAAGTGAAACATGGACGATAAATAGTTTAGACAAGAAGAGAATAGAAGCTTTCGAGATGTGGTGCTACTACAGAAAAATTCTGAAGATTAGATTGTTAGATCACGTATCTAATGAGGAGGTAATGAATAGAATTGGAGAGACGAGACATTTTTGGCACGACCTATCTAGAAGAAGGGATCGGTTGGTAGGGAACATTCTGAGGCATCAACGGATCACCAATTTAGTACTGGAGGGAAGCGTAGGGGACAAAAGCATAGAGGGAGACCAAGAGATGAATATATTAAACAGATTCACAAGGATAGCAGTAGTTACTTGGACGTGAAGAGACCTGCACAATATAGAGCAGCATGGAGAGCAGCATCAAACCAGTCTTCAGACAAGTGGGGAAGGGTAGGCGGAGAGATGGAGGTGTCCAACAGCACCCTCCGGTGGTGCTCTTGTGAATTAGGTCATTCGGTCTCCAAAGCTCAAGTGAATGCACAGATTTGTAAATTCGTGTCATTTTTGAATTTCCCACCATTTTTTAAAATTTTCCACCAATTTAATTAATCTGGGTATCAATTTAATTAATTAATTGATTTACAAACATATTTGAACTTGAAGCTGCCACATCCACCACCCCTCCCTCACCCCACCCCCTCAGCGAAGTGGTAGAATCAATCTGCAGCTCAAGACTACTTACTAATAAGTGCTCTGTAATATCTAGCTGTTTAATATTTGTTGCACATTAGGTGTTTTGAAGAAAGATGAATTTTAAGAGAGTTACGCAAGATGGTCACCGAAGCCAGAAACTCTCTGGTTGCATACAGTGAACTGCCACAGTACCATCGACAGACTCAGCATTTCCATCACTACGCACTCATCATTTAAACACTAGCTGTTGCTATGTATTTGTCAGATTTCATACACGCCAGTGTATGGTGCAAAAATGAATGAAATGTGAGCTGAACTCCCAGTCTTAATTACGTATAAGAAAACTTAAGGGTATGGGGCTGGAGATTGGGAGATAAGAGGAGCTTCGCACTGGTGCTGTGTGGGGGTCGCAAACGTATGTGGGCAAAGCGTGGCAGAAGACTGCACGCTACAGCAGGCGGCGGGAGGCAGCACAGGGCCACGGCAAGTGACAGGCTTGAGTGCTGCAGGTGCGACAACTGGCATGTGTGTAGCATGACTGCACTAATTGTTGAACATCGAACCCTGGTTTATCTGTGTACGTTGTTTTAAAAAATGAATCTCAGCATCTTTTCAGTGCAAATGTTACGTAACAAAAGCGTACTTTGTTTAGAAAAGATTGCTGTACAAATACCTTTAAAAGGTGCGATGTGTTAAGTGGTGCCAGAGTGCTCCAAAATGTTTTAAATAGATAGACTATGCAATATATGAGGTACAACTATTAAATAAAAAGGGTAGTTATCAATATCAGCAATAAGGACAATAAGTTTAACAAGAAGGAAATGGCAGTCATAAACATCTATGTTAAGGATAGTAAATTGTAGCAATAAGTAAAATGGTTTTGGAAAAAATATGGCCATCATAAATTATGTAAGGAGACGATGAATTATACCGAATAGGATCTCGGAAATCTGCCAACCAATAGGAAAATTGTCAGCACTATACGTAAGGCAAGTGGGCTAGAAGGGAGGGGAACTGGTGAGGCTGAAAGAGTAGGGAAATATCTGAGAACAACGCAGGCTGCTGCAGAACTCACTTTGTTCCACATCCATAGTAGGTCCAGGATAGGGTGGATCCACCTGTGTTACGTCCAGGATAGAGTTCGAAGGAGGATCCAACTGAGTTATATTCAGGGTACTGTTCAGAACCCATGTTATGTCGAGGTAGTGTTCGGAAGTGGATACATTCATGTTAAGTCAGTGATTTAGAGGTGGGTCCACCCAAGTTAAGTTCGAGATAAGGTTCGGGATACCCGCCAAGCATACATGTATGCACACACACGCACACACACACACACACACACACACACACACACACACACACACTAGTGCACAGTTCCTCAAACATTATTTCAATGTGTTATATACATCTCGGATCTTCAGGGTTTGTAAGAAATCTTGATAGCCACAGTTGATCAGTCATCCATGTTATCAACATAAGTAAAAAATGAATTGCCACCTTTGTTAGGCCCCCCATGAACCATGGACCTTGCCGTTGGTGGGGAGGCTTGCGTGCCTCAGCGATACAGATAGCCGCGCCGTAGATACAACCACAACGGAGGGGTATCTGTTGAGAGGCCAGACAAACGTGTGGTTTCTGAAGAGGGGCAGCAGCCTTTTCAGTAGTTGCAAGGGCAACAGTCTGGATGATTGACTGATCTGGCCTTGTAACAAAAACCAAAACGGCTTTGCTGTGCTGGTACTGCGAACGGCTGAAAGCCAGGGGAAACTACGGCCGTAATTTTTCCCGAGGGCATGCAGCTTTACTGTATGATTAAATGATGATGGCGTCCTCTTGGGTAAAATATTCCGGAGGTAAAATAGTCCCCCATTCGGATCTCCGGGCGGGGACTACTCAAGAGGATGTCGTTATCAGGAGAAAGAAAACTGGCGTTCTACGGATCGGAGCGTGGAATGTCAGATCCCTTAATCGGGCAGGTAGGTTAGAAAATTTAAAAAGGGAAATGGATAGGTTAAAGTTAGATATAGTGGGAATTAGTGAAGTTCGGTGGCAGGAGGAACAAGACTTCTGGTCAGGTGACTACAGGGTTATAAACACAAAGTCCAATAGGGGTAATGCAGGAGTAGGTTTAATAATGAATAGGAAAATAGGAATGCGGGTAAGCTACTACAAACAGCATAGTGAACGCACTATAGTGGCCAAGATAGATACGAAGCCCACACCTACTACAGTAGTACAAGTTTATATGCCAACTAGCTCTGCAGATGACGAAGAAATTGAAGAAATTTATGATGAAATAAAAGAAATTATTCAGATAGTGAAGGGAGACGAAAATTTAATAGTCATGGGTGACTGGAATTCGAGTGTAGGAAACGGGAGAGAAGGAAACGTAGTAGGTGAATATGGATTGGGGCTAAGAAATGAAAGAGGAAGCCGCCTGATAGAATTTTGCACAGAGCACAACTTAATCATAGCTAACACTTGGTTTAAGAATCATGATAGAAGGTTGTATACATGGAAGAACCCTGGAGATACTAAAAGGTATCAGATAGATTATATAATGGTAAGACAGAGATTTAGGAACCAGGTTTTAAATTGTAAGACGTTTCCAGCGGCAGATGTGGACTCTGACCACAATTTATTGGTTATGACCTGTAGATTAAAACTGAAGAAACTGCAAAAAGGCGGGAATTTAAGGAGATGGGACCTGGATAAACTGAAAGAACCAGAGGTTGTACAGAGTTTCAGGGAGAGCATAAGGGAACAATTGATAGGAATGGGGGAAAGAAATACAGTAGAAGAAGAATGGGTAGCTCTGAGGGATGAAGTAGTGAAGGCAGCAGAGGATCAAGTAGGTAAAAAGAAGAGGGTTAGTAGAAATACTTGGGTAACAGAAGAAATATTGAATTTAATTGATGAAAGGAGAAAATATAAAAATGCAGTAAATGAAGCAGGCAAAAAGGAATACAAACGTCTCAAAAATAAGATCGACAGGAAGTGCAAAATGGCTAAGCAGGAATGGCTAGAGGACAAATGTAAGGATGTAGAGGCTTATCTCACTAGGGGTAAGATAGATACTGCCTACAGGAAAATTAAAGAGACCTTAGGAGATAAGAGAACCACATGTATGAACATCAAGAGCTCAGATGGAAACCCAGTTGTAAGCAAAGAAGGGAAAGCAGAAAGGTGGAAGGAGTATATAGATGGTCTATACAAGGGCGATGTACTTGAGGACAATATTATGGAAATGGAAGAGGATGTAGATGAAGATGAAATGGGAGATACGATACTGCGTGAAGAGTTTGACAGAGCACTGAAGGACCTGAGTCGAAACAAGGCCCCCGGAGTAGACAACATTCCATTGGAACTACTGACGGCCTTGGGAGAGCCAGTTCTGACAAAACTCTACCATCTGGTGAGCAAGATGTATGAAACAGGCGAAATACCCTCAGACTTCAAGAAGAATATAATAATTCCAATCCCAAAGAAAGCAGGTGTTGACAGATGTGAAAATTACCGAACAATCAGTTTAATAAGCCACAGCTGCAAAGTACTAACACGAATTCTTTACAGACGAATGGAAAAACTAGTAGAAGCCGACCTCGGGGAAGATCAGTTTGGATTCCGTAGAAATACTGGAACACGTGAGGCAATACTGACCTTACGACTTATCTTAGAAGAAAGATTAAGGAAAGGCAAACCTACGTTTCTAGCATTTGTAGACTTAGAGAAAGCTTTTGACAATGTTGACTGGAATACTCTCTTTCAAATTCTAAAGGTGGCAGGGGTAAAATACAGGGAGCGAAAGGCTATTTGCAACTTGTACAGAAACCAGATGGCAGTTATAAGAGTTGAGGGACATGAAAGGGAAGCAGTGGTTGGGAAGGGAGTAAGACAGGGTTGTAGCCTCTCCCCGATGTTATTCAATCTCTATATTGAGCAAGCAGTAAAGGAAACAAAAGAAAAATTTGGAGTAGGTATTAAAATCCATGGAGAAGAAATAAAAACTTTGAGGTTCGCCGATGACATTGTAATTCTGGCAGAGACAGCGGAAGAGCAGTTGAAGGGAATGGATGGTGTCTTGAAGGGAGGATATAAGATGAACATCAACAAAAGCAAAACGAGGATAATGGAATGTAGTCGAGTTAAGTCGGGTGATGCTGAGGGTATTAGATTAGGAAATGAGACACTTAAAGTAGTAAAGGAGTTTTGCTATTTGGGGAGCAAAATAACTGATGATGGACGAATTAGAGAGGATATAAAATGTAGACTGGCAGTGGCAAGGAAAGCGTTTCTGAAGAAGAGAAATTTGTTAACATCGAGTATAGATTTAAGTGTCAGGAAGTTATTTCTGAAAGTATTTGTATGGAGTGTAGCCATGTATGGAAGTGAAACATAGACGGTAAATAGTTTGGACAAGAAGAGAATAGAACCTTTTGAAATGTGGTGCTACAGAAGAATGCTGAAGATTAGATGGGTAGATCACATAACTAATGAGGAAGTATTGAATAGAATTGGGGAGAAGAGAAGTTTGTGGCACAACTTGACCAGAAGAAGGGATCGGTTGGTAGGACATGTTCTGAGGCATCGAGGTATCACCAATTTAGCATTGGAGGGCAGCGTGGAGGGTAAAAATCATAGGGGGAGACCAAGAGATGAATACACTAAGCAGATTCAGAAGGATGTAGGTTGCAGTAGGTACTGGGAGATGAAGAAGCTTGCACAGGATAGAGTAGTATGGAGAGCTGCATCAAACCAGTCTCAGGACTGAAGACCACAACAACAACAACAACAACCTTTGTTAGATGGTCATGGTGCGAGATTCTGAAAGAATTAGTAAGCATGAAGCTGTATTTAAGACAGCTTAAGTTAACACACACCTACAATGTGCTAACGAACGTTGTAACACACTACACTTGCTCCACAATTCAGGTGTTGTATTCTACATAAGGGGCAGCTTTGAGAGCTAACATTGCACTGCCGGAAGTTTTATTCTGGATAGATTTTTAATAGGAGAAGAAGAAATTCTCCTGCAAACACTTTGTAGGCACTCTGGGTAGGTGGAGGGGGGGGGGGGGGAGGGAGGATCTGAATACCTGTTGCATGGTAAAGAAAACGCTAGTGTAACCAAAAACTTTAGAGAAGACTTCACTAGATACCTAGGTATGTTTCGAATCATGCTATTGGAAGAGGCTTTAATCATCCAACAATCAAATGGGATAATTACAGTTGTTTAGCTGGTAGGCGTGATAAGACATCTTGTATATCAATAATAAATGCCTTCTCTGAAAGTTACATGGAACAGATAGTCCGAAGGTCCATTCATGATGGAAATCTACTGGACCTATTGGCAACAAATAGACCTCTATGAGGATGTCCACAATGAAACTTCTGTCTGTAACCATGACGCTATTGTAGTTTCGGTGATTAACAAAGTAAAAATGACAACTAAAACATGTAGGAACATTTACATGACTAGGAGACTAGAAAAAGAGGTGGGAGTTCACAATTCAATAAAGTACGTTTAGCTCTGAACAGGGGCAAATAAAAGAATTATGGCTTAGGTTCAAAAGAATAGTTGATCCAGCACCGACAGATATGTACATAATAGAACAGTTCACGCTGTAAGACACCCTCCATGGTATGCAGCCTCTGTAAAGAAACTAATGAAGAAACGGTGAATACTGCACAGCAGGTATAAAACAAAGCATATACTGGTACTAAATGAAACTCGTTTAGCTGTGAATAGAGCAATGCGTGAAGCCTTCAGTGATTACCGTAGCAAAATATTATCGAAAGATCTCTCACAAAACCCAAAGAAATGTTAGTCACATGTAACGCCATTAGTGGTATAAAGTTAGTGTCCAAACACTCATGGATGACACATGAACCGAAATAAAGCTTACCAAAGAAAAGCGAAAGTGCTCAACTCTGTTTTCAAGCTGTACTTTAAAAAGGAAAATCCAGGAGTAGTGTCATTTATGGGATTCCTTTCGCGTTCCATGCAGAATCTGTGGCTGAGTTAACTCCTCCATTAAAATACCATAGATCCCCTGGTTAAAAAACTGTACTTGCTAACTAAAACGAGGGTAGCGGAAGTGATCTGCAAAACTACCATCCAATATTCTCAACACCCATCTGTTGCAGAATGTTACAACATATCCAGAGCTCAAAAGTAATGAGTATCTCTAACAAAATAACCTCCTCCATACCGATAAGCGAGGATTCCGAAAACATCTGTCATGCGAAACCCATCTCACGCTTTTCGCATATGACATCCTGAAAACCATGGATCAAGCCACTCAGATAGATGCAGCAGGCTATTTATTTATTTCAGAAAATCATTTGACTCAGTACAGTATCTACGCTTATAATCGAAAGTATGATCATATGGGATATCAAGCGAAACTTGTGATTGGACCGAAGATTTCTTTGTAGGGAAGACACACTATGTTATCTTGAATGGAGAGCCACGACCGATGCAGAAGTAACTTCTGGTGTGCCGCAGGTAGGTGTGTAGGGACCCTTGCTATTCATTTTTCATATTAATGACCTTGTTGACAATACCAACAGTAACATCAGACTTTCCACACATCGTACAGTTCTCCATAAGGAAGCACTTTCTGATAAAAACTACATAAATGATCCATCAAATCATAATTAGATTTCAAAGTCATACGAAGATTAGCGACTTGCTCTAAATATTCAGAAATACAAAACTATGCATGTCACACACACACACACACACATATACACACACACACACACACACACACACACACACACATATATATATATATATATATATATATATATATATATATATATATATATAGTGCCATATGACTACCGTATCAGTGAGTCACAGTTTAATCAGTTATCTTATACAAATACCAGTAGTGGAGCAAAGAGAGCTTCACCCTACTCTCCACTCCACTGTTATCAAATTGATTCAAGATGGCGGATCCAAGATGGTGGCAATAGACATGGGAACATCGCAATCACGTCATGGCGGGAAGTTCAAATTCTGGCAGGAAGATAGGTCAGTTGGACTACCTCCACTAACCTAACCCCTCCCCTCCCCCCCCCCCCTAGAAAATGGCAGGAAGTTCTAATTCCAGCAGGGCAATGCAACACACCACGGTGACCTCCACTAACCTAAGAAAATGGCGAGAAAAAAGGTCACTTGGGCTACCTCTACCAACCTAAGTCATCCGATCACTACCTCTTCCTAGGAATTGGCAGGAAAAGGGCTCAGCCTGTGCTGGATAGGATGGACGTAAGTCTTGATTTTGCAAGCAGACATTATTATAACAATTTGAGGCAGTACCGCTATCCAGTGTCTCCACCACAAGGCCTGGAGTTCAACTGACCTAGTACACAGTACCGCCACCAGATAGCACTGTCATCCCTTCCCTGGTGTAATCCAAGGTGATGGTCTGGGGAGAAAAAAAAAACTCGGAAACGGACTCAGCCTGTGCTGGACTACTGGACAGGATGGACATAAGTCTCTATTTTGCAGGCAGTCTTTATTTACACAATTTGATGCAGTACCTCCATCCATTGTGTCCACCATTAGGTCTGGAGTCCAACTGACCTAGTACACAGTACTACCATCAGAGTATGCTTTCATCCCACGGTGGTCTAGGAGAAAAATGGTGGCAAAATGACTCAGCCTGTACCCAGGCTGCTGGAGAGAGAGAGGACTGTACTTTATTTATTTTAGAGCAATTTATTTAGGATGGATTTGATGTAGTATATTTATTACACTGACAAGAAACACACGCCCTGATGTGCATGGGGTCATAATACACAGCATACAGACATGCAAAAATCTCGTAAATTACCGAAATAATGCAGTACACTGATGAGCAGACATGCCCACTAATTATAAACTGTCGAAATAATGCATACAGTTTATTTAGGGATGGATTTCATGTAATTTGTTTATTTATTACACTGGTACAAAACACTCACCCTCGCATGCTTGAGTTCACAGTAAATAGTGTACAGATCTGCAAACTACTCGTAAATCACCGAAATAATGCAGTACACTGATGAACAGAGACGCAAACAACTCCTAAATTGTCGAAATAATGCACTGTACGACCCACAGACCTGCTCACAAAATAATGCAACAGACATGCAAACAACTCATAAATTGTCAAAAAATAATAGACGTGTAACGCTATTCACTCACGCTCACAACGCTCAAACACCCGAAAATAATGTAGTGGACAAACACTCAGGGCACATAAAAAGCGCAACATATCAGGAAACTGTTCCAATATGCACACTTGCTTTGCAGGGCCAGCTGGACACAAGTCAGTACCATCACGCCGCTGCCAACGGCAGGTGAAATTCGCGTCTACAGTTGGAGTGCTTCGAGTGTTATACTGACGTCACACGTCTATTTAAATAAGTGCTAAGTAACCCTCTGGAATACGTGCATGTGTTCACCATTGCTGGCACAATCTATCTCTCTACCTGCGGTCCAGCAAATACACAATTGTGGAGCAACTCACCCTCATAGACGCTGCAGAAATCCCTTCCATTGCTTCCCAGAATAGCACAGGCCCCATTGTTCCTAGCGATCCTAACGGGACGTGCAAGCTGCATCTAGACGGGCATGCATGATTACCTGCCCAGTATGGCTGACGCATAGCCGCAAAAAAAGTTTGCGCAGCAGCCAGGACCCGTTTACTAAAATAGCTCAGGATAACACCCATTGCATTCTCCCCGATGGTCTTAACAAGACATCACGTGTTCCATTCCTGGAAATCGTGACCTCCTGCTGCCAACATGTCTGTGCACACTCACGAAAACACTGTTAATCATAAAAACATTCTTGTTGTTTGGAAGGTGAGCACTGTCTAAGCACAGATGGGGGAAGTCGAATCAAATACACCAACAGAATTCGAAGCACTGTCCTTCAGAAGACAAAAATGGCTGGAATTTTCGGTATTCTACAGCTACTGTTCTGGAGATGTCCTAGTGCCACAGTGGCAGATGAGAGACGGAATCACCGCCAGAGTTGGATGGTCTCCTTCAACTTGTCTTTGAACACTTGCTTTCTCAGAACTCTACGTAGAAACCTTGCCTCCATCTTGATCGAATCAGTTTTTAGAAATTCCTATCTCCCTGCACAAAAGATGTCTTATGAATGAATGGAGCATTATGATTGGCTCTTACTGAATTTACCCACCGAATTACTGACGCTGCAAGTGTGGAAGCACTGTCTGCATTTTTTTGTTTTTTTTGTTTCTGCAGCCAAGACTTCCAGTGGCAAAATACTCTTTTGTACAGATCACCATATTGCACAGACAATTAAACCCTCCAAAGTGGCCTACAGATCGTTGAATACAGAAAGAATCTTTCTTACTCTGCCACTGAGGGCAGGAACTCGAATATTAGAGCGGGAAACCGATCTCCAGCCGAGCAATATATTATGTGTACCATGTCGATATAGTAAACATACAATTCGTATCCTGTACCATACAAAATTGCCCCCTTTTACATCATTTGGATAGCTGTCGACTGCCAGACATTCGTAGATATACCGCGAAAACAGACAGAACCGTATACATTCCTCGCACCACTAGATATCTTCTCGTTGCTAACCAGTGCACCCTCAGTGGACAGAAGTCACTCTCAGAACTGTTCTACAAATTTTGGTTTGGCTCCCCTCAGCACAAACGTGTTACTGTTTCTGGACCCAATCTGCTTGTTTGCTTGCTTTTCTACATACATCTCCATACTCTGGGATTACAAGAACACTTGTATTTTCACATGGTTTGCCATAAATTTATACCATTTACGCTGTACTTTTTGATATCAAGCACATAGTAGTATCCTACCGATTGCTCCCACAACATAATTTCGAAGATATAGACTGGAAATTCTTTTTCTACAAACCCGAAACTTTAGCGAGTTGGAGTGTGCTGTACACCACTGAATAACTAGAAACTTAATCCTGTCTGCGAACACCTTTACGCGAAAACTCGAAAAATATGTGATATTTCCACTCGCAAATACCAATGTCGGTGATATAACAGATTCCAAATCATCCTTATAATTTACAATGTCTACTTAGGTGTTTCTTATGTCTAGAGAATCAGCAAACGTGAGCTCCATCCATCATTCACCTACTACATGCACTCAACACATACCACAATCAATCACCTCTCAACCAAATAAAGATGTGAAATGTGATGAATCAGTCAATTGGATAATTTACTTGGGAGGGAATAATGGTCCAGCGCAAACACATGTCGATATTGAATCTTCTCAAATTTCCATGCGATCACATAAGCTGTCAAACACATATCAATCCGCTATTCGGCCGTCTAGAGGACGACATGGTTAAGTCAACTACATTCCTTCATCCCAACAGGCCTCTCCATTTGGACGGCTCCTGTCATTAGCAGGAAGCATGGATCATTCCCACCACAGGCCACCGCCGCTGTCATGCTAAGCATGCATAGACAGATTCGTAATACGAAATCGGCCACATATAGGGAACAATTGACAGGAATGGGGGAAAGAAATGCAGTAGAAGAAGAATGGGTAGCTTTGAGGGATGAAGTAGTGAAGGCAGCAGACGATCAAGTAGGTAAAAAGACGAGGGCTAGTAGAAATCCTTGGGTAACAGAAGAAATATTGAATTTAATTGATGAAAGGTGAAAATATAAAAATGCAGTAAATGAAGCAGGCAAAAAGGAATACAAACGTCTCAAAAATGAGATCGACAGGAAGTGCAAAATGGCTAAGCAGGGATGGCTAGAGGACAAATGTAAGGATGGAGAGGCTTATCTCACTAGGGGTAAGATAGATACTGCCTACAGGAAAATTAAAGAGACCTTTGGAGATAAGAGAACGACTTGTATGAATATCAAGAGCTCAGATGGAAACCCAGTTGTAAGGAAAGAAGGGAAAGCAGAAAGGTGGAAGGAGTATATAGAGAGTCTATACAAGGGCGATGTACTTGAGGACAATATTATGGAAATGGAAGAGGATGTAGATGAAGATGAAATGGGAGATACAATACTGCGTGAATAGTTTGACAGAGCACTAAAAGACCTGAGTCGAAACAAGGCCCCCGGAGTAGACAACATTCCATTAGAACTACTGATAACCTTGGGAGAGCCAGTCCTGACAAAACTCTACCATCTGGTGAGCAAGATGTATGAAACAGGCGAAATACCCTCAGACTTCAAGAAGAATATAATAATTCCAATCCCAAAGAAAGCAGGTGTTGACAGATGTGAAAATTACCGAACTATCAGTTTAATAAGTCACAGCTGCAAAATACTAACGCGAATTCTTTACAGACGAATGGAAAAACTAGAAGAAGCCAACATCGGGGAAGATCAGTTTGGATTCCGCAGAAACACTGGAACACGTGAGGCAATACTGACCTTACGACTTATCTTAGAAGAAAGATTAAGGAAAGGCAAACCTACGTTTCTAGCATTTGTAGACTTAGAGAAAGCTTTTGACAATGTTGACTGGAATACTCTCTTTCAAATTCTAAAGGTGGCAGGGGTAAAATACAGGGAGCGAAAGGCTATTTACAATTTGTACAGAAACCAGATGGCAGTTATAAGAGTCGAGGGGCATGAAAGGGAAGCAGTGGTTGGGAAGGGAGTAAGACAGGGTTGTAGCCTCTCCCCGATGTTGTTCAATCTGTATATTGAGCAAGCAGTAAAGGAAACAAAAGAAAAATTTGGAGTAGGTATTAAAATCCATGGAGAAGAAATAAAAACTTTGAGGTTCGCCGATGACATTGTAATTCTGTCAGAGACAGCAAAGGACTTGGAAGAGCAGTTGAATGGAATGGACATTATCTTGAAAGGAAGATATAAGATGAACATCAACAAAAGCAAAACGAGGATAATGGAATGTAGTCGAATTAAGTCAGGTGATGCTGAGGGAATTAGATTAGGAAATGAGACACTTAAAGTAGTAAAGGAGTTTTGCTATTTGGGGAGCAAAATAACTGATGATGGTCGAATTAGAGAGGATATAAAATGTAGACTGGCAATGGGAAGGAAATCGTTTCTGAAGAAGAGAAATTTGTTAACATCGAGTATAGATTTAAGTGCTAGGAAGTCATTTCTGAAAGTATTTGTATGGAGTGTAGCCATGTATGGAAGTGAAACATGGACGATAAATAGTTTGGACAAGAAGAGAATAGAAGCTTTCGAAATGTGGTGCTACAGAAGGATGCTGAAGATTAGATGGGTAGATCACATAACTAATGAGGAAGTATTGAATAGGATTGGGGAGAAGAGAAGTTTGTGGCACAACTTGACCAGAAGAAGGGCTCAGTTGGTAGGACATGATCTGAGGCATCAAGGGATCACCAATTTAGTATTGGAGAGCAGCGTGGAGGGTAAAAACCGTAGAGGGAGACTAAGAGATGAATACACTAAGCAGATTCAGAAGGATGTAGGTTGCAGTAGGTACTGGGAGATGAAAAAGCTTGCACAGGATATAGTAGCATGGAGAGCTGCATCAAACCAGTCTCAGGACTGGAGACCACAATAACAACAATATATTCGATCATATACATGCACTGAGTGTTTGTTCATTACATTATTTTCGGGTGTTTGAGCGTTGTGAGCATGCTTGAATAGCATAACATATGCATTATTGTTTGGTAATTTATGAGTTGTTTGCGTGACTGCTGCGTTATTTTACGAGCAGGAGTGTAGGCTGTGCAGTGCATTATTTCGACAATTTAGGAGTTGTTTGCGTTTCTGCACATAAGTGTACTGCATTATTTCACTGATTTACGAGTAGTTTGCAGGTCTGTAGACTATTTACTGCGACCTCAAGCATGAGGGGGTGAGTGTTTTGAAGCTGTGTAATAAATAATTTACGTGAAATCCGTCTCTAAATAAATTATGTGCGTTATTTCGACAGTTTATAATTAGTGGATGCATCTGCTCATCAGTGCACTTAATTATATCGGTAATTTACGAGTTGTTTGCGTGTCTGTAGTGCTGTATATTATGACCCCAAGCACATCTCGGCTTGTGTTTTGTATCAGTGTAATAAATATACTATGTCAAATCCGTCCCTAAGTAAATTGGTCTAAAATAAATAAAGTACACTCCTCCTTCTATCCAGCAGCCTGGCATAGGCTGAGTCATTTTCCTGCCATTTTCTACCCAGATCGCCATCTTGGACTACATCACAGAAGGGGCATCAGTGTGGTACTGTGTTCTAGGTCAGTTGGACTCCAGACCTTGTGGTGGAGACACTGGATAGCAGTGCTGCCTCAGATTGTTTAAATAAAGACTGCCTGCAAAATAAAGACTTACGTCCATCCTATCCAGCACAGGCTGAGTCCTTTTCCCACCAATTTTTAGAAAGAGGTGGTGGTCGGATGACAGGTTAGTGGAGGTAGGCCAAGTGACCATTTTCTCGCCATTTTCTTCGGTTAGTGAAGGTAGCCATGGTGTGTTGCATTGTCCTGCTGGAATTTGAACTTTCTGCCATTTTCTAGGGGAGGGGAAGGAAGAGGGGAGGGTTTAAGTTAGTGGGGGTAGCCCAATTGACCTATCTTCCCACCAAAATTTGAACTTCCCACTATGATGTCATTGCAACTTTGCCACATCTATCACCGCCACCTTGGATCCGCCATCGTGAATAAGTTTGGCAACAATGGAGAGAGGGTTGACGCGCTCTTCGCTCCACTACTAATACCTGGTTAGGACCATTTATAGCAATATGAGGTGAAACGATCACATAGACTCAGTCGTAGGGAAAGCAGGTGATGCACTTCGGTTCATTGGCAGGATACAGTGGCGTCGGTGACATTTGAACAGAGAGAACCAATTACAATGGACAGTATTTTCTAATAGAATTTATGAAGTTAATTACACATCACACTGTTTACACTCCTTTAATGTTAAACTCTAAATTAATGTACACAAACTATCAAATAGCTTCGAGGCAGAGCTGAAATAGCGTGCAGCGAAAAATACAGGCTGATCCATATAAACTTTCAAAAACGTAATGAATTATAATTAGTTCTTGCCTCATTGACTTTCTTTTACTTGAATGATAATTTAGTTCTTCTTTCCGTCCTGCTGAATTCTTCGATTATATGCCGATAGAACTCTTTCTCACTTTCAGCTAATTTTAGTTTCAACAACTTCTTTTCTGTAGACAGTACTGATAGTTTTGAGGGTGTTTGTAGTACTTGGGAGTTCTTGCAGAGGGTATGAATTCTGTGAAGGGTAGGGAAAGAACTTTCAGCACTTGCACTGGTGACAGTTATTTTTAACACAAGGACACATAGCTTATAAGGTTCAGTCAATGCAAAGAAGACAGACCAGTACTTCTCTGGTAGGGAAGAAGGTGCTGCAGTTCCAAAGAAAGGCATTCCTCTGTCGAATATATCACAGTGAGTTCGCTTTTGAGACGACCCAAATCAAAATATTGGTCATAGCCATCTTTTAACGAGTGAAAAGCATCCTCAGGGAAATTTCTCTATTTTGCTCTGCAGCATACAATAATTGAGGAAACTCGAATTTTTCAAGCTCTTCAAATCGAACCTCCAGCTTCTGATTAATGACGTCGCAAATTTCATAGTATAGACGTCAATAGTAGGTTCTGGGGTCAGATGCTTGATAACGATGTTTTTTCTTGCTCCCTTCGCTACTCAACCGAACTGTATCAAACCCATCTCCTTTTCTTGCCAAAGTGCACAATCGTGGACAGTTTGTCCACGATTTTAGTTTGCAGCATGTCAAAACGAATATCAGTCATCACAAGTACTTCACTAAATATCTGAGATAAGAAACGAAACTCAGTTTCCCGAGGAAGATTACCGAATCCGCGAGCTTCGTGTTATGTATCATTGTCCCGTTCCTTAGGATTGCCAAGAATGCTGTCAAACAGTTTTAAAATATCGGAAATGTGTTCTTTTACCGTTTCCACTTGCCTTCCATTGCAGTTCCAGTGTGTGGGGCACACTTTTGGAAATCTTAATCCTGTTCAGCGCAGCAGTTCCGTCTGTGGAACTAGCGAAAAAGGTTGCAAAATTACTTAGTTGTAAAAAATATTTCGCGATCCTTTAAAGAGGATACGGACTGAGAAAGCACTTGGTTCAACCTATGAACAAGACAGTGTATGAAAATTATATCATGGTATTTGTCTTTTACTCTCTTTGAAGGTCATTCAATTCTCCAGCTAACACAGCGGCACCTTCACAATAGCATTGTACTACTGGTTTTGAACCATATTCATAATTTTCCAATGTAACGCAAACATGATTTTCCAGAGCAACTGCGCTACGGTCGACACTTACATCAACGAAACCAAGAAATCTTTCTTGAATTTCACCACTAACAGATATGTATCTCTACGAGTTGAGAGTGCCGCGGAACATCGCTGGTTTGACCCACAATGATTGCAATGAAAGGTGCAATACTTACCTCTTTCTTATTGGGTCTACAACTTTGCTTCCATCGTTTTTTCTCGAATTCGAGGCTTTATTGTGAAAAACTTAGAAAAAAATTACGATTCAAGGTATCGGCCAGCTCTGACCACTGCTTTCTCCCATCTTTCGGGTAGAATCCAAATCCCGCGGTGGAAGAACTGGGCCTCTTTTGAGGAGATCCGTCAATTTGCACTTGATTATATGAGCGGAAGTGCTGGTCAGCCAGGCCTTGTACCCCTGATCGAAGAAAGGTAGTGGCAGAGGAAGCCTTGTCTGGAGAATACGGCGGTTGGGGTAGGACGTCCCATTTAAACATTTCCAAGTACTACATGTTTTGATGGGTTTTGCGATACGGTGTCGACTTTCGTGACCCTTTAGCTTTCAGTGCTCGGCTCAAACGTATCAGTTGCTTCCGATAACGATCTCCTGTGATTGTTTCAGCCAGTTTCAGTAACTCCAAAAACTTTCTCTCTGCGTCTTCGACGCCAAAGTCACCGTTCTTGAAGCGTTGAAACCATTCTCTGCACGTTCTTCCACTAATAGGTGCCTCGCCATAGGTCTTACGTAACATTTTATGAGCCCCAGCAGCAGATTTTTTCATGTTAAATCAGAAAATTAATACTTCCCGCAAAAGACGAGAATTAGACTCGTAACTGAAATATTCAGTCGAGAGTAACTTTATGATGCAATTACAAATCGACTAATATTTTGATGAACTTATGTTTACAAATGCCTAAGCTTCCTATATGACGTGTACTACTTACCATCTGCAACGCAACTTGCCGCTACTGCCATCTATTGCCAAACAGCGGCAGTGAAGTTGTGGACCTAATAATTTTCTTCAATACAACCGTAGTGGCAGAATCTATCAGGTCATTCTGTATGTGACTGGATAGTCGAGAGAACATTTTTGCTATCTCTAGGTGGCGGCCCAACTTTTCATCGTATTTGCTTACGACCAAAACTAATTCAACACAGTTTCCAAGATTTGCGAAATGCTCATCTTCTGCGTGACTCCGAAATGGAATTTCCTGCTTAGAGAAGAAGACATCAATATCAATCAAGTTTTGGATTACATTTCTTTCTTTGTTTTACAATCTCATAGCGTTTAAGGATGTCTAATTTCGGCTGTTGATCCAACTGGAAATCCATTGTTGATGTACCAAAAGGAGTGGAAAAAATTTCAACTCTTATATCACCATCGATGGTGATGCTTATGAGCGACTTTGTTCACTCGTGACGATATGCAGCTTTTAGTTATTCATGTCATCAAATCTTGACGAAGGCCATACACTGTTTTCATTATAAAAAAAAAGCATACTTGGCCAAAATTATAATTTCGATGTCTTTTTACATCCAAATAACTATCTGATTGTAGTATTCGGGACTGAAGTTTCGGAAACATCTTTTTGATGTCATTTTTGTTTTTGGCAATGTGGAAGTCGGTTTTCTACACACCAGTATTTCCTTCTTCTGTTCCAAAAGCACGGGTACGAAGATTCTCCAGCCGCACTACCCTCCGCTCGAGAGATCAGCCCTTGTCTTCCCTTTTCTCGGTGGCAGTCACCTTCAGATGCTCTAGAAAACTCGTTCCGTAACCCGAATAGAGCCGAGCTCGCCCAAGATGCTGCGAAACAACACAGCAGTACTAATAGTACGACAACGAAGATCTCGTGCTGGTGTATCGGACTACAACCGAAATTGCTGCTTGTATTATAAAGCGATTTTGGTAACATGTTACCGTTGTTTATTTATATTGTTAAGAAGAGCTTCGAACGCACTACGACCATTGTACCGTTAAAGTACTCGACTGCCCAACAAATAATATCACTTACAAAGCAGTTCTACAAAACAAGTTTAAATTTACACCTAAGTAATTAAATGATAATCTTATTTCTGAATAAAATTTAAGGGAATGATTCATCCCCATGATTCCATGGAATTACGTCCAATGTTGGGACAGTAAGAAAATGCAGTTCATCTAAGAAGGAGACTGCAGATAAAACACACGTGCGTCCTATACGATAATTGTACTCGTGTTAGACCCGTGCCAACAGGGACGCTTGATGTGTAGAGAGGGGCAACACGAACTGTTACATGTTTGCTTTGACCCTTAGGAGAGCGTGACCGAAGCTGTTGAAGAACTGAACTGGTGGACGTCTGAAGACAGCATAAACAATCCCGTAGAAGCCTATTTACATCCGATTCTGGGTGAGGAATCTAAGAATATACTACAGCCCCCCCCTCCCGTCCCCCCCCCCCTCACCACACACACACACACACACACACACGAATAGCTTTCAAAAGGATCGCAAAGACAAGATTAGACTAATCAGAACACAGAGGCGTTTAGAAATAGTTTTCGCTGTGTTCCATACGCGAATTGAATCGGGAGAATCCGTGATAACAGATACATTGGGAAGCACTCTCTCACATCCACTTCACACTAGTTTGCCTAGATGTATTGGGTCAGTGCATAAGATCGCAGCGCTTTTCCATGAGAAAATAAACACAACAGATACACATAACAGAGACTTTAGTCATCAATAATATATTCTGCTCCACTATTTACCACAATGTGACAACACTAGGGTAACTTTTCGATTCCGCGACTGCAAAAATCACTTAGTTTTGAGGCGAAGATCTCGCCGAGGCATGTTCAGAGCGCATTTTCATCGGGAAAGGAAATTCCTTGAAAACTGTTAGATGGACATCGGAAAAGGTGGTAATCTGAAGGCGCAAGATCAAGTGAATAAGATGGGCGCGGAATGATTTCCCAACCTAACTCCTGTATAGTGCTTTTTGCCGGTCTAGCAGAACGCGGGCGGGCGATGTTGTGCACCACGTCATGCTTCTCCCTGGTCGTTGTTCTCGAATTGCGTCTGCAAGACGTCTCACTTGCTGACAACAAATGTCAGCAGCCGTGGCTACACCTTGGGGAACCAATTCGTAGTATACGACACCGTCGCTGTTCCACCAGATGCGTAACGCTATCTTCTGTGGATGTGCACAGGTATTTGTACGGGGAGCTGCTGCTTTCTTTGGCTCAATCATTCCTTTCTTTTTATGTTAGCGTAAAGACACCATTTCTCGTCACCAATAACGATACACGATAGCAGTGGTTGATACTGTTCACGAGCCAGATGATGATGAGCAAGTAGAGATGTATTTATTGCCACGCGCAGATTTTTATGAACTTTGGCGTAGAGCAAGCGGTTCCCACACACCCGATTTTTGGACCTTCCCCAATGCATGTAAATGTCGCACAATGGTGGAAAATTAGCATTAATTCACAATGAACCATGTGAGTGTACTCGAAAAATGGCAAATGTGATTAAACGAACCATTGTGCGACATTTACATGCATTGGGGAAGGTCTCTTTCTCCCTGATTCGAGAATTTAGAATTTCGGTCTCCTGATCCTAATAAAGAGGCATCATTCCCGGCCCTATATGAAATAGAGTGCTTCCCGAAGAAACAGGAAGAAAATCTACACAAAAAATGCGACTAGCTGTAGTTAGTACAATTTGTCAGCTTTCTTGGCAGAGAAAGGAAATACCTTGATCCATAATCAGCAGCTGTTGAAAGGATAATGTGCACGCGTCATTATGTGCTCCCAACAACTATTACATTGGGGTAATGGTTAAATGGAAAACGTATTAAGGTTCTAAGTGACTTTTTCACTGAGATAAAGTGATGCAAGTTGAACTGTCTCTGTTGAAAGAATACATTCTAAGGATGAACAAACCATTAGAGACAGTTGTAAATCGCCCCATCCCGAATCAAATAAAAAATTATTTTCCTTACAGGAAAAGACAGTTATTTGTGGGTTCCTCCCACATTTCTGAAAACTGAAGGAAACTAACTTCGCTATTCAATACTTGCTTGCTTTTCTGCATGCCACGGGCAACACTTTCTCACTAGTCACCAAGCCAAAACGAACTGTATTCCCCGCTGGTATCGGATCACTCACAAGTAACAGACTTTTCGACGGCCTTAGTCTTTTAAACATCTTAGACTCAAATAAAACCGTGAATACTCCACCATACGTCGAGTCAGATTTATTCAGGATTCAGTGCCATTAATTTACAGGTCTTATTAAAACACAACTATGTAATGTTAGTAACTGCATCCATTGTAACACTTATATACGAGTAATGGTGAAGTAATTTGCAGACGCCATCATTTCTGGTAGGATTTAGCTGATGTATTATTACTATTTCGAACAAAGACGTGCCTGTGCGAAATAGCCTTATCGGTGACCTCGTGTCGCACCTGAAAGCGACAGAGCGGCTTAGAATGGTGTCGTGTAGTTAATTTCACGTTTCAAGGGTCACTTACAAGAGTTATTATAATGGAGGGAATCGAGCCAGTTTACAGTTTGGTAACTTAATTTTAATTGCAATATAGCAGGATGCTGACCGTTTACAAGAGACTTGCGGAAAACAGATGTCCGACAACCAAAAAATTTGTACAATAATTTTATTACACTATCTGTTTCGGTGTCTCACTGGCGCCAGCTTCAGGCCCCTATACACGAAACGAGATAAACCATCCAGTCGTTTTTGCTTACTAAAGAAACCACTGTATCAAACTAGTTTCCGTAGATACCTTCACAATAGACGTGGACACTTCATACCTCTAACAACACTGAATAAGTGATGAAAGATATTGGCAGAAACATTATTCGCACCTTTTGGAAATTAGAGCACTTTTTGATTGAGAATAATGAAGATCACTTTCTTTTAGAATTGTAGTTATGGACATCATTACTCCCTACGCACGCTAATTGATTACTAACAATAAATTTCATGATTGTAAATACACACTAAGACAAGAAAAGACGCACCGCGAAGGAATTATCCGAATGGGACGAAATTGCTAGATGTGATGTACATATACAGGCAAAGAATTGGTTACAATTTCAGAAAAAATTGGTTTATTCAAGAGAAAGAGCTTCACAAATTGAACAAGTCAATCACGCATTGGTCCACCTCCGGCCATTACGCAAGCAGTTATTTGACTTGGCAATGATTGACAGAGTTGTTGGACGTCATCCCAACGGATATTGTTCCAAATTCTATCCAACTGTCGCGTTAGATCGTCAAAATATCGAGGACCCTGCCCATAACGTTCCAAACGTTCTCAACTGGAGACAGGTATGGCGATGTTGCTGGCCAAGGTAGGATTTAGCATGCACCAATACAAGCAGTAGAAACTCTTGCAGTGTGCGGGCGGCTGTTATCTCAGGTTGGCTTGCTGTGAAGGGCAACAAAACGGGGCGTGGAATATCGTCGATGTACCTCTGTGTAAAGGTGCCGCAGATGACAACCAAAGGGGTCCTACTATTAAATGAAGTGGCAGTTCGATCGATGTGATCCCACAGATTCTCGATTGGGTTTAAATCCGGGGAGTTTGGTTGGCAGTGTAGTAAGGTAAACTCATTCTGCTGCTCTTCGAACCACGCACGTACACTGTGAGCTGTGAGACACGTTCCGTTGTCCTGTTGATGGCATCGCTCCCAGAAAAAACAAACTGCATGCAGGGGTGCATATGGTACCCAAGAATGGATGCATACTTGTGTTGATCCAGTGTCACCTCCAGAGTGACGAGATTACCCACTGAATGACACGAAAAGATTCCCCAGACTATAACTCTCCCTCCTCCGACCTGGATTCTTTTGACGATTGTACGAAGATCGTACATGTCAATGGCTGTCTATCCGATGGATCATAAAACGTGATACAACTGAAAAGGTCACCTGTCGCTACTTAAGGACATCCAGTTGCAGTACTGGCGTGCAAACTCCAGCTCTCGTTTCCGATGAACAGCAGTCAACATGGGCACATGAACCTGGTGCCTGCTGTGGAGGCCCATACGCAGCAGCGTTCGCTGAACAGTTGTTGTGGAGAAACTGTTGGTAGCCACTTGGTAGTTGGGCAGTCAGTTGTTCAGTTATACGTCTGTTCGCCTGTACACATCTCATATCATCTGTGGCCCTTGATGCAACACAGTTGCCTCGGCGCTGGTTTTGGATAGCGCCAAGCACGGTATACTTTAACCATGGCGGAACATTAACAGCTCACAAACATAGTCAAAAAAAAATGCCTCTGAGCACTATGGGACTTAACTTCTGAGGTCATCAGTCCCCTAGAACTTAGAACTACTGAAACCTAACTAACCTAAGGACATCACACACATCCATGCTCGAGACAGGATTCGAACCTGCGCCCGTGGCGGTCGCGCGGTTCCAGACTGTAGCGCCTAGAACCGCTCTGCCACTCCGGTCGGCAAACCTAGTCATTTTGAAAACGCTTCCAGTCTCGGCCCCTAGCCAATGATCATATCCTTTTGGATGTCGGATAAATCGCTCCATCATTTCTGCCTTACGACAACGATTGGACTGTTTTCCGCGTCCTCCCCCCCCCCCCCCCACCCCCGACACCATTTATATACCCTCCACTGCTAATACTGCCATCTGCCGTCCATAAGAGCTTATTGCACATTAATGTGACGGGATTGTATAGCTTGCACTATGAGCCTTCCCATCTCCATCACATTCGCCAAATCTCTCGCCAACCAAATACTATTTATTTTTAGTGCGTAAACAATTTATTGTCAAGACAAGGATACCTAACAGAAGCAGGAATTAGATACACAAGTGTCTCGAGTGTACACTACTGTTCTCATAATTTGCTGGTGCTTAATGAGAGGACAAATATTACATTAAAAATATTTGTTTTGCTTAGTAAATGTTCCTTCCCACCACGTATTGAACCTTCACCATTAGATACACATTTATGTGAGATATGGTGTAAACTTATTTCATTTAAATCGCAGAAACTTATCTGTTGATTACAGCTTAGGTTTCTTGTTGAGACGTCACACGTCAGACTGATAACGACATCGTATTTACTTGTTCACAGGTACTTGAACTGATGAAGGAAGTAGCGGAAGATGACGACGACTCGAGTGATATTTCTGGATATCATTCAGACTCCGATTCAGCCATCATGATGTCTGGGAATTCGCCATACGTCAGCAAGCGTGCTCGCTACAATTTCCTTACACGTTCAGGTAAGTAATTTTATCGTTTCTAGTAACGACGAAAAGCCTCTCACCACTGCTTCCACTCACTTGAAAAGAGTATCGTCTCATCTCTCTGTTTTTCCTTTTCATCTTTATGCTTCCGTGGGAATTCGTTCGTTCGACAATTTGTTTATAAAAACTAAATAGCAAATAATTGGTAGTTGTCAGATTTGAACTGGCGGACCGTAGCACGCTAACCAATTATAAAAACTGAATAGCAAATAATTGGTAGTTGTCAGATTTGAACTGGCGGACCGTAGCACGCTAACCAATTATAAAAACTAAATAGCAAATAATTGGTAGTTGTCAGATTTGAACTGGCGAACCGTAGCACGCTAACCAATTATAAAAACTAAATAGCAAATAATTGGTAGTTGTCAGATTTGAACTGGCGAACCGTAGCACGCTAACCAATTATAAAAACTAAATAGCAAATAATTGGTAGTTGTCAGATTTGAACTGGCGGACCGTAGCACGCTAACCAATTATAAAAACTAAATAGCAAATAATTGGTAGTTGTCAGATTTGAACTGGCGAACCGTAGCACGCTAACCAATTATAAAAACTAAATAGCAAATAATTGGTAGTTGTCAGATTTGAACTGGCGAACCGTAGCACGCTAACCACTAACAATAAGCCTCACTGCCAGCACCACACCTCCCGGCATCATAAGGCAAAAACATGGCTATGTCTAGAATGGCATTCTTCTTATTAGGAACGAGGCAGCTTCTCGTAGCTGATCACTTCAGGAAGGGTTCATCAACTCCGGTCAAAAATTTTCGGTCATCCGTGATGAAAACTTTACAATTTATTTCAATGTACAGGCACATCGTACAAACGAAATAGACCCACAAAATAAATATTTCCTCTCTCGTCATTAAGTACAATTCAAAATGATTTAGATTTTAGCTTCTTCAAAGCATCCACCCATTGCCCTCTGAACAGCCGCACAAACTCTTGGCTTTCTGGAGATAAGATTTTGCAGTGTTTTTGCAAATACTGCAGTTCAATACGTCTGTAAATATTACCATAACTCTTCAACGTTAGATGACCTCACATTTCTAAAATCTCCCTGTCAACTTCGTTCCATAAGAGTTCAACAGGATTTAAGTCAGGTGACTGACTTGATCAGATCGTATTTTTCAGTTCTCCACTTCTCTCTTTTCTACTGAGATACCCTCTGCACATTTTAGAAGCATGTTTGGGGTCATTACTCTACTGCAAAACAAACCCACGACTAGTAAGTTTTTTGCCAGATGGAACTGCATTGTTGATCAGTATCCTGTGATATCCTTCCTTCTTTAATTTTCCATTAATTCTCACTAGGTTACCGACTTCTATCACCCGCAAAATATCCCCACATCATGGCCGACCCTCCACCATGCTTCGCCATTGGCGTCGTACAGTGACTTTTCAAACGTTGTCCATGAAGTCGACGAACAAACGTTCGACGATGGTTTCCAAATATTTCAGCCTTAGATTTTTCCGTGAATAATATACTGGACCATTGTTGCACGTTGCAGTTTTTATGTTGTGGTGCCCACTGCTATCTATTCAACATCTTTTGTTTCTGTTGTAAAGATTTCTTTGGCTGCTGTGCACTCTTATAAACCTTATTCGCGAAGACGACGTTGCATTGGTGGGACAAAGATTGAAACTGTTCACATACTATGTACTTCCTCGCGAATTTGAGGGGCAGTACGAGTCCTCTGGCATTTACTCAGTACACACACTCGTATGACCTGATCTTCTCTGTATTACGTTACTTCGGGTACGAAACTCTTGCTTATCACCAGTTTGCTAGAGCCACTACAAGGTATACACCATTGTAGATTGGCCTATGCCAACTTTTGTTGCTACTGTCCTACAAGAACATCCTTCCTGCTGCAGAACTGCAATTACAGTACGTTGTTCAGTCTCCTGCTTACATCCCATTAGGAGGTGATATGATACGTACTTGATCAGGTATACAAACACACTACTAGATACACATGATGTACTGTGAAATAATGCGAACTAATTGCTACACAGATGGTTGAAGGAATAAGGCTTATTTGAATGGAGTCGTCTTAGGTAAAAGCACATCAGTGTTGTTGTGACTCGTCGGCGACCCTCTGAGAACAGTCAGTCAAATACACAATAGAGGCGCTTATTTTTTACATATTTATACTTGTTTTATTATTAGAGCCGGCAATATGACAGAATATTCAAAACAGAATGTCTGTTTTAACCATAAATACCTAGTTGTGACAGATGATTGAAAACTTTTGACCAGTCGTGTATACGTGGTTCGGTGAGACCTGTGAAACGTGGTACCGGTGCTGATGATAAGGTGTGTATTGAGAGTTCAGCTAGCAGTCGTGAAGTGCTTCATCAACAGATTCACTTGCATGGACGACAGATACATAAGGTCTACCCCTCCAAAGCTGCAGGGTTCAGCTAGAAGGTCCCTCTGTACTGGCGGTCGGGATGAAGCGATGTAAGCGCATGTGGTGACGGAAAATGCTCCATCAGTGGCGCTTGGTACTGATGGAGGCGGACGCAGGAGGTGTAACAGTATCCATCATAGGGAATAGTGCTATAGGGATTGGAAGAAGAGTTGAGAGCATCTATCTCTGGATGGATTGGTGTGGCAGTGAGCTGTACCTCCCAAGGTATGTAACCAATAAGACTTTTTGATTGTGCCTTGGAGCTTATTATTGGTACTGTTATCCCAGCCAGATTCGGGGCCACAGATGTCTGGTTACGCGCTAAGAAGATGTGCTTAGTTGGTAAAAATCACTGCAGGCCACTTAGTAGGGGTAGGCAGACTATCACTGTGCCCTTGGAACAATTTCGTTGGGCTCTTTCCAGTGATAGGACTGGTGCAGAAGGTGATTACATTTGTGCCACATAACATCTGAAAGTTTCTACAAACCGTTGGAGGACGCGCAGAAAGACTCCAGAAAGAGAGAGTTATAGCCATTAATGTCATACAGTAGAAGCAAGTGAAGAAGTTACAGCCTATTGTTGGAACAATGACTCTGGGTAGTTCTTCAACGGTGAAAACGCGTGTGAAAGCACAAGTGTCGCTTCCGCTAAGACTGAAGAAACAGGGAAATTGCGACAGCGCATTAAAATAGACCATCAACATCCATGTGAACGCAGTTTCGGTGATTCCTGGTGCAGTGCCCACGACTTACAGTCTATCGAACGCTGGCTGAAAGGAGGCCCAAATCAGCAAACAGTCGGCTAAAACTTCAGTGTCATGGTTTCTTACATGAAAACAAACGGCATCACGCTAGTTTGTTACCACATAGATGCTAAATTTACCCTGCTATTTACTTTAAGGAGTTACATGTTGGCTTTTTATATTATGTTACTTTCCACGTTTATAAACCTCAGAACTGTTCTTGTTCAATGTGTATTCAAGAAGCAAAAATCTAAGGGAAAGTTCCCTACTTTCGTTTCGTTTAGTTTCCTAGTTTTGTATTTTTTATATTCAGTCCATTCTCATCTAAGTCTCTGGACAGATACATTGAACATGCTGTATTACCTTCCCAAGGCAAGTGCTCTTTCATTTTTCTTGGAAAAAAATGGGGTTCAGGTCCTTTCCTCCTTGGATCACTTGGCTGTAGGTGTAGGTTCCCTCTTTCGTAGGTAAACCTGCCCTCGCACTCCTACCAAATTGTTTCATGGGCCCTTCTTTGGATTCATCTGACCTCAGGTATACATTCACTTTTTCATAGGTAAACCTTCCCTCTCATCCTCCTACCTTTCTACAAATCTGGATACACACCACCTTTGCGCTTACAATCAAATGCCTAGTCTCTGACGAAACGGCTTTTACCATTTCTAACATTGAAGATTTCTCCTCAGCATAGTGATCTCACCCAACATCTATATAAAATATTAGTTTCTTACTTACTTCTTTTCTCTTCTTACTCCTGTTTCTCAACCTGTTATTATTTATGAGTTATATAATTGCCTCTGAATAACTTAGCTTTTCTGGGTACATCTTTCTTACCTTTTACCTGCTTCTATCCTATCTCTCCACCTTCAGATGAAGTCGCTGATATAAGGTACAACCATTCAACTTACTGAAGAAAACTGCATATCTTAATGAGGAAAAAAACTTTAATCTGTGTCGCTATGTCATTTGTCATGATCTCCCGGCTTTATCTGTGAAACAGGGTGTCATTACCACTATATGGTCTGGATAAGAAAAGGGTTAAGCGATAGTAACATATGCTTATGGAAAGAGGGAGGACATATTTGGTACTCCTAATGGAAAAGAAAGAAAATAAAGTATTAGAATAAGTGCTTTAGGATCAAGAAGAAAGAGACGATAGACCCCAATGCCAGATACCCTTCCCACCCTCCACCCAAGGTTCCCTTCTGCTAAGGTTCTTGTCTGTGTCGCCGGAGGGGGAACGGTCGGCATTCCCTACAGAACGGACTGTCACAGCTTCACCATCGCAGACCCCGGAAATTGATCCTAATTCACCCCTGTGGATAGCCAGTAGAGATCTGGTAGTCATACATTATTCATCATTTAGTTGCTGTCATTTGTCCTAATGTCTTTGTCAATCACATTTGTGGATCTTAACAACGGTGTGGGTACTGGGTCATTCTATACTTACCTAACATGTGACGGTTATTACTGTACTTATAAAACATACATAGAACCCAAACTAAATACAAAATTTCACATAGAAAATATATAAAACTATTTCTATCGTTTTTTATAAAGACTGAACGAATAAATACATAATTTTATTGTACCGTAGTATTTCCTTCAATTATTACAGTAAAAGTGTACCTTGCTGCAACGACTTATGAAGATATGCTATACTTATGTAATAGAATGTAC
The DNA here is from genome assembly GCF_021461385.2 of Schistocerca piceifrons. Lineage (NCBI taxonomy): Eukaryota > Metazoa > Arthropoda > Insecta > Orthoptera > Acrididae > Schistocerca > Schistocerca piceifrons. The sequence continues at coordinate 681,974,347 of NC_060140.1, forward strand.
GTATATCTGTACATTTTTTACAGCTACACGTCACGTTGGCAAAATCTCTCTAAGATAGTCGGAGAAAGCTGAAAGACAACAGAATAGTTAAAGAGGAAGAAATTGCCTCACAGAAAACTGAAATTGAAAAAAAATGAAAAAACTCGGAACCTGGCGAACGTCACGCCGCCTAATCTGAATAGATTATACTGAGGACTTAAAAAATTTTATTGCTACAGTGTTATAAAGTCATTTTTCGTGTCCCGTTTCGGGATCGATCAGAAATACTGCTTTTGGATGTGGTATCCCTATTATCTTGAAAGGTCCAGCATATTTTACGAAAAACTTACTGGCCTGTTTCTTTATATTTGCACTCTGACAATACTCTTCTATTAGTACTAAATAATTTATAGTAAATGATGGTATTTGTGCTCTTTCATTGTATTTGTGTACTCTTAATGTTTCTTGCCTGTTTAAATTGTCATTTACTATCTCAGTAACTTCCTGAAAATGTATATTTCTTAATTACGGCCATTTAAATAGCTTTAGCAGAGGTTCTCCGATAAAATTCTTATTTAACACTACGACAGGGGACAGTCCTGTTAACATATGAAGTAGTTCGTCTAGTATTACTTGGAACTCCGGAATCATCCGAACCCAAGCTGTATGTTTTTCAGAGCAATATGTTCTACGTAATGGCCAATTCCCCTCATAATTCCCTCGCATCGATTCTATTGTGGCTCGTATTTTGATGCAGATACATGTTTAACTTCTTCCCAAACTAAAAATTCTGTAAAAATATTACTCAGCACTGTGATCCATCGTTAGTCAATCGTATTTTCGGTTTTCCTGTACCTATAAAATATTATTTCGAACAGTTTATTACACTGACCATAGTTGCCTCTTTATAAGATATAATTTTACATATCTTGAACAACAATGCACTAAGACAAAAGTATGTTACTCCTCCTATTCCTAATGGTAGTTGTCCAAAAAAATCTGCAGCCGTAAGAGCACATAGAGCCTTCGGAATTATAGGGCGTATCTTATATGATACATGGTTGCTATCGTTTTTAACTTTGTGCCATATCTCGCATGTTCTGCTTATTTTTATTATTTTTCGGGTTCAGTTCTTAAAACAATAAAACTTACTTACATGTTTCATACATATGCACATATCCTTTATTGCATTAATTCATTGTGGAATACATAGCTTCCACTGTGCATTCTTATTATGTAACTTACAAAATAATACTTCTTCCCTTATCGTCCAAATATGGTATCTTCTACCAACACCGGTGTTCCTTCATATTTTTGTATCTTTTCCTTATATTTCTTATATTTTGTTTCATTCTTAACGCTAGCCTTCCTACCTCATCATATATTGTCAAGAAGTTAATACTGAATATTATTCGTGGTCCTCTTGTTCTCGTTATGTCACTCGTATCTAAAGGTAGTCATGATAATCCATCTGGCACCATATTTTCTGAACTCTTAATGTATTTAATTTTTATTTGGTAGCCCTGTAAGAATAATCCCCATCTCATTACTCTGTTGTGCAATAACCGACTATCCATAAGGAGAGATAATTCATGATGATCCGAATATATTACCATCTTGGACCCTCAAATGAGCATATCAAACGTTTTTTATTCCATACAATAGCTAATAATTCCTTTTCTGTAGCTGTATAATTTGGTTCATGTTTATCAAAGTTTCTACTAGCGAATCCTTCTGTTCTCTGATCTCTCAACTCGGGATTCCAGTCACCCTGGAACAGTTCACACATGATACCATATTCAGATGCATCGGTTGCTAATTTGAAGGCTTCATGCATTACTGGATGTCGCAAAACTGCTGCATTCATCCAGGCCTGCTTAATATTACAGAATGCTTTGGGTGCTCCTTCATCCCATAGCCATTTTTTTCTTTTTTTCAGCAATAACAATAATCTGGGACCGTTCATGGGTTGGTCTTGTATGTGGTGACGATAGAATCTAGCTAATCCCACAAATAAGAGTAATTGTTTTTATTTCGTTAACTGTGCACCCTTTTACTGAAACTTTTATAGCATTTTAGTTAATAAGACACAGTGTCCTTCCCACGTTCTGGATACTGTTAATATATCGTCTACGTAAATAATTAATTCTTGTAGCAATCCGTTACTAGTGCCTCATCTAGTGTTCGCATGAACACTGATACTGAAATATTTAACCCAAAGGGTGACATTTGAAATTGATAAGAATTTGCATTAAAATGGTACACAGTATATTTTCGTGAATTTTTGTGTAATTTAAGCTGTCAGTACCCGGCAATCATATCAAAAATACCTTCCTTCTACTAATTTCGTTAACAGATCCTCAATAGATAGAGGCCTGTCTCTTTGTGTCTCTGTATGTTTGTTTAGTCTGTGCATCCAACACTAATCACACTCCTGTGACTGGTTCCTTTATTACAAGTAAGGAGTGGTTTTATACGCTTACACGTCTTTCTGTCACCTTATTTTCTACCATTTTCTGTATTTCCTCGTATACTGGATCTTAAACTTATGGGAACGGGATAAGGTTTAAAAAAATGGTTCCTTATATTTGATCTTAAATTGACAAACATAATCGCCGATCACTCCAGATTTCTCAGAAAGTACACTCTCGTATTTCGTTTGGGCCGTATACAAATTGTGTTGCTGTACTTCAGTTAATATGTTAGTTTCCTGAGATTTAATCTTTATTGTTCCTGATACCCTTCGAGATTTTCTGTTTCTTCTTCATCATACGTTAACGGAGCAGTGACAAGTAGTAATAAATTCCTTTTAGTTAATTACGTATTTATTTTAAATGGTGTAATGTGATTGGAGCCTTCCTTGGTCCAGTATAACACTTCATCATCAAAGTCAAGTTTTACTTTATATTTTGTTTCTTCTTCATCATACGTTAACGGAGCAGTGACAAGTAGTAATAAATTCCTTTTAGTTAATTACGTATTTATTTTAAATGGTGTAATGTGATTGGAGCCTTCCTTGGTCCAGTATAACACTTCATCATCAAAGTCAAGTTTTACTTTATATTTTAATAACCAATCTAGGCCTAACAATATCTGTAGATTCACATTGGTTACTATTAATAGCTTTAATAGCATAAATTCAACATCACTTATCTCTAATGGCAGCCGAGTTTCCTCTTTAATTTGTTTTCCTTTACTACTCGCCATTCCTACTGTATATACTCCTGTCACCGGTAACATGGGACATTTATTCTTATTTCTACGTGTGTGCAGGTATTGTTGTGAAATTAATTAAACATAGATGCACTCTCTTTTACCTTAGTGTCAGTGGTGCTTGGATCACTGGTTACAAAAACCTGTGAATTATTCTTTTCGCTATTATTTCTCTTTCTATTGCGATCATTATTTGGTCTCCTATCTAGACAACAAAAATTACTTTTCCTGGATTATTTAGATGTGTAGTGTTCTCCCTCGTTTCCTATATTTCCATTTCCTGTATTCCGAATTTCTGCATGATTAAAATCGCCTCTTTCTTTATTCAGGATATCAAAACTTTATACAAACGTCAATAATTGTTCTACTCATCAAAGACTGCTGCTCAGTTAGCTGTCTGTGTGCTGGGTGCACACAACAGTTTTTTAGCTTACATGACTCTCCATCCAACCCAAATAACGATAGCTGTAGGAAACCAAAAATGGCTCTGAGCACTACGGGACTTAACATCTGTGGTCATCAGTCCCCTAGAACTTAGAACTACTTGAACCTAACTAACCTAAGGACATCACACACATCCATGCTCGAGGCAGGATTCGAACCTGCGACCGTAGCAGTCCCGCGGTTCCGGACTGAGCGCCTGATGTAGGAAACCCAGAAGTATAAGTGTAAGATCGAAAGAAATGCCTCCCACATATGAAAGTATTAAAGTCCTAATGGTAAACTGCCGAAACTTTAGTAACAAAATGCCACAGTTTGAAATGCTCATTAAAGGCAGTGAAGCTCACATAATACTAGGTACAGCTTTCAGCTGGTTGAAACCTGAAATTGATAGTAGTGAGATTTTGGGGGAAATTTTAAGTGTATATCGAAAGGATAGGCAAATGGGAAATGGAGGCAGTGTATTTTTCTCGGTGCACAAGAAACTCAAACCCAAAGAGGTAGAAATTAAAGCTGCAAGTTAGATTGTTTGGGCAAGATTCAGTATCAGGTGTGGGCGTAAAATGATAGCTATATCCTTCTATCACCCAACACACTCGTCTCCTGATGTTACCGAAAACCTTAGAGAAAATCACAGTCGAAAATTACAGTTCTGTTAGTGGTGAGCGTGATAAGTCATCTTGTGAAACTTTACTAAATGCCTTCTCTGAAAACTGTCTAGAACAGGTAGTTAGAAATCCCACTCATGATGGAAATATATCGGATTTAATGGCAACAAATAGACCTAACCTCTTTGAGGACTGGTACCAGTGACTATGACGCGGTTGTGGCAAAATGATTACCAAAGTACAAAGGACTAAAATAAGCAGAAAGATACATATGTTCAGTAAACTAGATAAAAAATCAGTAGTGTCATATCTCATGAGGAACTTGAAACTTTCAGCACAGGGCAGGAGTATGTAGAGGACCTCTGACTCAAGTTTAAAAGCTGAAATGCTTAATTCCATTTTGAAATGTTCCTTTACAAAGGAAAATCGAGGAGAATTGCCCCAATTTAATCCTCATACCACTGGAGAGATAAATGAAATAATTATTAATGTCAGTGGTGTTGAGAAACAGCTGAAATCGTTAAAAATGAACAAAGCTCCTGGCCCCGATGGAATCCCTGTCAGATTCTACAATGAATTTGCGCCTGAGTTAGACACTCTTCTAACTATAATCTATCGTAGATTTCCCGAACAAAAAATTGTGCCCAGTTCTTGGAAAAAGGCACAGATCACACCCATCTACAAAAAGAGTAGCAAAAGTGCTACACAAAACATCGTTCAGTATCCTTGACATCGATCCTGTTGTAGATTCTTAGAACATATTTTGAGATCAAACATTATTAGGTATCTTTCACAGAATGACCTTCTCAATGATAATCAGCATGGATTTCGAAAACATCGATCATGTGAACCCAACTCGCATTTTTCTCATATGACGCACTGAAAGCTTTGGATCAAGGCAACTAGGTAGAGGCAGCATTTCTTGATTTCCGAAAAGCATCTGACTCCGTATCGCACTTACGCTAATTGTCGAAAGTACGATCATGTGGGGTATCAAGAGTAATTTGTGACCGGACTGAGGACTTTATGGTAGGGAGCACACAGCATGTTATCTTGGATGGAGAGTCATCGTCAGATGTAGAAGTAACATTGGTTGTGCCCCAGGGAAGTGTGTTGGAACCCTTGCTGTCCATATTGTATATTAATGACCTTGCAAACAATATTAATAGTAAAATAAGACTTTTTGGAGACATTGCATTTATCTATAATGAAGTTGCAGAGACTGGCAACTTGCTCTAAATGTTCAGAAATGTAAACGTTTGCACTTCACGAAACGAAAAATCGTAGTATCCTATGACTATAACATCAGCGTGTCACTGTTGGAACCGGCCAACTCATACAAATACCTGGGTGTAACACTTGGTAGGGATATGAAATGGAATGATCACATAGGTCCAGTCGTGCGTACAACAGGTGGTAGACTTCAGTTTATTGGTAGAATACTGGGGAAGTGCAATCAGGCTACAAAGGGGATGGCTTACAAAACACTCGTGCGACCGGTTCAAAAACATTGTTTAAGTGTGTGGGACTCGTACCAAATAGGACTAACAGGGGATATTGAACGCATACAGAGAAGGGCAGCACGAATGGTCACAGGTTTGTGAGAGTATCACAGAGATACTGAAGGAACTGAACTGGAAGACTCTTGAAGATAGACATAAAGTATCCTGAGAAATTCTATTAAAAATTTTCAAAAACTGGTTGTAAATGGTTATCCTAGGAATATACTACAACCCTCTAGATATCGCTAACATAGCGATCGTGAGGATAAGATTAGAATAATTATTGCACTCAGAGAGGCATTCAAACAATCATTCTTCCTATGCTCCATACGTGAATGAAACAGGAGGAAACCCTAATAAATGGTACAATGGGACGTTGCTCTGCCACGCGCCACACGGTTGTTTACAGGGCACAGGTGAAGATATAGATGTAGATGTAAAGTAGTCCAACCACCGCACAATATTTCTCTACGTGCGAAATAGGGAAATCTCCTTATCAGCACTTGAACCAAATGTTTTTCGTCTAGTGGGTTATCTAAATACTTAGACCTAATATGGATGCCACTCAGTATACTTCCTATATGTACCCCATAAACTATTATAGTACTTGGGACCTAATAAGTATAGTGTCAATTTTTCTTGCCAACTTGTGAACCAATATTTTCTCTTAAATTTTTCCTGCAAATCTTCCCACGATTGAAATTCCTCTGAATGAGCTGTTCTCCATTCCGCTGCATCAGCTAGCAAATGTCCTAGAGCATAATTTATTATTTTAGTATCATCCCATTTCTGAGGCATAGATCGAGAAAATACTCTTAAGAAATACGTTGGATGTACTTCTCCTTCCAGCTTAAACTTTGAAAACTGCTTACCACAACTAACTCCATATGATATTTGTAGTTCTAATAATTATGTCGATAATCCTGTTAGATGAAGCTGTTTCATTCTAAGTTCCTGTTAATTGTCTTCTAATTCTCCCTACAGATTCTGGAACTCACTCTTATTGTTAATAGTATCGTCCACAGAATTAGACAGCGCTGTTGGTATCTATTTTTTCGTGTACTTTTTGCTCTACCGTTTCTTCTAAACGCTCCTCGAAATCAGTTAAAGTATTTGGATCGCTAGAAATTTCAATAAGTTTTTTATTTCGTACTAACATTTCTACCCTATCCTCAGTCTCTGAGATTTGATTGCATGTAGTTTCGTAATTGCTCGAAATGTTTTCTCTAACCATGTCATCTTATCACTTACATTTTTAAACTGTATTTTCACTTCTTCTCTTACTATATCACAATGCCTGCCTATTTTCGTTTCGAACTTATTAGGTAAATTAGCTAAAGTTTCCTCTAATTTGGAATTTTTTTCTATATTTGTGGATAAATCATCTATTTTTTGTCATTTTGATATAGTTTATCTAGTCTATGTGCTTCAATTTTGCTGTTTTGAGATATTTCATCTAATTGCTCCATTTTATTAGACATCTCATCTACTTTATTTGCTTGTTCATTTAGTTTATCTGCTTGAGTTTTTCTGTTTTGAGGTAGTTCGTCTTGTTTTTTTAATGCTTTAAGGGGACCCGGAACGTCCCATACCTCCAGTGTTAGATGTAAGGAACATTTTCTTATGAACTATTAACACCAGAATGATGAAACTTTTACAGTATAATGTGACATATATATAATACCATGTACCAGGTGGATATTAATTTATTGGTGTTTTTTGGGAAGATATTAATTATTTTGTTACTGAAAATAATTGACACATTTTTTTGGCATAGTATCTTTAAAATAAAATCTGTTATCAATTATGTATCACAAAAAGGCTATGATGCAAGGTGTATATTGGCACTGTTTACATTCCTTGAAAATTTTAAGTCTTTTTCTCTAATAGTTTAGCAGAAAATGTTCCTTATATGGCAAAAAAGTCGACTTGGGAAAACGAGTTTCAAAGATTCACTAACATTTTAGTGGAGTCCAGCACCATGAGAGGGGTTTTCACTGTCACTAGACATCTCCCCATCTAACCTCCTTTTCACACCTTTCATTCTTTGTCTGGCTTGCCCCTCACACTCCTTTTCTTTCCTTTCAGCATCCTGTTTCCTCTCATTGTCTATCGACATCATTGCACTCACCATGTGCTTTCCGGGCATCACATCCAACTTCTGCAGCACATTGCACTTTATAATGTTACCTTTGTTGTACGTAGCAATGGCATCATATACTCCAAAATGAAGAGTATGAATTTCCACAAACAAATTTTTTGGGATTCTGGTCCAAATTACATTATTCACACTCTCATTTTGATTTTGTGTACGTCCATGGAGACATTTCTTCAAAAGTTCAGTTGCAGAAAGATCTCTGAAAATTGGTTTTATAGCCTTCATGACAGTTTCTGGTAGACTGTGATGATGCTTGTATACACGTTCAGATACCTGATATTTGTTGTACTTACACCAGGAGTTGGGTCCCTGTGGGCATAATCCATGTAGTGGTTCCTCGTCAGTCGATAAGGTGTGGTAGTAAAGTGCCATTACAGCCTTTTCCATTGCATCAACACTGTGAGTATTTTGTCTTATTGCCAGTCCATAGTCTGTCTGCAATCTGTTGATTACCTCGTCTGTCAATCTTTTAGCTCCACCCAAAGGTTCTCCATCACTGAGTACTTGGCTTTTCATTGTGGTCTTCAGTTGACGCAGCCTTGTTCCCATACGTTTCTGAACGTGACCTATGCACCCCTGTTTAGTAATGGTAACATCATTTCCATAAGGTTTCAGCTCAGATACAGCAGTAAAAGACTTCGAATCACCATCACCCAGGAACTGTAGGTATCTGACCTTGTACCACAGAAGAGAGCGACTGAAAATGTCTTTCACACCGGAAACTTCCATGGCCCCACTAGACCCACTGTAATTCCTTCGACAGTTTTCTGCATGTTCATCCTTCACTCTTTTAGAACACCTAAAGTGCTTGGATGTAATTACAACATCTATAACTTTTGTAGTATCAGCACTTGTTGCCGTTATTACCCCATTATGTGAAGTGTGCCCGCGCTTCTGCCACGTACCATCTAGTGCGACAGTCAGGTCCCGAGGATTCTGAACATCTGGAATTTCTTCATTCACCGCCACAGCCTCCTACACTGCTTCTTTCATGGATTCTTGGGCAATATCTCAACTGTGAATCGATGTAGCGCTGCCGTCGGAAGGCGTCACAGCACTCGTCGTCGTCGAAAAATCCTCTCTGTAGTCGGCTTATCTTCTCATCATTTATTTACCGAGAACGTGCTCCAACTCGTGAAGAGTATTCGTTGTTGACCTGGTTGCTACGGCCAACTGGGATTCCTTTTGTGACAGTCTAAAATTTTTGGGTTTAATTAAAGTCGCAGTCCCTTTAGTTTGAGTAATGTTGCTGTCTCTTGCACCTTTACAGTGTATATGGTTACGATACAGTTCTTGATGGCTTGTTTACTTCCGTCGCCCTAGGCAACGACATACATCTTCCCGTTCCTCGTAAAATTATAGTTTTCATTTCTTGTCATAGCTCTCTTATGTTTTTCCTCTCCTCCATATCCTTAACTTAGGATGCCGCATGAAGTATTTTTCTAGTTGTGGGTTGATTTTAAGTGACTGATATATTGTGAGATGCCAAGTCTTTACTCGTTTCCTGTAATAACAGTTACCTTCTTTTTCGAATTTCCCGGTCGCCGTCTTGTTTTATCCTGATATTGTGGTCCTACTATGCAGTACCAAGTGTTTGACCGCTGACTTCTTTTCCTATTGCAGACGGGCGAGGGCTATAAGAGACCTACTACATTTAAAGAACTCACTACGAATTCACAAAACACAGTTTCCGCAATTCTTCTATATTCAAATAAGTTCTCAACTCACAACAACTGATAATTAACCAAGATTTTCACACAACGTGTTCACATGCTGCTTCAGTGCTTGACCAAAACCATAAGTTTGTACTTAACTCGAAACAGCATAGTATAGACTATAGAGTTTGTAGTGACCGCAGCACCATCTATCGTGTATTGTCTTAGTGTGCGAGCGTCAATCTGACCGCAAGTGTCAATATTTCGGCCGAAACCTTGGCGCGAAACCTTTGTAAGACACTGGATATCGAGGTTTGGCTGCCCTCTCCATGTCACAACCGATGGAGGCAGGCAATTTGAGTCTGAGTTTTCTGAAAAACTGACAGCGCTTTGCGGCCTGAGCCATCATCGGACGACCAGCTACCACCTAGACAGCAACGGAATGACGGAACGATGGTACCGCGCCCTAAATGCGGTCCTGATGTGCCATGCGGCCAGGTGGACTGAGGCTCTGCCAGTCGTCCTCCTCGGGCCTCGCAACTCCTACAAGCCAGACCTGGGTAGTTACTTGGCAGAGCTAATATATGGAGAAACACCGAGACTACCCCGCAATTTCGTAGAAGCCACCCTGCGACAAGAGGTCGACCCGTTACGCTTGTTAGGCATCTCAGAGAGCTCCTGACGAAGATACAACCCACACAGACATTAAGATACGGTACCAGTCCGCTGTTCACACACAAGGACCTCAGCTCGTGCTCACACATGATGCTATGTAGCAACAGCATCAGACCGGGTCTCCAGCCAGCCTACACTGGTCCACATCGGATTGTCAGCAGAGGAGACCGCAGCATCGACATTCTCTTCAATGGTAAACGTACCACGGTCACCATACACAGAGTGAAGCCTACCTACGTATCCCATGGGCCATCTCTGCCTGTGGGCTGACAACCACCGCCTCCTCCGCCACCTGGTCCAGCGTGAACCTGTGCCCTAGAAGCGACCTGGACAACTGAACCGCCTTCACCAGCGGCTTCTGTCCCAATCCGCACCACGAGATCGAGCCATCATGTACAGACGACACGGTAGCTCAGCGTGTTCCGTCAGAGGGCTGCTCGCCCTCTGTAATAATAATAAAAAAAAAAGAGTAAAGGAATCAACGATCAACTTGAACAGACGCCTTTTGACGTCTCCCCACACCAAACGCAACGAAAAAATGTGGTAATCGTCGTGCATTCTAAACTTACAGTAGCGTGCTCGCGTCCAAATGCATTTCTTTTTTTACCGCGTTTCGGATGCCGTCTAAAGTTATGAGTCAGACTGAGCATCGAAGATAATTCGCTTCACATTCTACCCACCAGTAATAACAAATACTTCGTCGCGCAACCAGTGTGTGTGTGGGGAGGGGGGGGGGGGGGGGAAAGTCCGAAAGAACAGACACTACGAATCGAAACAGACAGCTTTGTTAATCGATTAAATATCGAAGGACAGATGTCCAGGCTGTCACAGGGCGTTAACATACAGGTACGGCGGCGGAAGAAAATTTGTGCCTGACCAGAAAAATGGTTCAAATGGCTCTGAGCACTATGGGACTCAACTGCTGAGGTCATTAATCCCCTAGAACTTAGAACTAGTTAAGCCTAACTAACCTAAGGACATCACAAACATCCATGCCCGAGGCAGGATTCGAACCTGCGACCGTAGCGGTCTTGCGGTTCCAGACTGCAGCGCCTTTAACCGCACGGCCACTTCGGCCGGCGTGTGCCTGACCAGATTCGAACGTGGATTCGTGGTGTCTTTTCTTTCGGACATGTCTGGGAGAACAGACAGCACACATATATGCATATACAGGGAGTTTCAGGAGGACAGTAGATATTTTAGCAGTATGTGGTATACGACAAAGATGGGAATTTGCGTCTGAGGAGGAGCGTATGTCGATAGCTCCTGCAGGGAAATGGGCCGTTGTGTCCCGATATTGTAATTTTCAGCGCCTCTGTTTAGTAGCAGGAGGTCTACGTTCGAACCGCGGTCGAGCACAAATTTTCATCTGCCGCCGTTGCTGTATTACAACGCCCTGTAACAGTGTGGACGTCTGTCGTTCGATATTTAAGATACAATTTTTTTTACAGGCAATACAGGTGATTTGCGAATATTTGTCTTGCCATCAATGTAACGGGACTTCAACGGCATCCATTCCTTAGTCATTGCTTTGTGATGGCGCTAACCTATGTCACATAGACGCGAATCAGATTGTAGTGCATATTTAGTCAAATAACGAGTGGTCAGTATACAAGTATTTACGAACAGTAGAAGCAGCATTGCAGCGAGCTGATCACTTACCCAGTGCAACATAGAGTACCTGTGTAGTGAGTAATTTCAGCTGCGTACATGACGGTAATATTTGTGAAACAATTCACTGCAGAATTAATGCAATATCCGCACGATGATCCCTGTAATCATTATGTATCATTAGCAGCTCGTGAATGGAGTACTATGTTCGTTAAATCAGATTACTCAAGTTGATGCCAAATAAAAAGAATCGACGGCGCCACCACACTATCTTTATTTAGGTAGTCAGCAGTAGATTACGAGCACCACTATTAATGTTACTGTAGGCAGTTTGACAGCATAACACCACCATATTCACTGACAACCTGTACCATTGTTATCACACAGTTGTTACTGGCAGTGTTTACAAGTTACTGATGTTTGTCAAGAATAGCGGAAAGCGCGTCAAGAATGTGAAGTTCCATATGCGCCTAGGACAAAGAGAATCCTAAATAACAGTAAGAGCATACCCAGCGAGGGGAAGAGTCCACGTATTGTCTTGAGTTCTTGTAGTTTGATATTAATGTAGTTCCCGATGGTTTCACACTAACGGTTTCTTTTGACTGTCGGAATACTCATATGGGAATTATCAAAGTGTAATTGCTGAAACTCTCAACCACCTTAATAACACCTCATTTTGGATTCAATATGACTCAGAAATCGACGTTAATTTGACGTTTCCGTCCGTCTCCTGTCAACTTACTGAATGAATTCTCAAGAGCACTCCCAGTTGAGTTGCCTGCCGCATGAATTCTGTAAAGTGTTGTGGCAGCTGACAGTCATCGCTGAATACAGAAATGTGCAAATATCTTCACTGCTCTAGGGGAACTCGTCTTTGTTGCATTTTTTCCATACCATAATTAGCACAGTAACGTCTCATTATGCTGAAGAACTTGATGCCTGCAAGTCCTTAAACAAGCATCTGCGAGCGGTAGTAATGCATGAAAGGAAATAGACTGTTGGACAAACGAATGGAAAGCTCATTGTTTCTTGCGTTTCCAATAGGACCTACGGTAAGAATCTGGTGTCACGTTATGCTTCAGAACCCTAAACTGTATATATTTTCACTTCATACTGAAACATACTTCATACTACAAACAGCATAGCGAACGCATTATTGCGACCAAGATAGAAACCAAGTCCGTGCCTACCACAGTGTTACAAGTTTATATGCCAACTAGCTCCGCAGATGACGAAGAGATTGATGAAATGTATGATGAAATAAATGAAATTATTCAGATAGTGAAGGGAGACGAAAATTTAATAGTCATGGGTGACTGGAATTCGATAGTAGGAAAAGGAAGAGAAGGAAACGTAGTAGGTGAATATGGAATGGAGGTAAGGAATGAAGGAGGAAGCCGCCTGGTAGAATTTTGCACAGAGCATAACTTAATCATAGCTAACACTTGGTTCAAGAATCATGAAAGAAGGTTGTATACATGGAAGAAACCTGGACATACTGGAAGGTTTCAAATAGATTACATAATGGTAAGACAGAGATTTAGGAGCCAGGTTTTAAATTGTAAGACATTTCCAGGGGTAGATGTAGACTCTGAACACAATCTATTGGTTAGGAACTGTAGATTCAAACTGAAGGAACTGCAAAAAGATGAGAATTTAAGGAGATGGGAACTGGGTAAACTGACTAAACCAGAGGTTGTACAGAGTTTCAGGGAGAGCATTAGGGAACGATGGACAAGAATGGGGGAAAGAAATACGGTAGAAGAAGAATGGGTAGCTTCGAGAGATGAAATAGTGTAGGCAGCAGAGGATGAAGCAGGTAGAAAGGCGAGAGCTAGTAGAAATCCCTGGGTAACAGAAGATGTATTAAATTTAATTGATGAAAGGAAAAAATATAAAAATTCAGTAAATGAAGCAGGCCAAAAGGAATACAAACGTCTCAAAAATGAGATCGACAGTAAGTGCAAAATGGCTAAGCAGGGATGGTTGGAGGACAAATGTAAGGATGGAGAGGCGTATATCACTAGGGGTAAGATAGATACTGCCTACAGGAAAGTTAAAGAGACCTTTGGAGAAAAGAGAACCACTTGTATGAATATAAAGAACTCAGATGGAAACCCAGTTATAAGAAAAAAGGGGAAAGCAGAATGGTGGAAGGAGAATATAGAGGGTCTATACAAGGGCGATATACTTGAGGACAATATTATGGAAATGGAAGAGGATGTAGACGAAGATGAACTTGGAGATATGATACTGTATGAAGAGTTAGACAGAGCACAGAAAGACCTAAGTCGAAACAAGGCCCCGGGAGTAGACAACATTCCATTAGAACTACTGATAGCCTTGAGAGAGCCAGCCATGACAAAACTATACCATCTGGTGAGCAAGATGTATGAGACAGGCGAAATACCCTCAGACTTCAAGAAGAATATAATAATTACAGTCCCAAAGAAAGCAGGTGTTGACAGATGTGAAAATTACCGAACAACCAGTTTAATAAGTCACAGCTACAAAATACTAACGCGAATTCTTTACAGACGAATGGAAAAACTGGTAGAAGCCGACCTCGGCGAAGATCAGTTTGGATTCCGCAGAAATGTTGGAACACGTGAGGCAATACTGACCCTACGACTTATCTTAGAAAATAGATTAAGGAAAGGCAAACCTACATTTCTAGCATTTGTAGACTTAGAGACAGCTTTTGAAAATTTTGACTGGAATACTCTCTTTCGAATTCTAACGGTGGCAGGTGTAAAATACAGGGAGCGAAAGGCTATTTATAATTTGTACAGAAACCAGATGGCAGTTATAAGAGTCGAGGGGCATGAAACGGAAGCAGCGGTTGGGAAGGGAGTGAGACAGGGTTGTAGCCTGTCCCCGAGGTTATTCAATCTGTATACTGAGCAAGCAGTAAAGGAAACACAAGAAAAATTCGGAGTAGGTATTAAAATCCATGGAGAAGAAATAAAAACTTTGAGGTTCGCCGATGACATTGTAATCCTGTCAGAGACAGCAAAGGACTTGGAAGAGCAGTTGAACGGAAGGGACAGTGTCTTGAAAGGAGGATATAAGATGAACATCAACAAAAGCAAAACAAGGATAATGGAATGTAGTCGAATTGAGTCGGGTGATGCTGAGGGAATTAGATTAGGAAATGAGACACTTAAAGTAGTAAAGGAGTTTTGCTATTTGGGGAGCAAAATAACTGATGATGGTCGATATAGAGAGGATATAAAATGTAGACTGGCAATGGGAAGGAAATCGTTTCTGAAGAAGAGAAATTTGTTAACATCGAGTATAGATTTAAGAGTGAGGAAGTCGTTTCTGAAAGTATTTGTATGGAGTGTAGCCATGTATGGAAGTGAAACATGGACGATAAATAGTTTAGACAAGAAGAGAATAGAAGCTTTCAAAATGTGGTGCTACAGAAGAATACTGAAGATTAGGTGGGTATATCACATAACTAATGAGGAGGTATTGAACAGAATTGGGGAGAAGATGAATTTGTGGCACAACTTGACTAGAAGAAGTGATCGGTTGGTAGGACATGTTCTGAGGCATCAAGGGATCGCCAATTTAGTATTGGAGGGCAGAGTGGAAGGTAAAAATCGTAGAGGGAGACCAAGAGATGAATACACTAAGCATATTCAGAGGGATGTAGGTTGCAGTAGGTACTGGGAGATGAAGAAGCTTGCACAGAATAGAGTAGCAAGGAGAGCTGCATTAAACCAGTTCAAATGTGTGTGAATTCCTAAGGGACCTAGCTGATAAGGTCTTCGGTGCCTAGACTTACACACTACTTAAACTAACTTATGCTAAGAACAACACACCCGCCCATACCCGAGGGAGGACTCGAACATCCGGCGGGGGGGCCACCAAACCAGTCTCTGGACTGAAGACCACAACAACACTAAAACAAAAGGAGGAGGAAATGTCTTATATGCTTCTCAGAAACTTTAGTTTTTTGTTTTTATTTTCTCACTTCATTCTAAAACAATGGTGATGATATGAGAGGAGGAAATTAAGTATATGCTTACAAGATATCATATTTCCTTGTGTGCTACTACTGCGTGCATGAAATCTCTGCAGTTAATTTTTGTGTGTTGGATAAATTTTTATATCACCTCACTTTACTTTGTGAGAAGGTTCCTATTTTCTTGGGATTCAAATAGAGTGGACATTTCATCACTGATTAATATTCTTATGACTAATGACATGATACCTGTTCCAATTGCTCCATGGCACCAGTGAGAAGAGTCTCACGTTGGTTACTATAAGAACATGCCGGCAGTGATGTCCGCTCACTGCAGTCAGAGCCAAGGTGATTTCTTTCTGTTTATGGCGAAGCGTCTGCTGCAGTGTCCACGCTCAGCTAACATAAACAAATCGCGGCGGCATTGAGCACTGCTAATGGCTGCGCTTGTCGCGAGCCGCAACAACAGCGCACTGTCTCTGCTAACGATATTGCGGAGTTAATACATCTTACTTACTTAAATATGCAGGACATGGGTTGGGTAAAAATTCAGTTTGTAGTAAGTAGCCATTGCATTAAAATACTTTAGATTTATATTTGATGCAATATTTATTGTTGCTTGTCTCTCAAATGTTAACAGTATTGATTCAGATTGTGCGTGAACACGAAAACACACACACACACACACACACACACACACACACACACACACACACACACATACGAACTGTCACTGATTCCAGTGAGAGTGACGACTGATGTCTGTTGAACAACACAGGCGCCAATCAGTTCCTCTGTTGGCGTCGAGTAGATGAGATTTTTTAGTTACCTTGGATTGCAAGAATTGTGAGGAGGAGACTGAAAGTAAATGAACTTGTATGCTTAAGATCTGCGACAAAGTAAAGCTTGATTGATTATCAGATGATTGTCCACATGGGTTTTGTGGACAACCCACCCACCATCATTACGTAAGATTTCTCGAAGGCGTCGGGGCATTGATTCCACCAAGGCCCTCGATAGTGTAGCGTGATGGTTTATTTCCCACCATACGTTTTCTATATTCCTCTAAAGGTTGCTTGCGTTTGTAGGTCCACATGGCAACGACCTCGTTACCTCTGCCCATATATTCTCTATCGGATTTAGGTCCGGTGATCGTGGAACAAACGGCAACAGCTTTAACCTCTCTTGGCCCTGAAACCAAGCTTGCACTAATCTACTCTGATGGTCCTGTAAATAAATTGTTATCTCGTTACATCGTATGTTTATATTTAAATAACCTATTTGTAGTAAGCTTATTATATTAGTATTTTCCATAGTGTTTAAGAATTCAGGCCATGTCATAGATAAGTAATCTAGATTCAACCGTCCGATTAGGAATGTGGTTTACCGAGTCTATCATATGATGAGAGTCGTAGTCGAAAATCCACATTAAGACTGACTGGCTGAGTCCGGAGTAACAGATAGCAATTGTCTAAGAAAAATTGTGGAATATATCTACTAGCAGCAATGTAACGTAATTATAACCTATATTTGTGTGCTGCAAATACTGAATCGAATAATACGCATCTATTTCAGTGGTGGGAAGATACCAATATCGGATTTGCTGATGACATAATAATAATAATAATCCCGTGTGAGGTCGGTAGATCCTCTATCGGGCGCCTCCCCAGGTGGACAATAGGGGAAAGCCTCCCAAATATGGGTGGTACCGAGGAAATCAAATACTAACACAATCCTCAACGGCTATTCAAGCCTTTGAACTCAAATTCCAGACACGTCTGAGTGAAAATCACCGGTACTCTGGTCAGTGTCTGTTAGCTCAATGAGCTCGGCTGAAAGTATTAGGTTCCAAAGGCTTCAACAACATCTTGCCCTATCCGGTCCTGGTACTGTCCGGGCCAAACCAATGAAACACAAGCAAACATGAACTGCCCAAGTAAATTGAACGCTACCGCAGGTGGTACACAATCCTCCCGTCGATAGACGGCAACTGGACTTTCTGATTCTGGGGAGTCCAGGCTAGCACAGCAGAGAATATCGGAGATCTCTGGTGAAGTTCCCTACAAGCAGAAAACATTCATTGGAACGCTAAATATCAATACATTGATATCGGAGATCTCTGGTGAAGTTCCCTACAAGCATAAGACATTCATTGGAACGCTAAATATCAATGCATTGATCCAAACGGGAAAACTACATAATCTCGTATAAGAAATCGACAGACAAAAAGTTCTCATCCTTGCTCTTCAAGAAACATGACTGACAATAAAAGCTTCCATTACGGAAACTATCGCATCTTCAAGAGCAAAACACAACAAAAGGTAGCGAAAGGCATACCATTCTTCGGCATGGCATTTCTCGTACACAAGTCCATCACATGCCCCCACCAACATCGAAAATAAGAAAAACCCCGAAAATATCGAAAAATTCTGGAACACACTTGAAAAACCATGAGCAAAATACACCAAGATGACATAAAAATCCTAATGGGAGACTTCAACGCTCAATTTAGGATAGAAAAAGCCCATAGAAAAATCATCGGTAGAAACTGACAAAGGCTTTTCACCCTGTACCACACAAGCGGCTTGTAGTGAAATTGCGTGTTTATGGAATATCATCTCTCAGTTATGTAACTGGATTTGTGATTTCCTGTCAGAGAGATCACAGGTTGCAGTAATTGACGGAAAGTCATAGAGTAAAACATAAGTGATTTCTGGCTTTCCCCAAGGGTGTGTTATAAGCCCTTTGTTGTTCCTTATCTATATAATCGATTTGGGAGACAATCTGGGCAGCCGTCTTAGGTTGCTTGCAGATGACGCTGTTGTTTATCGACTAATAAATTCATCAAAAGATCAAAACAAATTGCAAAGGATTTAGAAAAGATATCTGAATGGTGAAAAAATTGGCAGTTGACCCTAAATAACGAAAAGTGTTAGGTATCCACATGAGTGCTAAAAGGAATCCGTTAAACTTCGGTTACACGATAAATCAGTCAAATCTAAAGGCCGTAGATTAAACTAAATACCTAGGAATTACAATTACGAACATCTTAAATCGGAAGGGACACACAGAAAATGTTGTGGGGAAGGTTAACCAAAGATTGCGTTTTATTGGCAGGACACTTAGAAAATGTAACAGATCTACTACGGAGACTGCCTACACCACGCTTGTGCGTCGTCTTTTAGACTACTGCTGTGCGGTGTGGAATCCTTACCAGATAGGATTGACGGAGTACATCGAAAAAGTTTGAAGAAGGGCAGCACGTTTTGTGTTATCACGCAATATGGGAAAGAGTGTCACTGAAATGACACAGGATTTTGGCTGGACATCATTAAATGAAAGGCGTTTTTCTTTGCGACGGAGTCATCTCACGAAATTCCAATTACCAACTTTCTCCTCTGAACGCCAAAATATTTTTTTGACACCGACCTACGTAGGGAGAAACGATCACCACGATAAAATAAGGGAAATCAGAGCTCGTACGGAAAGATGTAGGTGTTCATTCTTTCCGGCGCTATACGAGATTGGAATGATAGAGAATTGTGAAGGTGGTTTGATGAACCCTCTGCCAGGCACTTAAATGTGATTTGCAGAGTATCAATGTAGATGTAGATGTAGAATTCAACACACCAAAACACTAACACCAAAGGCACGCGTCTGATTGACATTTGCCAACAATTAAACCTCAAAATGATGCCTACCCACTTTAGGAAAAAAACAGAAACAGAGAAAACATGGCGATCCCCGATCCAGCATCTTTGTGAATACCAGATCGACCACGTTGCCATCTCCTACACCCACTACAAAGACTACAGAATCATCCACGACATACAAGTCTGACGCGGCGCGAACATTGACTCAGACCACTACCTCACACGAGTTAAAGTGAAATTCTCTCCGAAGAGAGTTCACCTCTAAACTCTCTGCATCCAAAAATTCTACACATCCAAAATTCAAGAAACCAATATCACAGAAGATTGCCGACGAACAACTGGACTCACTTCTGCAGTAAAATTATTAGGAAAGCCAAAGAATTAATACCACTTTAAAAAAGGCAAAACACCTATAGTGGGAATCCAACTGAGATCCAACCCTCATCAATCGCCGACTCGCCTTCCAAAAATACAACAGCAACAAATCGACAGGAACCCTACAACACTTTCTCGACATCCGCAAACAGACAAGCAGAGCCATCAGTAAAATTAAACGCAACTTCATCACTGAAAAGCTGAAATCAACTGAGTACAACTTCAGAAGCTAAATCAACAGAAATTTCTATAGAATCACAAACAAAATGAAAGGTTACTCGCCACAAAATTTGAACTTCAAGATACAAAATGGAAAACTCGCCCTCACCAACCAGTAAAACTGAAGAATTGGCATACTACTTTTCCTATCTCCTTCGTTGCCCCGAACCTTCGAACGATTCCCACACACATCCCCAAGATACACAAAACCCGATACCGATCCACCGACGCAACAAGAAATCCAGCACCACATCAAAAAACTCAAGAACGCAGAGTCTCAGGAGAAGACGGAATTATCGCAGAACTACTGAAAAATCTTGGACCACGATCACTATAGAAAATCAGGCATATCACTCAGGAAATCTGGCGAAGTGAGAACTCCCAGACGACCGGACATGTGCACTGATCTACCGACTCCACAAGAAAGGAGAGGTGCAAGCGGCATTCGTCCGCCTTTCGAGAATGTCTGACCGCCAGATTTTTATTTCTTTTGTAGCAGAGCTACAGGCAAGGAGACAGAAAATCAATAAGAGAATCGTAAGACAACGCTCGAGCAAAATTCGTCCTGCTACTTTCAGATACCCCTTAGTGTCAGAGCTATAACCTTATGGTAATGGAAAATTCATAATGCCACTTTTGTTTTCTGCCGACATATTTTTTTTTCTTTTGGTGAATACATATTTTAATCCATGAACTGCCACATTTTCATAATACTTGAGTATGATACAGGACATGAAGTAAATACAGGCCTTTTCGAAGTCAAAAGTCGGTAATATCATACTAAGTCGTGTTAAAATACGCACAACGTCTTACACTTAATGCTTTACTAAGATAGACTGCCGTCGTGATGTTTCTGTAGTAAAATGAATTTAATTTGTATCAGTACAGTGAATATTTTAACTGCGTGTTCCATTAGTTTACGAAACTCAACAGAAATAATCAAAGAGCAATTAATCTGAAACAGTATATTCTTTCACAATATCTCAAACAATCTGACACTGCTAAAGTGGTTTATAAATTCTACGCCTGTAGAAACCTACTGGTTCTAAAGATGTCATTAAAACAGTGTAGTTTGAAAAGCATTTCGTCTAGAGATGAATTGCGTTGACGGTTCAACGAACAAGAGTGGGAAAGGTAAAAGTTTACGAATATACGATCATAGGGACAAGTGCTTGAGAGATGACTTCCCTATCAACACAAGTGCCTGACACATGACTTCCCATTCAACCTCCTGGATAGTTTTGTTTCTCAAACCAATAGAGAGCGTTATCATGCAGAAGTACACGTGATGTAGTTTTGTTGGTCGATTTCCTTACACTGCGACCGAAAGGTGTCTCATTTGTTGGCAACAAATTCCAGCTATGATGGACACACCCTTGGGGAAGAATTCGTAGTGCAAAACAAAATTTTAGGAGCTATCAGATGGAAAATATGATGTTCACACTACTCTTTGCTCGAGTTTACGTCTTTTACTACGGCTCAGCCTTTCATTTCTTCTTAGTAAGCTAATAGTAAACGCATCATAACTCGTCACCAGTAACAGTATTGCATAGGAATGCTCAATGAGCGACCTGAAGACGTTCAAGCAAAACTGCAACAATAGTCACTTCGTTGATTTTCGTTGTTTCGAATTAGAGCATGCAGTAGTCCTACACCAGACTTCTGAACCTTGCCTGTTGAATGCAAATGTCGCACGATGGTTAAATGGTAATCCATCACTTATATCAGTAGTCGAGACTTCCTTAATGTGGAAAATCATTCATGCCAGATCGATGTTTGTTGGAACAAGAATATCTTCTGACATTTTCTTCCCAAAAGCACTCGCTCCCACACAGTTCAAATCTGTGAGCCGCCTCCTCTGCATTCATCCCTCTACTATACCAAAAATAAATATTGTGTTGCAGATGTTAACCACCTTTTCCACTTGCAACCCCATTTTATAACGCTTAACCGTAGTTCATGTTTTTCAAGTATATAAAACCCAATGCTTAATTGCAAGATGATAACTAGAACTCCAAATTCGAAAATGACAGTGATACATAAACTGACAGCGTCGCTCCGCATTCACCTAGGCGGCGTCCGATTTTAGGCGGCGGGTGGCGTATGGCTGGTGGCCGGTAGCCGCTGCACCGCGAGGGAACGCTGAGGCATAAGCTGTTCTGATCGCGACGCAGCCACGAACTATCCTGCGGAATTGTTTCTGGAAGTATTTGTTATTACTGGTGGGTAGAATGTGAAGCGAATTATCTTCGATGCTCAGTCAGACTCATAACTTTAGACGAGGGCCGAAATGCGGTAAAAAAAAAGAGAGATGCAGTTGGACGCGAACACGCTACTGTAAGTTTAGAATGCATGACGATTACCAATTTTTTTTTCGTTGCGTTTGGTCTGGGCGGACGTCACAAGACCTCTGCTCAAGGTGATCGTTGATTCCTTTACTCAGTTTTTTTATTACAGAGGGCGAGCTACCGTGCCGGCACCACTAGACCACGGGCTCATACAGCAGCAGAACATCTCGCAAGTAGACAACACTTCCTCCTGACACTTCCGCATATTACTGTGTTGCCAGATTGTGCAGATGGCCGGACTTATCGTTGTCAGGGTGGTCGGTTTTACTGGCCACCTTAAGTTGGGGTTGGGTTGTTTTGGGGTAGGAGACCAAACAGTGAGGTCATCGATCTCATCGGATAAGGGAAGGATGGGGAAGGAAGTCGGCCATGCCCTTTTCAAAGGAACCATCCAGGCATTTGCCTGAAGAGACTTAGGGAAATCAAAGAAAACCTAAATCAGAATGCCCAGACGCAGGATTGAACTGTCGTTCTCCCACCTTAAGTGAAAGACTCGGACTTAGTCTCTGTGGCGGCCGGCCAGCGGTCAGTTTTTATGTCTAAGACTGTACCTAGCAACTCCAGCAAACAGCGAGCTAATATATCTTTCCTCGTGTTACTAGTCTCACGAGCCCAGTATGTAGCGTTCATCCTTATGAACTCTGTATTTGGCATTCAACAATCGAACAAAGTTCCGTTGTTGTGTTGATGATATTCTGGTGTATGTGTTATACCTATACCAGGCGTAGTAGAGTCTCAAGGCCTGATTCTCTATATGACAACATTCATATTTCATTTGTGCTCGACCACTGTCGTCAGGCCCCTTCCTTCTTTGGAGTCCACAGCACCCCCAAAGAACGACTACAAAGTGCAGGTGACAACTCACTGGCCAGTCCAAATTACACACCCGTTGCCGCTTTCCGCACTGTGTCCGCATTTTTCTTTCTCATATCTGCACATAAATTCCAACAAACCCGGGCACAGTAGGTGCTCCTTACTATACTACTAATTAAAGACACGTTTTTCACACATCTTTCATTAGTCTACTAAAAGGAAAGTGAGACGTGTTGCTGTGCTTTATTGCAACATGTACTACTACATGGGATACCTCCTAATATCCTGACGGACCTCCTTTTGCCTGGCGTAGTGCGGCAGCTCAACGCGGCACGGGCTCAACAAGTCGTGGGAAGTCCACGGCAGAAATGTTGATCCACGCTGCCTCTATAGCCGTTCATAATTGCAATAGTGTTGCTGATGCAGGTTTTTGCGCAAGAACTTGACCTCCCGATTACGCCCCATAAATGTTCCATGTGAATTATGTCGGGCAGTCTGGGTCGCCAGATTATTCGCTCGAACTGTACAGAATGTTTTTCAAAACAGTCGCGAACTATTGTGGCCCGCTGAAGTGGCGCATTGACATCCATAAAAATTCCATCGTTGTTTGGTAACATGAAGTCATTAATGGCTGCAAATGGTCTCCAGGTAGCCGAACATAACCATTTCCAGTCAATGATAGGTTCAGTTGGACCAGAGGACCTAGTCCATTCGCGCGACTGCTATGGTCACAGGTTCGAATCCTGCCTCGGGCATGGATGTGTGTGATGTCTTTAGGTTAGTTAGGTTTAACTAGTTCTAAGTTCTAGGGGACTGATGACCACAGATGTTAAGTCCCATAGTGCTCAGAGCCATTTGAACCATTTTTGAACCTAGTTCATTACATGTAAACACAGCCCACACTATTACGGCACCAGCATCCGCTTGGACAGCTTGGACATGGCTTCGTGGAATCTGTGCCATACTCGAACCTTACCATAAGCTATTACTAACTGAAATCGGAACTCATCTGCCAGGTCACGGTTTTCCAGTCGTCTAGGGTCCAACCGACATGGTTACGAGCCCAGGAGAGGAACTACAGGCGGTGTCGTGCTGTCAGCAAAGGCAATCGCGATGGCCGTCTTTTGCCATAGCCCATTAACACCAGATTTCACCGCACTGTCCTAATGCATACGTTCATCGTACGCCCCATAATGATTTCTGAGCTTATTTCATGCAGTGTTGCTTGTCTGTTAGCACTGAGAACTCTACTCAAACGCCGCTGCTCTCGGTCGTTAATCGAAGGCCGTCGGCCAATGTGTTGTGCATAGTGAGAGGTAATGCCTGAAGTTTGGTATTCTCGGCTCACTCTTGACACAGTGGATCTCGTAATATTGAATTCCCTAACGATTTACGAATTGGAACATCCTGTGCGTCCAGCTCCAACTGCCATTCCGCAATCAAAGTCTGTTAATTTCTGTCATACGATCATAATCACGTGAGTACCAATGACAGCTCCGCCAAAGCACTGCCATTTTATGTATTGTGTATGCGATACTACCCCCATCTGTACATGTGCATATCGCTATCCGATGACTTTCGGCACCTCAATGTGCTAAGCTTTTCAATACGGTGTGGTTCAAAGTCTTTGCAGCAAACGTCTTTGAGCGACAGATCACGTCACGGGGAACAACGTTTTTTGGAGACAAAATATTCGCAGACGCTTCCCGGTGATGCTATGCATCGTTTAAGACTGGCTATGCGCCTGAAAGGCCACAGGACGTATGTACTCTGCGGCGCTCGCACGAGTGTGTACCGCCTATCATCTGTTTATATGCTCCATGTGAAAGACGGTAGGCCGCGCAAAGCTGAAATTCCCGACTCGCTTCTAAAATATCTTTCCCCGATTTCAGACAACCATTCATGCGGCTTTCTTATTGAAAATCGCTGTATCAAATTAGTGTGTTAGGTAGTGTGCTACACGTCTGGTTGGCAGAACCCGCTAGTTCAATCAAATCTTCTTGTCCCAGGGCCGTCAGACGTCTAGTACCGCTGGTAAGGTTAAGCGAACGTTTTGTTTGTTACAAAAGTTGTTCCCCATGGCACGACCCATCACCCCTAGACGTACCTGTCCCTCTTAACTTGAGTCAATAGGCGTATTTTTTCTGACGTTACGCTGAAAACCTCGTCGTTGAGTGCCCCTAAGCCACCCACCCACCTACCCACACACACATCTCTGACGTTTCGACAGATATTTGTAATTTCATTTTTGTATTGTGTGGCTGGCGTCAGACCAAATAAGTAGTACTCGTTACGTATTTCATGCGATGCCCAGGGTTGACAGAAAAAGTCGGTTTGTTTCCCGTTGCAAACAAAATTATTTTTAAAGCGAAATTTTACGTGACCATTCGATACAGTAGTCCCATATTAGCCTAGCGCAATTTTTGTTTTATCGATATCTACGAGGCGTGTTTTTTTAAGTTCCGTTTTGAAATTTAAAAAAAGACGTGCTGAGATATCTCAATAATTTTATTTTTACCTGAAAGCCTGTACCTTAATCTACTTTGCTACATATTTTCCGTCAATATTGAGGCACTTGTCATAACGCTGTACCAGTTTTTAAATACCCTTCTCATAGAAGTCTGCCGCCTCACTTGTTAACCACTGTTTTGACTTCGTCATCGTCTTGAAGACGCTGACCACCCGGGTGTTTCTTCACTACGAGAAACATTAAGAAAGTCATCCCGCAAGGAGGAAATCGTAAAGCGTCTGTTTTCTCTCACCTTGTTGTCCACTTCCTGCACCAAACTTTCATTAACGACAGAAGACGCCCGCTCCGTTGTTTATCATGCACATTTGTGCGGCAATCTTTAAATGCTATCACCCACTTTCTTACCATTAAATCACTCATAATGTTTTCTCCGTAAACTGCACAGAGCTCATGATGAATATCGATCGCTTTTAGGCCTTTAGCACTAAGAAATCTTATAACAGCCCGCACTTCACAGTCGGCGGGTCTCACTATTATCGGAGGCATCTTAAACACTCAGTACACAACGTAAACAAGGAAGGATCAGACTGTAATGGCGTCAGTGCGTAGATCAAGGTACAGGCTTTCATGTAAAAATAAAATTATTGAGATATTTTAGCACGTCTTTTTTTAATTTCAAAATGGTACTTACTTAAAAAACACGCCTCGTATTAACAGGGAAGCATAGCAGGAAAAATAATGAGTACTCTAGTAAGGTCTCGGCAGAGCAGTTCAATGACCATAGCTGTCAGCACGGGAGAGAGCGGTGCTGTTGCTACTGGAGTACTGGTTACTCTTCGTGTTTTGTTGCCTCTGTTAATGCATATCGATAGAACGAACATCGCGCTAGACTGAGTTTGGACCGCATTGTCCGACGGGCCGTGAAATTCCGCTTCAAAAATCATGTTATTTGCGATGGGAAACAAACCGACGCTTTCTGTCGACACTGGACGTCGCATGAAAGACGTGACGAGGAGTATTTCTCTGTGCTGACTCCAGTTACATATTGCAAACAGTAAATTTCAGATACGTGCCGGAACACCAGAGAAAATGCTCCTGATGACTCTTACGAGAGACACCCCATATATGATTCATTCGTTTTCAAAGTTCTATATTTTCCAAGGTATTACGTGAACAAATACGACTGATACACGAGGAGAACTTAATGTCGGCGAGTTGGCATTGGCCTACAAGTTGCCTTGACAAAATGGTAACAAAGCAAGAAAAGAGTTTTCGTGTGTTGGAATACGCGAGATATTTATCTGTTACAGTAGTTCAGCGTGCATTCAGAAACGACTATGAAAACGAGCAGCCACGTAAACAGAACATTGTGCGTTGGTATCGACAATTTGGGGACACATGACTGAGGTTCACCGAAGGTTAATTTTTTTTTGTGCAATGTCACAGACGAAGCTATATGGCTCTTTTCTCTTCTGTGACTAGATTTGGACACTCGTCGCAGTCTTCTCGCTTTCTCTGCTCTTATCTTGATATATTGCCTTGTGGTTGTTCCCTCAACTAACTTCTGATTCCAAGAATTTCATCTTCCAACAAGACAGGGCAGCCCTTCATTGGAGTATCGATGTTCGTCGCTACCTAAACGACGAACTTCTGCGTTGCTGGATTGCTCCCCAATTTGCCTGAACTAACGCTTTGCGACTTTTTCCTTTTTGGAGTACATTGAGGACCATGTTTACGTGTCCCCACTGCCAAGAACACTGCAACAGGCTCAGAGAATGCAACAATGGTGCTTTGATGACCATTGACGGATTTCTGCAACACAAGGTACGGAACCAACTTGACTACTGCTTGGACGCGTGTAGAGTGACCAGATGGGCAATCACAGAATATTCGTGGAATGCAAAATGAAAATTTCGTGAGTTTATGGTTCTGTTCATGTATCAACCACATTTATGTATGTGATACTTTGGAAAATCTAGAGCTTAAGAAACGAATGAGTCATTGGTAATAGCCCTTATTACCAACTATTGTTAATATGGTATATAATATAGAAAGAAAACAGTGTTGAATCTATAATTAAGACAATAAAAAATAAATGGAATTTAACGTTCTGAGTGAATAACTTCCAGCCTTTATTACTACATCTGTTACAGGCTCCCTCAAAAGGACTCGAGGTTTTCCGATAGCTGCAACTGTACCTACATTTATATCTATTGTTTCTACTGTATTCTACGTTCCCTGACTCTTATGCCCGTGCCTCAGCAATCTTTGAGTCTACTTACGCCCATGAGGGTGACCATCGCATTTTTTATTAATTTTTTAAATTTTTTATTTTATAATTTCTCTCAATTATACAGTGACAAGCCAAAGCGGTATGACCACTGCCCAGCGCAACGTTGGATGCCGCCTGATGGCGTTGCGGGAACGTGACACGGGAACAGAAGTATGTAGGTGGAACAGAAGTGGAGGGGCATCACCCTAACGAAGAAATGGGATGCAATTGGGGAAATCCATTGAGATAAGCGATTTTGACAAAGGGAAGATTATTATAAAGCGGAGTCTGTGAACGAGTATCTCGAAAACATAGTATCTGGTGGGCTGTTCAGGTGCTACTGTCGTGAGCATCTACAGAAAGAGGCAGAAGGACAAAAGCACCACTAGGCGCTAAATGGTTGGACGTCCACGAATCTTCACAGAACCTGGGGTTCAGAGGTTTATCTACTCTGTAAAGTGATCTGCAGCATCTCTGCCGAAAGAGCACAGTGCTGGTGCATGCACAACTGTTTCGGAGCGCACAGTTCATCGTACATTGTTGAACATGGAGCGCCGCAGCACACCACCCCTACGAGTTCACATGTTGACCCAACGACATCGTCAATTACGACTGCAGTGGGCGCGGGACCATCGGGATTCGACTGACGATCAACGCAAACGTGTCGGCTATTCTTGTGAATCACATTTTTGCTACAC
Organism: Schistocerca piceifrons; assembly: GCF_021461385.2. Lineage (NCBI taxonomy): Eukaryota > Metazoa > Arthropoda > Insecta > Orthoptera > Acrididae > Schistocerca > Schistocerca piceifrons. The sequence continues at coordinate 682,003,010 of NC_060140.1, forward strand.
TTAGTCGGTGATCGTCTCCACAAACGCCGTCATCGAGGTAAAAGGCGACTCAAAACGTGCAGCGCACCATGGACGGTGGCTCGTTGGAGCAGTATTATAGTATTATGCTATGGGATACATTCTCCTGCGCTTGCATGAATCCTGTGGAGGTAATCGAAGACACGCCGACAGCTGCAAACCACTTGCATCCTTTTATGCTTGATGTCTTCCGCGACGAGCAGTGTACTGTCCGTGTGTCAGAGCCAGTACCGTGCTACAGTGGTTTGAGGAGCATTATAGTGATCTCACGTTGATGCCTCAGAGGCCAAATTCGCCCGATGTATATCGTATGGAACCCGCCTGGGTCGCTATCGGGAGCCATCACTGTATACGCAAATCAGCGGGCCGTTATTTACGCGAATTACATGACCTGTGCGTAGACATCTAATGCCACATATCTCCACAAAGCATTCGGGAGGACGACGGTTCAATACCGCGTCTGGCCATCCTGATTTAGGTTTTCCGTGTTTTCCCTAAATCGCTCCAGGCAAATGCTGGAATGGTTCCTTTGAAAGGGCACGGCCGACTTCCTTCCCCATCCTTCCCTAATCCGATGAGACCTATAACCTCGCTGTCTGGTCTCCTCCTCCCAAAACAATTCAACCCACCCCAACCTCCACGGACCTACCAACAAACTCAGAACCCTGATACACAGAATCAGTGGTTCATTTCGTTCCAAAAACTAACAAACAAGCTATTAAGCAGGTGGTCATATGATATGGCTCATCACTGTACCTTATTTTGCCTGTCATCCTGTATTATGGACGTTTTAGTCTTCTACTTTGGTCTTATAGGATGAAAGTTTAGGAGTCGATTTTTAAATGCTGTGTGCAATCACTCCTTTCTGCCTGTAAATGGGGGCAACTGAAATGATGTGATCCTTTCTACATTCACAGATTGGATTGTTACCACACCCTATTTGATATAGATGTTTTGGGATATGAACCATGGACTGTTACTAGGTGTACCATACCTCAAGCAGGGTCAGTGTAGCACGAACTGAGTCCGTTCTTAATGCTTGGGAATACACTGCAAACCCGTCTTGTAGTGCTGCTAGTGCCCCAGTCAGATCGACATTCGTCCAACCTCCAGGCTTGTAAGTGTTTTTGTTACAAATATGAGCGTCCGTGACCTCACACCCTGAATCATACTGTTCACACCCCAGCCAATACACGTTGCTCTCTAATGTGCCAGAATATGCAACGGACATATCTCGAGAATCACCAGTAAATCTCTACAAGTGTAGTGTCAAAGGCACCAGTGAGCCTCAGTAGTAAGTTTCTCTGTATTCGTCGCAGTGTTGTCCCGCAGGTATATAGTCGAAGACGATGTATCCAGACGCTCCCGGCATGTGCAGTCTTACACATAATTTATGATCGCTGTCTGAGTAGCGGATGTTACTCGTACATGTTCTTGAAAGTTCCTTTTATCACCTAAAAGAGTGCCTAGACATCTTGAAACAGTGTTGCTTTCTATAGGGATCCCGTCAAACCTCAGAGAACGGTTTCTGCTGAGAGAAAGTCTTCCTTTCGTGCATCAACGCTGCTTCTCAACGGGAACCAGAGCTGCTGTCTAAATTTCCAGGACTTATTCGCAATGCCCCATTTACTAGTAGTGTCTAATAAGCCACTATCAGTGAATCTATTGTCTGACGACCTCAGGGTGTACGATATCCGCACCTTCTGCCTTTCTTGTTTTGAGCTTGGAAATTCCAGATGATGTCGGATGTGAATGGGCTTCTCCTTCTTCGGCAGGTGCGGTAGCGATGTCATCATATTCATTACCTATGACAGAAGCTACATGAAGATACGTCCCACGGCTGAATAGATGATACGTTAGGAAGCCTACCGTTCCAGGTGTTGCTGCAGCAGGAACCTCTCTTCTGTCAGCAGCCTTCGCAACTTACAGTGTGTTCCCCACGTGGTCTCTCCTCGAACGAAGCTCACGAGCCTCGCCTGCTGTGATTCTGCACGTGATGAGGAAGTGCCTGCTTGTCTTGTTGGCAACTCATTTCATGTCATACCATCTACGTTTAAACTTCTGTTCAAATTCATTTGCACAAAACAGCTGCAGCCCACGTTCGTTTATCATGCAACGTATCTTAATCTGCGTCATTACCCAGTTAAGGGGATTTTCTGGTCTAGATGTTCGATTTTTACCTCCCTTTCAACTTTTTTTTGAGTGAAGTCAAAATATAAGTCAAACAATGCTTATTCTATCTTTCACCTTCATTAAAAAAAATTTCCATAAGTATTAAGCGGTTATTAAACAATAACTGAAGATTGCAATGCAAGCTGTGCACCGGTAGGCGGGTTGCCCTGGTTCAGGTAACTGCGTTGTCTGAAACAGACCAAACAAAAAAAATTATTATTTTCAGAACCTCTGAAAAGTGAAAAAATTTCACTTTTCTCACAAAATGGGGTCTATTTGAAAAAAAAGTAACATAAATCGACTTCGTTTGAGCATTCAAACCAACATAAAAAAATCGATATTTTGAAAATTGTTTAACTTTTGGAGTTCAGATCATAGTTCAGTTCACTACAAAAACAGCTAAGCGGCATCAAAATCGGCCTAGTAGTTTTTCGGCGATCAAAACACCCAACAAAAAGTGACTTTTAGGAAATCGCTTTTAAATTTCTGGAAACGGTTTTCGTCGGTCTTTTGGGACTTACCATCAGTATGCGATGCCTGGAGCATACAGTACTCCTTTCTCGCTCCCGTAAATCTCGTTCGAGTGCACCTCTTCCTGCCGGGCTGCAGATCTGGGGCTTCTTTACTGGACGAAGACGCGCGGAGTTCTGAGCGTACGAGGCGGTCCGCGTTGCGCCTTCGGCAAAATTCGAACACCGTGTTGTCAAGCTGAATGCCCATGACACTCATTGTCTGTGCGACTCCCATGAAGCCGTCGTTGAAGATGACTATAGCCAAATTGTTTTCAGTTTCGGTTACTTCTTTACCGGAATGTGTGTATTTTGGGGAAAGCGTCCAAATGAGCGAATTTATCGACTCAGAGTTTTGAGTGTTCGTGCCAACACATCTTTCCACTAAATTGTCATTCGATAGCTCTTCGTATACAGGTTTGATTGCCTCCGAGCTCCGTCCGTAGGCGCTCGACGACGCGGGACTGCCGGTCCAATGATCGTGTATTTTTACTATATTCCACAGTTGACGGGCCAAACGGTTTCACCCACATGTTCTCCATAATATAAGGCATAAAAATATGCAATAAGAAAAATCGATTTTTTGAAACTCCTAGACCAGAAAACCCCTTATAAAAAAACTGCCTCCAAAGTTCCTTTGCAACTGCTGTCCCCAATCTCTTCTGTAGTATCATGTTATCTATGATGTTCATAAAGTCCGGATGCTGTATGGGCTGATTCTAGAATGTCCTCAAAATGTGACACTCCTCTTGGCGGTATATGCCAACGTTCCTGATGGCAGGCCGTGGCACAACACCAATTCCCCGCCACTATCGACGAGGAGTTGCTCTTTAGTGCAATGTGTCTTCCTTTACTTGACTTACACAGATGAGATATGGAATTGACCAATCTACATTTGCTGATGTTTTAGACGGGTCCTCGATCTATTCTAGCTACTTAACGTTCTAACAGAATCGTGTAAGTTGCACACTTTTTGCCGCCCAAAGTGGCCGAGCGGTTCTAGGCGCTTCAGTCGAACCGCGCGACCGCTACGGTCGCAGGTTCGAATCCTGCCTCGGGCATGGATGTATGTGATGTCCTTAGGTTAGTTAGGTTTAAGTAGTTCTAAGTTCTAGGGGACTGATGACCTCAGATGTTAAGTCCCATAATGCTCAGAGCCTTTTGCACACTTTTTCCCAAGCGAGTACCATTTTCTGTTCCTGTCGCGACATGGAATGTAGACATGTTTCTTTTTGATTTTTGCTCATGCACTTTTCTGGTGGTCATCTGTTCTAGAATGGGAGTACACTCTTTGCTTACACTTACACACATTCGTGTGTGGCCTAAGTCACAATATTTATAACATATTAGCACAATCAGATAATTTTTCACCCCTTTTACTGCATGAAGTGTGAGCTCCATTATTTTCTTTCGGGCCGCTCCTAATCGTCAGTCAAAACCTCTGCTTCAGATTCCTTCTTTGTAACTCGAACACGTTTAGCTCGTATATAGCTTCGAGAAGTTGTTTGCCGTTCACTTCCTTGGGCATATTTTATGTAATTATGAGACGCCTCTTCTTTGGTGGTTCATATTTAATGCTGTATATATGATTAACTTTCTCTTGAAGCTTACAGCAGTCATCATCAATCTGTGTTTCCACTACGACAATGCTGTTGGCTATTTGGATCGACCTGATCCTAATGTTGTCTGTCCTCGGGTTTATTGTCCCAGTATGTTCTTGACATCTTTGGCATCCTTGTTCTCGTTCGATATAGTGTGTTGATTTTCTCGTTTGCTACTTTCTGTATCTTAGCTCTTGTACTTAGGTTTGGTTTTTGCGAAGCTGCGACAGATTTTTTTGTTAGCTTGGAGTCCTCCAGCTCTAGAAGCTCAACACAAGCTTTCAGTGCTCCAGAGTCTGATTTGAAGATCTCCTGGCGTAATTTATCATTCTATTTCGCTGTTCCTGGATCAGTCCCAGCAACCTCGACTGAAACATGGTCCATCTGGTTATTTTCCGGATTATTTCATTTCTTACGTGAGGTGACTGTGATGACTGACCTCTCTGTCTTAGGCACAGGCGTGTATGGACGTGGGTAGTGAGGAAGCATGTCAGAGTTTATGTAGGGATCGTTATCGACATCATCACGTTCGCTTGGATATTGAATATTCTGAGCAACAATTCCGCTTCCAAACTAGATACTTCTAAACGAACAAGTGCCGCTTTAACTAATTCTTTCTTAGCAAAACCTATGGTTCTAATTCAGAAAAAAAACAAGAAGTAGCATTAGATTTTAATGATATGTGCACATCAAAGTTCCGTGCACAACCCAGATTAGACTCAAATAAATCAATGTGCTCATTACATATAGCAACAAGATCACTAAACTGAATGTTGTTCAGTAAGATGTTAACCAAATCATTGTTTGTAAACTAAAGCCTGTAAACGGATCTAGGCCATAATGTTAGTTGCTATTGATAAAGACAATTCATTATTGATCTACATTGTTTGTAAACTAAAGCCTGTAAACGGATCTAGGCCATAATGTTAGTTGCTATTGATAAAGACAATTCATTATTGATCTACATAAATGTTTATAGGTACGGTTAACTGCTACTTGCCCCTTTAAAGCAATGTGTTGATTACTGTACGTTACCAAACGTCGTTTAGTTTCCCTCAAAGTCGGTGAGCCGATACCCTAGTATACTTCAGCATCAATTAAGGATACAGGAACTGCAGTATCTACTTTGAAATCCACTCCCACGTTCCTAATGACCAGTGATATCATTAGTTTAGTGGGTTTTGATATAGTCTGATACTCTCGCTTAGCAGCGGTCAGGATGGTGTGTGTAATTATTCAGCCTGTAATGGGTTACAATAACGTTGCAAGTTGATTAACAGGGCAACATGTACGTTGAACCAGATGAATGTCCGATGAAAAATCATTGAAGCAATAAAAACATAAATTCGTTCTTTCTGTGCATAAAGTACAGCGATCGTAATGTTGTCTCGCTGCGGTCAATACCGAACCGAAGGATGCAGGGTGGCCTTGGACAGTGCAGTGTGCGCTTAGCTCAGAAATGGCCAGCACATCGTGTCATCTCGTCGAACAGGTGGCAACAGCAGTGAAGTTATATTGCCAGCACCTCGGTGAATGAAGTGGTGTGTTAGTCTTCAGACAGGAGGCCAGCATGCACCAATAACAGGATCCATAGAAGTCGATCACGCTCCTTGGTGAAGATGCGTGGCTCAGTGCAGGCAACACCCAAGCTCAGAGGTGAAGCAAGGGCTCCAGCGTAGAACGCAGCGACAGTGTCCTACGGATACAAGGCAGCAGTAGTAATGTGCTTACACTTTGCAGATGGCCTATCAGCATTTAGTTAGGACCAGTTGCGAACCAAGGACCCCTGGGCAGAGGCCCTGAAGGCGGTTGTAGTCAGTCAGCAGGTGGCCCTCCAGATGGAAAGCATCAGTTCAGCTCCCAGCATCGTTTGGAATATGGCATAGATTGTAGTTCTGCGGCAAGCAGAGGTGGCATTTCGTAACAGTGTTGTGACGTGCCGTTTCTGTCCAGTAGCACATCACCCCATTAAAACTGCCAGTGTAGTGATAGGAACAACTACACAAGGATGGCGTTCAAGCTCAAGCGCTGTTTATTCGAACACTCAAAATCTTGTAAGAACTGAATGTAATTAACATTCCCAGAAACATGTCGCTTTTAGCATCTAAGTCCAACATTGACAGACTGAAATAGTCCGAGATAATCCCACGTTAAATCCGTAGCTACCACACAGACTTTCAAGCAGATGTCCTGAAGATCCTCAGCGATGGTGCTCGCTGTAACTCCAGCACTAGCGTCACTGAAGATTATTCACATAGTCCCAGTGGGTCTCATTGTAATATCATGCAGAGGGAAACACTCACCCCACGTGAGTGACGCCAGTCACAATGACAAGTTGCTCTCTAGTTAGCTAGCCAACCGAGATGATGTCATCAAACGTTCGAATGGCATCTGAGGAGTGCATGGCAAAGTAAGTCCGCCGTCTGGAATGCCCTCTGGAAGTGACCATCAATGCCATCTTGCTGAATGGCTGCACCTATGAGATAGGCTACTAGTGTCACTGTGACATGCTGAGGGATGTTGTCCAGTAGGTGCAGCAGGACTAACATCCCTCCCTCCCCCCCCCCCCCAAGGGAAAGTGGTGATGGCCTCTCTGCCATCAACCATTACTCAGAGAGAGAGGAGTGGTCAACTGGAATTTAGCACCCACATTGGCATTGATGGAGTTGGTGTTCATCAGTTCAGACACAGGTAGACCATCAACATGGAGAGCTTATCATGGTGATGGGATGCTGTCATCTGACCCAACAAGTGTGCTTCTGCCCACACCAGCAACGCAGGAGGGCTACCAGACAGGGACTGATGAGAGGGTTGGGTCCACACATAGGCGGAGTTGGTCCATATTTTTCTGCCATATCGAGCCCAACACACAGACAGTCTGGGCGACCAGTGTTGTTTGCCAAAATGGCACTCCAAGTATCAGATCTTGGAGCTGACAGCAAACTGATGTCTCCTGGAAGTGGCCCGATCACTGGGAAGGTGTCCCACCATGGGACACAATAAGGGAGACAGAATTCCACATCAGCTGCCCATGCACGTGCTCCACGGGTGACACCTCTCTGTGGGATGGGGGTGCTCCTGTAAGTAGTAAGAAAGAGGAGGAGGTCATTCTTCAGGTTATGTGCAGTTACAAAATTGCGCATCTGGTCCATAAACATGCACACAATCCCATTTGATGCAGAGTGGAAGGTGCTCTGTGCAGGTGTTGAATGCCATGGTGGGCACATTTTTGTAAAACTCATCTGTAAACACATAGCTAGTGAATAGCACATCATTGTCCATGATGACTGCAAGGTGAAGTCCTTCCACGGTGAAAAACTACTGCACTACACGGATTGTGTGGGAGGTATCTGTACTATGCCTGCCTGATACACTGAGATGACAAAGATCATGGGATACCTTTTAATATCGCATTAGACCTTTTGCCCTGCACAGTGCAGCAAATCGACATGGCACAGACTCAACAATTCATTGGGAGTCCCCTGCAGAAATATTTAACCATGCTTCCTCTATAGCCGTTCATAATTGCGATAATGTTGCCAGTGTAGGACTTTATACAGAAACTAACTTTTTGATTATGTCCCATAAATGTTTGATGGGATTTATGTCAGGTGTTCTGGGTGGCCAAATCATTCGCTCAAATTGTCCACAATATTATTCCAACCAATCATGAACAATTGTGGTCTGATGACATGGCGGATTGTTATCCATAAAAAAATCCATCCATGACGCTTATGAATGGCTGCGTATCGTCTCCAGGTAGTTGAAAATAACCGTTTCCAATTAATGATTGGTTCAGTTGGACCAGAGTACCTACCTCATTCCATATAAACACAGCCCTCACCATTATGGTGCCTCCACCAGCTTCCACAGTGCCTTGTTGACAGCTTGGGTCCATAGCTTCGTGGTGTCTGCGCCACACTCCAACCATACAATCAGCTCTTACCAAATGAAATCAGACTAACCTGACCAGACCACGGTTTTCTATTCTAGGCCTAACTGATATGGTCACTAGTCCAGGACCGGTGCTGCAGGTGATGAGCTGATAGCAAAGGCACTCACACTGGTCACCTGTTGTCATAGCCCATTAACGCCATATTTCACCACACTATACTAATGCATACCTTAATTGTATGCTCCACGTTGATTTCTGCAGGTATTCCACACAGTGTTGCTTATCTGTTAGCATTGACAACTTTATGCAAACGCCGCTCCTCTTTGTTATTGAGTGAAAACCGTTGGCCACTACATTGTTCATGGTGAGAGTTAATGCCTGAAATTTGGTATTTTGGCACACTCTTGACACTGTGGATCTCGGAATATTGAGTTGCTTGACGATTTCCGAAATGGAATGTCCCATGTGTCTAGCTCCAACTGTCATTCCGCATTCAAAATCTGTTAATTCCATTCATGCAACCATAATCAACCATGCAACTTTTCATATGAATCCTGACTACAAATGACAACTTTGCCAATGCACTGCCCTTATGTACCTTGTGTAAGCGATACTACCGCCGTCTGTAGATGTGCATATCGCTATCCCATGACTTCAACTCGGTGTACAGTGAGAGCAACCACTGAAATTTCCAAAACTGGGTGGGCTCCATAGAAGACAAGCCTGCTTTCGAAGATGACAACTACATCCAAAAAACTATCGAATGTGGGAGAGGTTAGTGCCTGTGGAAACTACATTGACAATGGCCCCACATCAGGTGGCAACATGATAACAACCCACCAAGAGAGATTGATGAACTGGAAACAGACCTCATAACAACCATCAAAGAAAACATCGTTGACTGCCAGAAGGCGGGAGAAGATGCCAGTGCTGATATGGTTGGCCAATGTGAGGAATGCAATCTCATGGTGCTATGCCACGAAGAATAGAGCCCAACGTTACAGATGCTGCTGGGTCTTGAACACTCTGCAAGAGCTGGATGTAAAAGGTTACCAGAAGTTTATGAACTGTTTGGAGAAGGAACTTTCGTCCATACACTTAGTGATGGATCTCCTTGAGAGGTTTTCTTCCCACCTGCAAGTAACCACATTGACCAGGGTTCAGATTCTTGGACACAAAAGTTATAGGTTTATCTGTCATCTCCATTACCAATATAGGAGGCATCTTCAGTGACAATCAGCAGCTCGCGAGAGTCATAACTCACCAAGCAGCTGGAGTGGAAGAAGGTTCCATTAAAACGCTCAAGTGCCCTCTCACACTAGGAAGACCGTTCCCAGCAGTCACCACTCTACAGCAATCGATGGAGGAGCTTCACAATTTTAGTCATTGCTAGGATAATGTGGCAATAATATCTCACTTGTCCGAGCTCCAACAGAAGTTGCTTCACCATGGTAGGAGTGGGGAGCTGTGCAAAGATTGCAGCAGAGTGGGTATATGACATTGCTGCTTTTACAGGTAGCCCAGCCACAGATGGGGTAGGACAAGTCAGTGACAAGGTGGGAATAGGAAGTGCTGGATGAGTGGATTGGGCAGGTCTTGGATCTCAGTCTTTGCAGGAATATGATCCTTGTGGCAAGGGACTAGTATTGTGAGTTGTGTAGGGATGGACTAGGATATTATGGGTGGGCAACAAAACATCGTTTTAAGATGGGTGGAAGCATCTTGGGTAGGATTCCCTCATTTCAGGACATGCTGATAGATAGTCAACTCCCTGATAAAGGTTGTGGTTCAGTTGTTTCATTCTGGGGTGGTACAATCCTTTGCAGTTGATTCTTGGGGTGGTGGAAGGATTGAGAGTCTGTGGGGATACAGCACAAGAAACCTGTTTGTGGGCTAGTTCTGGGGGATAGTGATTGACAGTGAAGGCCTTTGTGAGACTGTCAGCATACTGGGCAAGAGAGTTCTTGTCAATGCAGATACACCATCCCTGGGTGGCCAGGCTGATGGGAGGTTTTTTTGGGATGTTGGAGGTTGGTGGATTAAATGTGGACATAGGTGTGGATGAAGCCATCTGAGAGGAGGAGATCAATGTATCGGAAGGTAGCACACTGAACTGAGGAGGACAAGTTGAAGTGAATGAGAGAGGCTGTGAAGAAATGAGGGTAGGGTGTTTTAGCCTGAGTCCAGCTCATAAAGATACCATCAATGAACCTGAACCTGACTAGGGGTTCAGGATTTTGGGACATTTGGAAGGTTTGCTCTAGATGACCTATAAAAAGGTCAACATAGGAGTGTGCCATTCAGGTGCCTGTGACTCTGTCACTGGTTTGTTTGTATACTTTCCCTTCAAAGAATAGATAGTTGTGTGTTAGGATAAAGTTAGTAAGGTGTGTGAAGAATGAGGTTGTTGGTTTGGCGTTTGAAGGACGTTGGGAGAGGTAGTGTTCAATAGCGGCAAGACCATGGGCATGAGGGATGTTGATGTATAGGGAAGTGGCATCAACAGTGACAACTAGGGTTCCAGGATGTAAAGGGGTGTGGATGGGGATGAAGGAGTATTGGTGTAGGAAGTGGTTGGTACCTTTGACAGAGGAGGCTAGATTTTGGCAATTGGTCAGAGTGTTGATCATTTAGGACCAAAATTGTTACAGTGGTGGCTCAATGATCAGCTATAATGGGGTGTCCAGAGTGATTGGGTTAGTGGATTTTGGGAAGTATCTAGAAGGTGTGTGTGTGTGGGGAGGGTGTCATAGGGATGAGGAGGGAAATGTATTCAGGGGGGAGGTTCTGGGAAGGGCTTATGGCTTGATGCAGTGACCAGAGGTTGTGTTGAACTTCTGGGATTGGATCATTCTGGCATTGTTAATAGGTCAGTGTTAATAGTCAGATAACTGGGGGAGGCTTTCTGACAGGTAGCCGACTGAATTGGCTTAAATATGTTGAATCACTCTCTATGTGATGCCATATGTATTGATGCAGCACTGTCAGCTAACCAAATGTTTTCACAACCTGGAGCAAAAACATACACATGTTCTGCACTCACAGCTTGGTGCTCAGACTTGTCAGCTTTTGTACTAAGTTTTGCTAAAAGTTTTCTGCACTCAGATTTAAAATGTCCCTTTTTCTAACAGTAATAACATTCAACGTCTTTTCTACTGACCATGTTAGGACACACTGTTGTTACTGTTATTTGAACTGAACTTGCATGTTTTGTCCACATTAACTGCTGAGAAGGCTATTGAATTTTCATCACACTGTAAAAGTTTTTGTTCTTCTTTCAATAACCTTAAAGTCAAATTATTGAACATTTGTTGATCTTCAGCACACGAGTCCCAGGCGGTTGAAAAAATTGCGAACTTCGCTGGCAGACTTCCCAAAATTTTAGTCATTTTGTCAACTTCTGTAACAGGTTCCTCAATATCACCTAATGCTTGTACCAAGGACTCTACTTGATTGATGTGTTGTGCAATTGTGTCTGTTGCCGACATTCTGTAATCAAAAAATTTCTGCTTCAAGCCCATTTTATTAACTGCAGATCGCTGTTCATGAATAGTCTTCAGTATGACCCACATTTATGCTGCATTCGTGCATGTCATAACAGATTGAGATTGGTTAAATTCCATCGCAGTAGATAGAATGATCATCGCCTTCGCATTTATGTTGTCCCAAGCGTTTTGACTCTCACCAGCTTCATTTGGCCTCGGTTTCCTGTTGACAATATCAAGCACTTTTTCAGCAGGAAAAATAAATTGGTACGTTTTCAATTTATCCATCTTCATATAGGCTGAATGTAAGTCAAACTTATAATATGCAGTTTAATACAAAAATGAAGGTTTTCCACAATAGACCAGTGAAATATGATGGTTTTGTAACTTGAGCATCACAGTTCACATGAATAAAACTCCAATCAAAAGCAATGAATTCAGAGAACAGAAACAGACACCATATGTATATGCTTGCCTGGCCCATAACCTGATGTCTTTATTATGTTTGGCAGAATATCACAGAGCAAAATAGGGTATATTGGAGTAAAAATAACTTATTGCTCCTTTCTTTATTGCAACCAAAAGTTACGCTGTAAACAGGGGGGAAAAAAACCAAAGATACAATTTTATGTCACAGAACATGGCCGCACACAGAATTAACATAAATATCTGACACACTCACACCACAAAAACTGAAAACGAAGCCAAAAGAAAACTCGATACAACAAGCTCACTGCTGTCAACAGTCCCTTCAACTCAGTGGGCTATCTTTATGGATGTTGTTCTCCATTTCACTGTTGATGTCATAAGAGCCAGAACCTTTGTTCATATCCATCATAACAATGAACAGCTACATCTATATTTTAACCAGGCATATCCACCACATCAAAATGTTCCTCCCCTACAACCTTAAAACTGCTGAGATTTGCAACTGCAGTAGTAAGCAGGAGTTGTCAAATATTCGTGATCTGCGGATTATGGTGTAGAAAACAGCTTCACAGTGATTGTGTTGGTCTAAGCAACAGTGAAATACGTCTTGTGAGAAATTCGAAAGAGCGAATTAAGTTTTGTTGTGAAGCATGCGAGTCTGCCTTACATGTTCAGCTGACAAAAGAGGTAGGAACTACAACGGATTGGGAAGCTGTACAATATTTAAGGGAAAGCTTGTCAAATGCAGAAGTGAGTAATATTAACGAGACAAAAAGCTACAGCCACATTGTAAAAAATAGTGTTTGTAATAACGGTAAAGGAGAAATCGAAAAGTTAAACGAACGATTAAAAAGTCTTCAGATAGTTGCTGATATACTGAGACAAGATATCACTAAACTTGAGAACGAAAACCGTGAGTTAAAAACATTGGTTGCAAGCAATAAACGCCAAAAAAGAGCATAAACAACTTAAACACGCATTCCAGTGAAAGTAATGGTCAAAATTGTGTAAATAGGCCAAACTCAAATGCCAGTGAAAGTAACGGTCAAAACTGCATAAATAGGCCCTTCAAAGTGAAAACAGTGGCCTAAATATTTTAAAGTGTGTAAACAATTCAAAAACTATTTCTCGTGTAATGCCAAACAATGTGACTAAAAAAGTGCCTTGCTCACAACGAAATACATGGAATAAACCTAATCTCGTGTGCACAAACAAGTTCAGTGTGTTATCAGAAAGCAGCAGCAAGTCCATAAACATTGAAAGTGAACAAGTCACCAAACGTGAAGATAAAAACATTGTAAGGAGCTGCAAAAACATCGCCAACAGCCAGAAACAGCGAACAAAGAAACACAATGTGCTTTTTCTAGCGAACAGCCACGGAAGAAAGCTATCAAATATTCTGCAGGATGTGAATACGGGTCTTCGTGCAACTGGCATCGTAAAACCTGGTGCGAGGACAGAAAATATTGTTGAAGGCATCTCAGAATACAAGAATACAACAAGGGACAGTGACTTTGTTGTTTGTGTGACTGGTGCAAATGATGTAGCACATAATGAAGCCAAAAAGCGTACAACAGGTTTGAAAAATATTTAGATGTAAGTAAGGTGGAAAACACTATTGTTGTGACGATACCTCATAGGCATGACTTGATCTATAATTCACGTGTTAACAAAGAGATTCGTAAAACAAATATTAAAATCAAACAACTATGTTCCATTCATGCTAAATGTAATGTAGTGGATATTAGCAGACTTGAAAGAAATTTACACACTGAACATGGTGAGCATCTAAATTACCATGGGAAAACATTTTTGTGTCAGGAGATAAACAAAGTTGCAAATGAAATACGGGCACACAGCAGCCTTGTCTTAAAAGACAGTCCCACAGAGCATAACTGTACACCTCCTTTTTTAGGGAAAATGACATTGCAGACGAAGGAAAGTTAGAAACCACATTAAGTGGAAACTGCAGCAGTCTAATTCATTCAGATAATTGTGCAACCCTAGATCATGTAGAGAAAATAAATGAATACAGAAATTTCTGTGAAAGTAGAATACCATTATGTAGCAGTGACAGTTTCCTCCTCCTTCATATAAATGTACAATCTCTTAGGTGTAAAATCAATGAATTACAACACTGGCTCGATAAAATCAACTGCAGTGTTCTATGCATCAATGAACACTGGATGAAAGACACTGAAATAGACTTGTGTGTTCCTCTTGGATATTCGTTAGTTACAAGCTACTGCAGAAAAAGTATTACACATGGTGGGGTTTCAATATATGTCAAAAGTAACCTTGAATTGGATTACTCAGTTATAGACCTCAGTAGAATATGCCTTGAAGCTACAATAGAAGTAGCCGTTGTGGTAATGCACGAACAGAAAACTGTAATCATCTCAATCTATCGAATCCCAGGCTCTGATGAGATAGTATTTATAGAAAAAATTAATACTTTAATATTGTTGTTGTCAAAATATAAACAGCATAGAATTGTAATTGTAGGTGATATTAACATAGATATAAGGGCAAAGAGAAAAAATGTAATTCATATGATTAACACTCTGAAGTCATTAAACTATTACTGTCTCAATGAAAAACCCACTAGACTGAACGCATGCCTTGATAACATAATTAGCAATGTACAAAGAGACTCCATACAATGTGATGTAATAGAATTAGGTATATCCGTTCATGCAGGGCTATGGCTTCAAATAGAAAAGTCAGCCTTCAGTTCTACAGAGAGAGAAGTGACATATAGTATTCTAGGTGACTCCAATGTAAACAAAATGATAAACCAGTTAAAAGAAATGGATTGGACTCATGTAATGGATAACAAGAAAACGATTAATAAATGTTTTTCCATTTTGCTGACAGAGATCAAGCATGTAGTAGAAATAACATGCCACTTGGTAACCAAAAGGTACCAGAGTAATATTACTCATAACCAACAAAGTACTAACAACTGGTACACCCCACAACTTAACAAACTCAGAATACCACTGATGATTATGACAGACAAATCTCATAACAGTGATAGGGACAAGGAAAATTGCACTAAAATGAGAAACCTTTACAGATTAGAAATAAAAAATGCTAAGTGCTGTGCAAATGATGAATATATTTTAAATTCTAAAAATAAATGTGAAGCTGCCTGGACTGTCATTAAAAGAGAGTATCCATATTGACTGCAATATTCTCAATGAATATTTTGTAAATAGTGTCACCACTCCACCCATCAATTCTGTCTCTGATGCAGAAGCATTGCTCACTTGTGCAAAACAGACAAGAAGTGAGAAGTTCACTTGGACCCGACTCACATTAAATGATATTCATAAGTCAATAAACAAATTAAGTAAATCCAAAACAGAAGATTATTATGGACTCAGTAATCTCATCATTAAATGTATAGCAAAAGAAATTGAAATGCCACTTCTCTCACTATCAAACAGAACACTTGATGAAGGAATATTCCCCGACTGTCTTAAACTCACAGTTACATTGCTTGTGTATAAAAAAGGTGAAAGAACCCTCCCAAATAACTACAGACCCATTTCAGTAGCACCAATCATATCCAAGTTAGTAGAAAATTGTGTGCATAAGCAGATATACAGGTATTTTGAAACCACCAAAATTTTAAATGAACAACAGTGTGGCTTCAGGTCACATCTGTCAACTGTAAAAGCAGTAGAAGCTTTGGTAAGCAATGTTTATGAAGGGTATGAAAAAAGAGTATCAATGTCTGGAACACTTATTGACCTAAGTAAAGCTTCTGACTCGGTGTCACATGACATACTCATCAAAAAGTTAAAATACTATGGCATTGAAGATGACACACTCCAACTATTCAGATCTTATCGAAGCAATAGGTTACAACTCATATATGCAAATAAGCAGAGGTCAGAAATACTCCCTATAGAAAGAGGAATACCCCAAGGCTCTGTTCTCGGACCTTTTCTGTTCATTGACTATGTTAATGACTTCTCGAATTACATACCGTGTAAGAACATACTATATGCTGATGATATGACATTAATAAGTACAGGAGAGAACTTACACAGTGTACTGGACAAAAATAGAGAAATGATGCAAATGGCTAATTACTGGTGTCAGGCTAACCAACTGTGCATAAATCAAACAAAAACAGAAGAAATAATATTTAATCTCAAAGTAAAAATGAAAACAAAACAGTGAAATTACTTGGATTAATCATAGACCAAAAGCTCTCATGGGAAGGACACACCAATTATCTATGTAGTAAACTAGCAAGAGTACTTTTCTTATTGTATAAATTAAGAAACAGTGTGAGCAAGCAATTGCTACTCCACTCATACTATGCTTTTTTTCATTCCCAACTGCAATATAGAATACTGCTTTGGGGTAACTTCCCAGGGGCTGAATGTATTTTCAGATGGCAGAAGAAGGCAATCAGGTGCATGGAGCATCAAGCACCCAGAGAGTCCTGCAGAAAATATTTTAAATCTCTTGGCGTAATGTCAGTGCCAAGCATGTACATATATAACTGTCTAATATATGCCAGAGAAAATCTGAAAAAATTGAACATGAGATGTGATGTGCATGCACACAGTACAAGAAACAGTCACCTGCTGGACTTGCCTTCCACGAGACTTGCTGTAGTCCATAATAACTATAAGTACTTAAGCATAAAATTTTTCAATAAGTTACCATGCTCAGCTCATACAGTACCACTAAATAAATATAAGAATACATTGCAAACCTGATAAAAAAACAACGAATTCTATACAACTGAAGAATTCTTAGAAACTAATCATCAAAATATATGTTTTACCTAAGATATGAAGAAAATGTTTTGATATTACATAAGCTAGTTATTTACTGTGATTCTTTTATTATGTGTGTATTTAATTACTGTATAAAACATTGTTTTACATAATGCTGAAGAAAAGGTCTTTAGTTCCTTTTCTCCCCTTTCTGTAACTATTTGAATATCGTACCGAAACTAAAACCCTCTGTAAACTTTGATGAAGCCAATTGTATGAAAAATACTGAAAGGCTAATAAAAATATTCTATTCTATTCTAAGCAACATCACATATTAATCTTAAAGCTTTCTTTGCAAAAGAGGTATTACCCCAGAACACTATTCCATATTTCAGTAGACTATGCATGTATGCTTAATAAGCTCTTAACATGTTGAAGTTCATCCACACAGATTCCTTGTCATTGACAACTAGACAGTTATCTTATAACCATTTTTCTGCCACTTCTGCTGTTTTGTCGACTTTTTGCTCCATCTCATAATCATTTTTCTCTTTTATAATGAAGCTGGTATCACCAGCGAATAACATGGTATCAGCTGTTGAAAACTGTTGAGGCAGGTCATTAATAAAAAATCAACAATAACACTGGTCTCAATACTGAGCCCTGGGGCACCCCATAACTAACTTTTTTATATTCAGAATGGTACACATTTCCATCCTGAGTAATTTGTACTCTTTGTTCCCTTTCAGTTAAATATGACATGAACCACTCGTAGGAAATACCACGGACACCAAAATTATACAGTTTTAACAGCAGTAGATTATGATTTATAAGATGGAATGCTTTGGAAAGGTCCAAAAACAAACCACAGATCAATTCCTTGTCCTCAATAGCTTTGTAAACAAGTTTAGGAGACCGAAGAGAGCTGTTTGCGCTGATTTGCCTTTTCTGAAACCATTCTGTGCATTTACAAGAATTTTATGTTTGTTTAGGAAGTATAACAATTTGTCATACATTATTCTTTCAACTATTTTTGAAAATACAGATAATAATGATAGAGGTCTGAAATTTTTAATGTCAAACTTGTCACCATTTTTATAAACTGGTATGACTGTTGACTGCTTAAGTTTACTTGGAAACACATCAGTTTCAAAGGAGTCATTGATAATGTCCACAAGTTGAGAGACAACATTATCGGTACTATATTTAATAATTTTGTCAGGGATACCATCAAATCTGCAAGTCATTTTACTCTTTAGTTTGCTGATAGCCGATTGTACTTCTTTGGATGTTATGGGATATGGGTACATTGTCCTTTGATTTATTTGAGCTGTTACTTTTGTCTTTGGATTATATTTAGTGGTGATCCAGTTTCGGGCTACATTAATGTAATGATCATTAAATATAAGCTATTAGAAGTGGAACATCAACAATTTTATTTTTGTGTTTTATGGTGATTTATTACCTGCACTTTCATGTTTGCCTGTATGACTATTTATAACTTTCCACATAGATTTCATTTTGTTGTTACCCTTTCTGATGTATGAATCATTGTGCTTTCTTTTTGCAGCAATTATAGATTCCCTGTGCTTTTTCCTATAACACTTGGCATATGGTTTCAAGATAGTATTTTGCTTTGCACACTTATATAGCATTCTAAGACTTTCTGGTGACTCTTTGGTTTCACTTGTTATCCATGACTTTGATTTTTTGTTTAGTTTTATTCTCTTCAGAGGTAATGAAATATCATAACAGTATTTATAATTTGACAAGAACTTGTTGAATTGTATATCTACAGTACTATTGCTTCCCTTGTCCCAGTTCACATTTTTTATCATTATATTAAAGACCTTAATGGTATCATCATTAATTAATCTTCTCTCAATTTGTCTCCTGTTGTCACTTTTCTCATGAGATTTTTCTAAAGTGAATTTAATTGCTTGATGATCAGAGAAACCTGTATCCAAATACCTCAGATTTAAAGCCACATTTTGATTTGTCGATGAATATTTGGTCTATAGTACTTTCACTTTTGCTGCTGTATCTGGTAGTATCTTCTACACACATGTCCATATTGTATGTTTTAGTAGGTTAACAAGTTTTTGCCCTTTTTTACAGTTGTCCTTGAAATTAATATAGAAATCCCCAAGCACAATTATGTATTTTGACTGACTGTTTAGATAGTTCAGAAGTTTTCCAAATTTTCAGAGAATAATTCAAAATTGCCAGATGGGGGACTTATATATACATGCAATTATAATTTTACTATCTGTTAGTTCACATACACAATATAAATCTTTTTTATTTTATTTATTTATTTATTTATTATCATCCCAATGATCACATTTGTGATATAGGATTTGTCAGGGTACATTTTAACAACTATATAATATCTTTACAAAATTTGTATCTGTGCTGAATTCATACTAATCTATCTTATGTTTAATACAATATACAACTAATAAGTGTTTTTATAACATAATTTATTATGCACTGATGTAATTTCATTTGTCACATTAACTTAAACATATATTTTATACAGTTGTGCAGAGATATTCACTTATGCTGTAATAGCATTTGTCAAGCATGTGGTTCTTTAGAACAGTTTTAAATTTATCCTCATTTTCCAGCTCTTTGATATGTTTTGGTAGTGCATTAAAAAGTTTGATGCCTACATTACATACATGTTTCTGGCTTCGGGTCCTTGTTGCAGCTTGTATGTGGAGATCTTTACATTGCCGTGTACCGTAATTACGGAAGTATGTATTGGTTTTCATTTTGTCCTGATTTCTTTTGATCACCAACAGACATTTCAGAATGTATAATGATGGAATTGTTAAAATTTTAAATGCTTTAAAAAGGGGCCTACAATGTGTTTGAGGTGGGCTGTGGGTCATTATCCGAATAGCACATTTTTGCAATTTGAAAATCTCATTTAGACGACAATTTGTTTTTCCCCAGAATACTATCCCATAGGATGCAATGGACTGAAAATAGCCAAAATATAATAATCTGGTACAGTCATTACTACAAACTCTTGAAATTATTCTAAGCACAAAACATGCTGAATTTAGTTTTAGTTCTAAGTTCACCACATGGTCCTTCCAATAAATCTTCTCATCAATGTGCATACCCAGGAATTTTGCACACTGTACTCTTTCAAGTTGTTTGCCCTCCATGGTGGGATTTAGGTCGTCCTGTTCACTTATTTTTCCATATTGCACATAATTGGTTTTTTTTGCATTCAGTGTTAGCTTGTTAGCACTAAACCATTTTTGTATATCTTGTAGGACATGGTCCACAGTACTGTGCAATGACTGCTTCATATCACTAACTATTAAACTAGTATCATCAGCAAATAACATGATTCTAGCTTTTCTCTCTGACACCTGAATATCATTAATGTAAATGAGGAACAGCAAGGGGCCTAATACACTTCCTTGAGGTACTCCTACTGTGACCTCCCTTGGATCTGATCTTAGTTTAATTTTTTGATTAATATTTGGTGCTGTAATTTCAACCACCTGCATCCTCTTTTCCAGATAAGACTCAAACCACTTTTTTACCGGTCCTCTGATACCTATAGCTTCAAGCTTTTTCAAAAGTATGCTGTGGCCAACAGTGTCAAAGGCTTTTGACAAATCTAGATTTATCCCAACTACACTATTTCCCTCTTCCAATTTAGTGATTATTTCTTTTGTGTATTCTAGTACAGCTGTTTCGGTACTTCTCCCAGCTCGAAATCCATGCTGATTACTGTTTATCAGATTGTACAAATTAAGATAATGTGTGACTCTATATTTCATTAGTATCTCTAAAACTTTAGAGAAAGTTGGGAGGAGTGAGACAGGTCTGTAGTTCTCTATTTTAAGTTTATCACCCTTTTTCAACAGGGGAATGACTTTAGAAATTTTCAGTTTTTGTGGAAACATGCTCTCAGCCATTGACAAGTTTGCTATGTGCATCAATGGTTTCGCTATCTGATTAGTTGTTTTCTTTACTAATATTATTGGCACCTCATCTACTCCAGCTGACATCTTGGACTTCAGACTTTTAATCACTTTTAAAACTTCTTTTTCGTTTGTTGGAACTGCCATCATACTGCTGGCTGCCTTGGGTGCTTCCATCTTAATCTGCTCCCCAAGATTCCTGCTTAATGTCTGGGGTACATTTAAAAAGTAATTATTTATATAATTAGGCATGGCATATTTACCTACCATTTTATTCTCCTCATCTTTTAGAATAATTTCCTTGTCTTTGGTAGGTACCCCGGTTTCTTTTCTCACAATTTCCCATGCTATTTTAGTTTTATTTCTGGACTGTTTTATTTCCATATTATTACTTAATAACTTTGCATTTGCAATTACTCTGCGGTATATTTTCCTATACCTCTTTACATATTCTATAAAATCAATATTTGTACACTCCCTCAACTCTGAATTCAGTTTTTTCATGTTTTCACATGATTTCTTAATTCCAAGAGTCATCCAAGAACTTGACTTTATGTATCCAGTAGACTTGACTCTGGTCAGTTTCTTTGGAAAACACATCTCAAAGTTCATCATATAAATCGATGCAAATACACTATATGCCTCATCTGTACTTGACTGTTTCAAAACATTTAATCAATTTTCATTTTCTAAAATACTTATGAACTGATGACAGCTGTCCACAGAGAAGTTTCTTTTGTAAATATTATTTACAGCTTTATCTTCCTTTGACCTTAAAGGGATTTCAATGGTGAGAGCATTGTGGTCAGACAATCCTAAATCTATGTTTGTTACCTCTATGTCAGTTTCTGACATATTTGAGAAAATGTTATCTATAAGGCTATTGGAGGTGTTTGTTATTCTAGTTGAATTGTTTATGTCCAAAAATTGCCTTTTTTGTTGACTTTCAACTAGAAGATTAATATTGAAATCAACACAAAGAATAATCACAGTTTCTTTTTTGTAAATAGTATTTAGCAACAATTCTAATTTATCAAAAAAGACATCTATGTTTCCACATGGTGACCTATACACTGTTATGACTATGACTTTTTTCATCAGGCCATATAGCTGGACAGCACCTGCTTCAAAAAACTTTTCAATACTTAAGTTCTCTGCTTCACATCTCTTTTTAAATTCTAACTCTTGTCTAAGGTAAATACCGACTCCACCACCTTTTGCAATTTTCCTACTATAATTATTTGCCAGTTTAAATGGATTAATATGAATACTACTAATTTCTTGGTCCTTACACCAATGTTCTGTAATACACAAGACATCAGGTTGGGTGTTACTTTCTGCTATTTCAAGTTCACAATATTTGTTCTTGAGGCACTGCACATTTAGAGTCATAATCTTCAGAACAGGGGAGTGAGCACTGGTGGTATTTCTCCTTTCGTTTAACACTGTTATCTTGGAGTTTTCATTATGGCTGGATACCAAAAATCCGTTGTACCACAGGTTTCTTGTTTCTGTTGCTTTTCCTACTTGAAGTTGATGATGCTGATTGATTGTTTATACTAGGTGTGGCAGCTGATGACATTTTAATATTTACAATAGCAGATGATGATGTTTTTAGTGCTTCAGCAAATGTTGCTCTTGTTAAGGTTTTCTTTTCTTCTGCTTCTGTCCTCATTTGGAGTGGGATTTTAGGGAACTTTTCTACTGTTATGCGGCTTATTTCTTCTAGTATCTTTTCACCCATCATCTTTTTTCCATAATAGTTCCTGTGCTGTCCATGCCTCGTGAAATGATTTCTCACTGAGCTGTTTGCATCCACAAAAGTTGCACACTTAAAAGCACAGCAGATCTTCCTGAATTTATTATTTGTTGACTTTATTTCTTTGTTTACACATGATTCCTCGATTAGATCATGTCTATGTGGCACACTTACAACGAGAACCTTTAAATTTAGATCTGACAGCTTTTTTAGAGCTGTTTGAAGTGCCCTTGTCGCTAGTTGGCTTTCATTTTTGTATGTTCCAGTCTTAACTAAGTTTTCACAATTATTTACTATTTCATTAAGGGGAGCACCAGGTTTGACAATGGCTGTTACTCTGTATTGCGACTGCCGATCATTTATTATTTGTGCCACACTCTTTGCATGACTATCACCTTATACACAGACTTGTTGTTCTCCAGGTGCCCTCGTTCCGTCGTTTTTATAGTACAGTTGGGAGAAACATTTCTCTCGTTAGAACACACAGATGATCTAGATTCACTTTCACGTGTCTTATTTTTTGAGTTCACATTTCGTCCTGTCGTGTCTTTATTACCCGTTTTTCTTTGCACTCTATTTACTGACGATGTCATACCGCCAGAAAGATTTCGTTTACTACTAGCAGAAGTTTTGTTTGAAACGAAAATTGCCGGTATGTTTTCATTACACTCGTTTTTTAAATCGTCATAATTCCGCTGCATTATCAGTTCCTCTAACTTATTTACGTAACGATTTGCAAGCACAAGGTCTTGCTGAAGCGATGTAGTAACACTTTCTTCTATGCAGTTATCGTATCTTGACAAAGCTACCGTTAGTAGATCGCAGCATTCCATGCCACAGTCACATTTCGCGTCCCATTGTTCCGTTCCCGCGAAACACTTTGTATGAATCCATTTTTGCGACACTGCACATAACTTGATACCTTTCGCGATGTAGTTATTGCACTTTATACAATTTATACTCGATATGTAGCCGTTTACCGTGGAACTATTTATACACACTTATACACGCGACGCCATCTTGACTTCTTTAGACATTTTAAGCCTAATTTCCATTGATTTAATACCTGTTCTTACATATATACTTGTTCCACCCCCTCTAAATGTTTCCCTGCAAAAGCTGGTGATCAGCTGGAAGTCTGAAATCCCAACTGCACATTTTTTGAGTTCTTGTTGCAAGTGTTCAGTTATTCACAAGACAGAAATCTCCTTCAATGAACCATTCAAAAGGACCTCTAGCTCATATAGCTTATTGGTTAAACCCTGTACATTATGATATAGGAGAGTTAAAGAATTATTCACTTCTATCAGAGGTATGTTACTTGCTTGGTTACTTCTTTGAAGAGTAGGCTCTAGTCTTTTTGTTTCTGATCTGATTTTCACCTCCAGGGGGTCCTGGACTTCTTCTTGGCTATTTTTTCTGCAGTGGATTGGGCCATAAAAAATCGTTCATATGTTGTTTGGATGCTAACTTCTGCCCGGTGCTTTGTCGTGATATATTGTTTATAACTTCTGTCCACTCTGGTACAGCTACCTCCTCAGTCTTTTTACATGGTGATATTGTCTTCTGTACTGGTTCCCTGCCCATTTTTCATTCCACCGAAGGCATATTTGCTGTTAACTTTTTGGTTTCTTCGTCTGTGATTTTCATATACTGTGGTGATACTGTCTTCTGTGTTGCTTTCTTGTCACTTGTTCATTCCATGGTATGCATATTTACTGTTAATTTTTTGGTTTCGTCTTCTGTTATTTTCCCATATTGTAAGCATACAGTTTCGTTGAGTGACTGATCTGCCTGTTGCAAGCAGTTAACAGAGAACAGTGACAGTGTGATGGGCTGAATCATGGCTGAATAATGAAGGTTCCTGCATAGTTTTTCCTTCCCTTTCAGCACCAAATGAAGCCCATGCTGTGTATAATCAGTCTTCCTTAAAAAGAGATTTACATCCAGTACCTTAGCATGACTATACTGGGCAACATCAAGAATGTGTTCATTTTGTATATTTTGTCGTTCCAGTCCACTCTGTCATATCGGTAGGGTACTGTACACAGCATCACTTTAGTGTTCATAGATTTTATGAGTATCATGTTCACAGTGCATTGGTAATCCTTGATATCTGATACTAGATCATTTGTTCCAGCCAGGACAATAACACAGTCAAATTTACTGAAATCCTTTACCTTTTCTTCAGTGTTATTAACAACATATTGCAATGGTGTGTTTGGTTTAACAACAGACATCGCAAAATATCTTGGTGGAAGTGTCTGATTTAATAAACTAGTGCAGTGTCATCCATGACTATCAGAAACAAGGTCAGATAGAAACAAAATCTTGTCTCTTGTATCTGCATGCTTTCCAGTATTTAAAACTTTCTTGTAGCTGTCGTTATTTATTTTACAGGAGTTACTAAATACACTACTTCTTGACGATGCCAGAGCACTTTGTTACATTCATAGTATTATAATTATTCCCTCCTGGATTTTCCATTACTCTTACTTCTGGCTGTACAAAAACTAGTTATATAATGTTTGGCTTCCTATTAGCTGTTATTCAACTTTACAAGTCAACGTATGTGGACGTGTCTTTAAATTTTAAAAGTCTAAACATCTCCTCCTATAATTCTTTCCCCTCTTTCTTCATATAGAGAAAATCTCTTCATTATGAATTATGTAAGATATGTTTTATACGTTAGGGTACTTTCACTGTGTCTCACATTTCATGTGCTCATCAGTATGTAGCCTTCTTAGCAGTTACTGATGCATTTATTCTAATCTAATATCTCTGTTACACACTTCATATCTCAAAGATTTAAATCCTGTGCTCATCAGTATGTAGTCTTCTTAGCAGTTACTGATGCATTTATTCTAATCTAATATCTCTGTTACACTCTTTATATCTCAAAGATTTAAATCCTGTATTCAAAAGCAATAGATGAAACGTAGCCCTGTAGACATTACTATTGGCTAAGGCTTGAGTCTCCAAGTTTCAGGTGTGGCTATTCTTTTAACTTCATATTACATTACATTAGCCATATTCTATGAATCTCAAGGAGAGTGATGTCTGGGATATGAAAAGAAGTTAAGGATATATATGCTTAATTTAATTAAAGTATTACAGTGCTTATTCTAATTACACGTCAATCTTAACCATTAAATTTAAGAGTTTCTGTGAAGATGCTCTTCAATACAGAAGAAGTTGCCCAATTGAACTCTTTTTTATTATTTTTTCTAATTTTTTATATTTATTTATTTATTTTTTAATTCAGTTAAACTCCACCAGATTTCTACATGACATTTAAGGTGCTCTAGTAGTTTGTTGAATACATGTGTACTCATGCGTCTGACTCCTTTGTGCTAATGTTAACACCTCAGAGTTTTCACAGAGGTTGTTTTTCGATCCTAGTGTTATATTCTTGATTTTCACCATTTCTCATGAGAGAAAACTTGGTAATGGCAAAAGACATTACTGAATTGTGAATTAGTTATCAAAATATCTAGTTTTTTGACAAGATCTCTGCAGGACATTCTTGAATTAACACCAGATATTATTCGTATAACACATTTCTGCATTCTGAAAATACTGTCCCTCTAACCTGAATTTCCCAAGAAAATGATTCCATAACTAATTAGTGAATGGAAACACATGGAATAAACTAGTAACGTCATTGTACCTCTGTATTAGTAATCACATGTACTGCAAACACAGCTGAACCAAGACTAGGCAGTAGGTTTCCCAATTGAGATTATGGTCTATCTGTAATCCTATCTCTGACTGCTTCAAATTCTAAGTTCCTGTCATTGCATGATTAACATGGAACTGGTACAAATTACTTTCTGTTGTTCAGATAAGATAAAAACCATTCCATAGTATTATAACTCTCGCACTAGGATATCATGGTTCACACAATCAAAAGCTATAGCTAATTCACAAAATATTCCAATGGTCTATCTCTAATGACCTCAATCACAACAGGAAAATACACTTGAATTTCCTTTCTTTATTCCCAATGGTAGCAATTTCCAATTTATTTGTTCTAATATGTCATCTGTCAAGGTAAATAAAGCCATTCAGTTCACAGTTTCTAAACCCAAACTGTTTACTACTGGGTGTCTTTTCCTGTATAAAGTGTACTGTACATTATTTTGTCACAAAGTTTTGAAAATACTGACAGTAATGAGATCAGTAGGTAATTCAGTACTTACATTTTGCCTACTCATTTGTGAAGTGGCTTGCCAACGGCATGTTTAAGTCTGTGCAGGAAAGTACTACGATGAAAAGATCCATCACACAAGTAACACAACATATTATTAAGTTCAGTTGAACAAAATGTTGTCGCTTTGTAACCGCACTCAAATCCAGATACGAAAGCAGGGTCATCAATGAAATGCAACACTTAGTACTGAAAGCAATTTCTTACAAACACCAACATACGACAAGAACAGAACAGATCAGAACTGAACTTCTGCATAAAGAGTGCAGTTATTCATACAAACATGCAGCATTGCAGAATGCTGGTATTTATACAAATGTAGAATATTCCAGAATATACAAACATTACAAACATAAGATATTTCAAGAAGCTTCCAGAAATGATAAATACTAAATAATAAATAATTGCTAGTGGAGTCTGAACTAGTGATTCACAGCACACAAGCCCGTGACACTAGCCCCTACTCCATGCTCCTTGCACCAAAGCTCAAGCAGTATTACTGAACAATGTATTACTGAGTTCAGCTGAACAACATTTCATTATTTTACTGCTCATTTCGTCATGACTACCTGAACATTTATATTCATGAGAGTTGATAACACTGATAACTTCTTTTGGAGATGTTAGATGTTGTTGAATTTTTCAGACTTGTATGGAATGGTTTTCTTAGGAATGGTAGGCTGTCTGCTAAGGAATTGTTCAAACCTAAATTATATTCCACTGACAGAAAGAAGTTATTAAAAGTTTTTTGCAAATTTAGGGCTGTCTTTGATCAGTTCATTATCTACTATGGGAATGGGATTGGTAATAGGGATATAGAAAACTTAATTCCCATATATGTCGTAGCTCATATATATTAACACTTGACACTGCGTCCATACGGAATGAAGTATGACAAAGAACTGACGAATGTAAACTTAGGATGGAGACTTGGCAGAGCACTTAGAGTTCACAGATAGTAAGTTTTGTGGTCGATACGAACTATCGACGCCACACAGCCCCCCGCCCCCCCTGCAGTACGGATGTCCAAGGGTGAGGGCATGCAGGTGTCGATGTCGGTGGAAATCGTGCATGTAAGCAGGTGCACTGCAGGTACTTCCATCTCAAACAAGGTGGGTTGTGCAGGTGGAGCGGTGAGAGGCAGGTCCACTTCGTAGTCAGTCAGCCACTGTGGCCGGGTGAGACGCGGCCTGCCCGGGAGTAAGTCGGCAGGGCAGTCGACGGCGTGGTGGAGGCATGTGTGGACCTTAAGTGGATCGATCCCTTCATAGAAATGAAAGCACATAGAGATGCTCAGTCACACTCACGCAGGAATGTGAGGTGGTGTGCAATGTTGACATGTAAGGGACCGTCCTATGGAGAGACCTCGGTATCTGTCAAAAGAATGAGCACTCGGTCGTTGAACGTCATTATAGAAATGTCGTTCACTCAGTGCAGTAGCATGCTGCAGGACAAACTGATAGGAGGTGTGTGTGTCTCCGATGTTGGAGGTGAGGGCGCGAAACCTGCACAGGGTGGAATAGGGGGCGAGGTCGGGCAACCAGCGAACAGTGGCGAACAGTCTTTGGCAGAAGAGGTGTGCGGTGAGGTTGATGAGAGCACGTCTTCATTCTCGATCAAGGATGGATCATCTGCAGAGTCCAACTGGGGCGGTGTGATATCATCAGGGTCCACTAAAGCCGGTTTCAGGCGATGCAAAGAAACTGTCTATGTGCAGTCTTTAACCATGATATCAGAAGTCGTGTCCCCCCCCCCACTGCAGGACCTTGTAGGGGCCAACATAAGGAGGTTGAAGAGGCTGCCTAACTGCATCATCATGCAGCATGATGTGGGAGCAGTCGTAGAGTGCAGTGGGTACTTAAGCCTTGGGCGGTGAGTGACTGATGGGTGAGTGCAAATGCGTTTGTTGAAAATGCGTGCGCATCCGGCTAATGAAATCTGCTGAGGGGAGAAGATCCTCGCTAACCTGGGGAAGAATAAGTTCCCCTGGTAGGACTAGATTCTCGCCAAAAACAAATTCAGATATAGTCCCCTGTAGGTCAGGTTTATAGGTCGAGCATGGACCAAATAGCACCCACAGGAGAGCTTCTGACCAGAGACATCATGGGACTGAAGGGCTGCCTTGAGGGTGCAGTGCCATCTCTCCACCAACCCATTGCTTTGTGGGCGATAGGCAGTAGTGTGTATTTTTTTTAATACCACAGATATTTCAGAGGATGGTGAAAAAGGAGGATTCGAACTGTCCACCCTGATCGGTGGTGATAGTGGTCCGGCACCCGAAATGAGTGATCCACGAGCCAATGAAAGCCTTGGCTACCGTCTCGGCAGTAATGTTACGGAGAGGGACAGCCTTGACCCAGTGAGACAAATGGTCAATAGTTGATAAGCTATATCTATGGCCCTCTGAAGGAGGGAGAGGTCTGATCAGCTCAATATGTATGTAATAGAATCATCCTGTGGAAATGTCGAACTTGCCCAGAGGCAGGGAGGTGTGACGGCTGATCTTGTTGCTCTGGCAAGTGACGCAACTGCGTGCCCAGGCTTGACAGTCCCATTTGATATTCTTCCAAACAAAACATTCTGACACAAGGCTTCTGGTAGCTCAAATGCCCGGGTGGGCTAGGCTATGCAGGGTGTCGAAAACCTGTTGGTGCAGCCTGGGTGGGAGCAAAATGGGTAGGGTGCTGGTCGAAGAATCACACCACACCTCATCGGAAACGTGAAAACAAGTGATGTTTGTGGGTCTCATAGGAGAGCCTGAGAACCTTCGTCAGAAGCTTGGAAGCCAGATCAGAAAGATCAACGATGCGGGAAACAGCACTGATCCACAAGAAGAAATCCGCAGTGACATTATCTGCACCCTTGATGTAACGGACGTCTGTTGTGAACTGAGAAACTAGGTCAAAGTGGTGGTAATGTTGAGAGGATGGATCCTCAGGTGGGTTGTAGGACCCTTCAGCCAGTGGTTTGTGATCGGTGAGGACAAAAAACGAACGTCCCTCAACATCGGGGTGGAAATGTTTGATTGCCCCATAAACAGCAAGGAGCTCTCTATCAAATGCAGAATATTTTCTCTGAGCCATAGGTAGTTTCTTGGAGAGGAAATGAAGGGGATAAACCTTGTCGCCCTTGCATTGTTACAACACTGCCCCTGCTGCGATCTCACTGGCGTCCGTAGTGATGAATAACTCGGCAGAGGGGTCGGGGTGGGCAAGTACCACAGCATGAGCTAAAGAAGTCTTCAGAGCCTTGAAGGCCTCTGGCATTGGACCAGTCCAAGAGAGGGGTTTGATACTGGAAGTTTGTTTGCCTGATAGCGCATCCGTCAGGGGTGTCTGAGCAGCGGCGGCAGAAGGCAGATGGCAACGATAGTAATTGATGGTGCCGAGGAAATGGCATAGCTCTTTGTAAGTAGCCGGGGGTGGCAGAGATGTGATAATCTGCACACAAGATTTGGGATGCTGTATTCCATCTGTGGAGATGGTGTAACCTAGGCAGGAGACTGACGCCTGGTGTAACTGAAACTTCTCTTTGCTGACCTCGACACCATTGGAGTTCAAGGTCTGAAGAACCATAAACAGATGATTTTCTGTTCTTCCTCTAAGCTGCTGAAAATGAGAATGTCGTCCAGATAAGCAAAGCAAATCTCGAACTGTCACAAGATAGAGTCAGTGAAACGTTACCATGTTTGCACCGTGTTCTTTAGGCTGAAAGGCATGAAGTGGTATTGGAATAAACCGAGCGGCGTGATAATAGCCGTCTTAGGAATGTCTTCCAGCGCCACGGGAATCTGGTGGTAAGCACGTTTACAGTCAGTGACACTGAAAATTGTGGCGCCCGATAACATATGAGTGCAGTCATTGATGTTCGGCACTGGGTAATTGTCCATGATGGTATGAGCGTTTAAGCCTTTGTAATCACCACACATTCAAAAAGATCCATCGTGTTTGGGAACAAGGTGGATTGGTGAAGACCAGTTGCTGTCTGAAGGTTGCAGAATACCTGGTGCCAAAAGTTCATTAATCTGCTGCCGGGTAGCGCGTGACTTAATAGGGTTGAGGCATCAGACATTATGCCTAATAGGAGGGCCGGCAGTAGTAACTATCTTGGGTGTCATTCCATCAGTGATGGAAGAAACTGAGAACTGCACATAAGATCAGTTAACGTCCTGGCGCTGAGTCTTTGGACAAGTAGGGCACGATGAGGCATAGCCGTTAGCACGAGTGGGGAATGGTAGCACAAAAGTCACATGTCTCTTATGGATGCGTGGTGTACGCTTGTGTGGAGGGGGTGGGTGCGCACGCAGTGCCAAGTGAAGGGGAACGGACAGCGACTGTCCGCTGTTAACCTTGCACTGGACAACTGGTGCGGGCAAGACCAGCGCTGGCATCGCACGTGGGGCCACAATGGCCACTGGGTCATGTGGCTGGTGAGTGAGAGAGGGGGAATGTTTATCAACATGTGCAGTAGCTGTCTGAGAGGTGGGCATGGTCACAATGTGCACGCAACTGTCATTAGCAGCACTGTTTGAAACACATGGTACTGGATGAGGCGAGCATGATGGGGGGGAGGGAGAGGGGTTGAAATGTCACACGCAAGTAAAGTTTGTGGACTAACCTGGTGAGAGTTCGAGCTAGGCCCGGCCGAGCAGTCTTGTTTAGGTGGTGGCGCCATAGACTGCAGTTGCAGAAGCGAGGTACGAGCCGTGATGAGCTCACTGTAAGTGGATGCGATGCGTTGTTTCAGCTTCTCATTGTCCTGGGGAATTGCGTCGCCAAATCATATTCTGACAGTAGGTTGGTAACGCAGGTCACAATGTTTCCCACAAGGGCGGCTCACTTGCATATGATAGCGTATGTTGCAATGGAAACAAGGTGTTGGACATAGGTGTGGGTGCACAGTATGTGAGTGTTCGTAGGATGGTGGAGCACTGAACCCTGTATCATGTTCAGAGATAGTTCGTAATGAGACAAAAATTCCATATCAAGGATCAGTTCATCGATGTCTGCAATGTAGTAAATCCACAGAAAATGTAGAGAAGGAGATGGGGTCACCGTAACCTTTACTGAGCCTGAGGTAAGTAACGTCATTGCATTGACTGCTCGTAGAAGTGACTTCGTCTGTGAAGAAGCGGGTGGAGCCATCAAAGTAGGTATGATTGACACATCAGCACCAGTGTCAACCAGAAAAGCTAGACCTGACGCAATGTCAGTCACATAGAGATGACCACTCATCCAGGCAGATGAGTGAGCGGAGTGTAATGTAAGAGGACACCTTTTAGGTTCCCCACAGGACTCAGTGTCTCTTAGTTCCCGTGGTCAGCGTTTGGGTGTTGGTATGGCAACCTGCACTTCTCGGCATCGTTGCCAAACACTTTGTGGTACCAGCAGAAAGGGTGAGCAGGGTGATTAGGATGTGGAGACTGTGACAGTCGGGGCAGCTTCTTCTCATTGATTTGCTCTGGTAAATAAACCGGTATGTAAGGTGCGTGGGTGATCCTGGAGTGCTCAGACAGCAGAGAGAGTGAGCCGACGTTGCCAGGAGAAGCAGATGAGGTGACAGTGGAGCGAGCCCTGCCTTTGCGGCCAAAGGTCGGTATGTGGGAGTGGCTGTGCCAACGAAAGGTGTGAAATGAACCAGCTCATGTTGCCGCAGCAGCAAATAAAACTGGTCAGCGATGCATAGGCGGGAGCCGATGGACTTGAACGAGTGTGGTAACAGATGGATCTGTAGATCGGTAGGTAGTTTGGCAGACCACACAGCCCATAGCATGGCGTCAGGCATGGTATTCTGGTTCACGAGCAATCAAAGGCGGTGCCAGAGTTATGAGTGGGCACATTCTCCCAGGTGCTCCTCGTAGAGAATCTTGATTATTAACTCTTGTGGCGAGCAGGTAAGTCAGTCCATTATAGTCTTCTTTGCAAACTCGTATTTTGGTGCAGGCGGCGGCAAAAGGAGCAGGTCACAAATCAAATCCGAGTGGTTGTGGAGGTGTGTGACGAGGCAGAGAAACTTTGAGTTGTCGTCAGACACATGATGTAACTTGAACAGATGCTCGATGAGCGTGAACCACGATGCGGGGTTGTCCTTGTATAAAGGCGGTAGCTTCGGCAGGTAGGCAGGAAGGGGTGATGATGATGGGTTCAGTGTCTCCTGGGGTAGCGGCTGAACTGAGGTTAAGTCAGAGGCCGGCTCAGTAGGCCCGGATTTAAATCAGGTGAGCGAATCCATAGTAGCAGCAGCTGGCATAGTTGACTGTGTGTCACGAAAACATGGGGTGGCAGGCACGGACGGTACCGTGGAAATGGGCGGATGGATGGCAGACACAGGTGGTGCTGTGAGAGCGGGCGGATGGACGGCACATGAGGGGGCCCTGGAAACTAGACCATGAGTGACAAGTGCTGGATGGAAACAACCCGCTTCCGGAACAGGGCGAGAGACTGGCGCAGCAGACACAGGCGGTGCTGCGGGAGCGGCAGGCGGTTGAGCGACCGGAAATGGGGACCTACGCAAGTGAGAGGGAGAGCACAGGAGGTTGAGAACGCCACCTGTGCAGAATCTATCTGACTCATAAAATGCCTGTAGTGCATGTGGCAGGCCACTGAGGTGAGGTAAGGGGTCCATGTTACGCGAAACACTGAATAGTGCATATAAATTGGACACAACTGGAACACCACATGTGCGGAACTGATCCGGCACGGTTTTTAGTAATGGCGGGGTTGCACATGGCCTGACAGTAACTGATGTAGCATGCCAGTGGGTGGTAAACATGTGTTCGAATGGAGACCACTTTGTTCTTGAAACACTCGATATGAAGAGAGACAGTTCAAAATATTGTTCAGTTCACATTTCACTGTTGGATAGGCATAATCTGGTGATGCGAAGCCTGAGTCCATTGTTCGCTCTAACAACATAGTTGTCGACCGTTGAAAACTAATGAGTTTAGCACTCAGTGTTGGTTAAGAATGCGAATCACTGTGCATAAATGATGAATACGCCGTTGGCAAAGAAATGACAAAACTCAGTGAGCGGAGTTATGCTTCCACATCTTTGAACAAGGCATTGTTTGGCACGGTCATTGCGTAGTGCATATAACCTGTTGCATAAACACCAGTGTGGGAGACATGAAACATGAACGAACTGTGGGGTCACCACTATGGGAACAGGATCGGCAATTGGGATATAGAAAACTTAATTCGCATATATGTCATAGCTCATATGTATTTACACTTGGCACTGCGTCCATACAGAATGAAGTGTAACAAAGAACTGACTAAAGTAAAATTAACATGGAGGCTTGACAGAGCACTAGAGTTTAAAGAAATTTCTTCATTTTCTTGTTTTGTGTTCCCCATCCTTTTTTTTGCTATGGTCCAATAGAGGAGCTTATTTTGTCTTGAAAGTAATACATGTTGATGCTCTTACAACTTCACTTAGAATTTTACAGAACAGTTTGTAAAGTGATTTAACTGTGTCTTTATCTATGTCCCTTGATGCCAAGTACTGTCTTCTTTCAGTTTTTCATGATATTCTGATCCCATTTCTAATCCAGGAATTAGTTGTATTTAAGCTGCTCCCACTAGTTACTTTCGTAGGAAAACAGTTTTCAAAGAAGGCCTATGACTTTTTATTAGAACACATTACATTTTTCATACACCAGGTGTGTTATGTACATCTTTCCAACATGTATTTTGCAAATTATTCTCGAATTCCTGAGTCCTTTTTTCATTTACTACCCTTATGGTTTTCTATTATTTTTTTATTTGTGTTATGTACTCTGTTACTGAACAGTGGCAGCTGACCATTATGGGCTGAGAAACTGTTAACTAAGGGGATCATGCTATGACTTTCCAGTCTCAATGCAGCTGTAAAAATGTTACCAATAATGGTACTGCTGGTTCCCACTACTCTTGTACATTGTATGAACATTCTAGATTACATGAGATGGTAAGGGACTTAAGTAAAACTACAGAACAGGAGTGCTCTAAAAAAATTAAATTTAAGTCCCCACTAAATATTATCTCATTGTGCTTGGAAGTAAAAATGTTTAATAATGTACCAAGTTGTTTTATAAATAATTAAAAATTACCAGGTGGAGCCCTGTATATTGTGACTATTATTATGACTTTCCATGAAACTCTACTTCAGCAGCATAAGCTTCTAAATGCTGATCACTGCAAAAACTGTGAATATCAATGTTTTCCTATTTATATCCCTTTATAATGTAAGTGAGAACTCCTCTTCTCTCCATACCTGATCTGCAGTAACTTGATCCTAAGTTATTTCCATCTATGTTCAGTATTCCTGTGCCTGCTGTCAAATGATGTTCAGAAATGTGTATCTACATGATTTGTAGGCTGTAATTCATCTGAAGAAACTGGAAGTTAATTGTCAATAAAAATCTTCCAACTGTGTGACCACATTATCAATGTGTAAAATTTTCTGACATTTCGGCCACTGTTGCAGATGGCTTTCCTCAGGGTGTTTTTGCTGATTAGCTGAAATGTTAGAAATTTTACACATTGAGAATGTGACCACATACCCAGATGAATTTTACTAACCATGACAACAGCCTCAAAAGCCATCATTTACATAATGTTAACTTGGAAGTTCACTGATATTATTTTTTAACCCTCTAACGTTTTGATGTAATATACTTATTTTAACCTTATTTTTGTCTTAACATATTTCAAACTCAAAAATTTCATTTATATACACTTCTTTTAATACTGACAGCCTGAAATCTGCCCTAAAAACCCTTCTGCCCTGACAGCAGTTAACACAAGGATACACCCTTGAGTATTAATGTTCCACCTAAAATGTATTGCTATCAATCCAGCCATTTTCTCTTTCCCATTCCTGTTGAGATGTAGACCATTCTTTGTAAAACCCCACCTGGCAACAGCACCTACACAAACTAAAACCAAGTCCATCTCAGTATCTGACAGAAGCAATTGGTCTGACTCCATTTTGACTCAACTCACAGGGCTATTCAACAACTAGGGCCAATCATAATAAATAAAAAAAAATTAAAAAAAGGAAAAATTCAACATTTGTATGACTTGTTGCTGAAACTATCTTTGTGTCTCTTCAGTTCATGGAGCAGTTTAAATTAAGATAACAAACTAGTTTACGCCTGTCGCCTTTCAGAACTTATATTTCTATTTAAATAAAGGATAATACTGCAGATAAAATTCTTAAAATACTTTATTTCTTTTATTTATTTATTTTACATCTGCTTACTGTATAGATCTGGCAGTATCATACACTAATTTCCTATCTTCATATTCTGAAGGTATGAAATGTGGTTTTTTGTTTCCAGTTCGTTCTAGTGGCAAATCAAGTGCCCGGTTGTCAGTGCTGAATGCAAGCTCTTCAGCATCTGGCTCAGACAGTCCACCAACATCTTTGGGACACACACCATCAGAACACCCACCTGTGCCAGTGCCTGCAACAAGGTCACGCCACCTGAAGCACAAGAAAGAACTACACAAATTGAACTCTGCAGGTACTGAAGCAATCTCATGTAATAATATCCATTGCGTCAATTTCCTTTTTCATAGTTACATTCATGAGCAAATAAATTGGAGATACCTGTTATGATAACTGTGACACTACGTAATATACGCTCATTGAGACACAAAAAGGATAGGTTAGCTATTCTGATCCATGACTGCTTATTTGCCATCTATAACTCATGGAAGTTGACATAAGTGTGTTTTCACTGCAAACATATTCAATTGCATACCAATTGTGCCCCTTAGAATTGAGCTTAGGAAGCCTGAGAGTGATCCTTCTGGCATAAATAGGAAACAATGGGCTGGTGCATTGTCTTGCTAGAAGTATTAGTTGCCTCCAGGATGCTGCAAGAAAACAAATGGATGCAACTATTCAGACAATCAGTTCTGGTATAATTAATCACTAACAGACAATAGCAAATGCATCAAAGACTTCACTTGAAATTATATAAACATCCCTCATGTGAGAATAACTTCACCTCCTATTTGAATAATGCCCTGTTAGCAAATTGGTTGCATCACATCATGTAGTTTTTGCCATACTTGCATCCTTTCATTATCATATACTAACATGACTCATCCATCTGTGATACCTCTTTCCATGCTTCAAGCACACAGCAGCATTGTTCTTGCTCCCCAAACACCTTTGATGTGCATGAATGAATATAGTGCAAAGCTCTCTGTATCCTATAATGAAGAGATGGTTCTGGATGATACAATTGGTTGCTGTTTGATGATGTGCAGCATTGTGGTTTGCTACATTGTGATCTTTCCATCCACTATTATGATCCACAATAGTTGACAGCAGCTCTGTTTTCAACACAGTGTTACCCATGGTAGTTTTTCCTGAATTGAATACCACAGTACACCTCTAACTTGGCAACACAGAAAAAGCACAGAGACTATGTGATCTGAGAGGTGGAGATCTGTAGTCATTGTGGAGCCAATATCTGGCCCCAATAAAAGGTGCTATTTCATGTGCTGTGGTAACAGGTCATCCCCCCCCCCCCCCCCCCACTCTGTCTCTCCCTCTCTCTCTCTCAAAATGCGCGCGCCCACACACACACACACACACACACACATACACACAAAAAATCAGCTATCTCTCATGCAACTGCTCATGTGTGTAATGTTTCATGTATTCTGTAAATTTAAAAGCAGTACTGGCATTCATATAAGAATAATGTAAGCTGTAAGTACTTTATAGAGAAGAGGTGAGAAAGAAAGAACAGATTAGCATAATTCAGTGAAACCACTCACATAGCATATGTAGAAGGGAGGTAGAGGATTTCTGTTATATAACAAGTACTGTTTGACTAATAAAATGAGCATCAGCAGCATTTTAGTCATAAGTATTTTTGTAGAAACTACAGAGGTGCTTTACATTCACCACTGATGTAAAAATATAAAGAATAAGGGCAGACATCCAGAAAGATGAGGTAAAAGGGAGGAGCCACAGTATGCTCAAAAAAGACTACTACCCACAAAATGCAAGGATCAGGATTT
The DNA here is from genome assembly GCF_021461385.2 of Schistocerca piceifrons. Lineage (NCBI taxonomy): Eukaryota > Metazoa > Arthropoda > Insecta > Orthoptera > Acrididae > Schistocerca > Schistocerca piceifrons. Next base: position 682,040,804 of record NC_060140.1, read on the forward strand.
GAATCAAATCATAGTCTTTCACACAGTCATAGCCTGCCAGAAAATTTTGTAACAGCCCACACTCCACTTCAGAGTGAAAGAGTAATTCTGGAAATGGATTCCTTGACTGTGGCTAAGTCACTTCCCTGTGACATTTTTTTTCCATGGTTGTGAATCTGGCATTATGTGCAGATGAGTGTAAAAAGTACACATAGGAGAGAAGTACTGACAAAATTAAAGCTTATGAGAAAGTTGTGAATTTTGCTTCGAAAGCTCATTTGGTAAGATCATTATCCACAAAAGAGCAGGTTCCAGAGCTGAGCCTCATCTGACACACAGTTTTAATGTTTGCTTTTCTTTCAGTGCTGCTCTGCATTGTGTACTGTTTTCCTGGCATAATAATGTTTTCTCTTACATAGTATTTTATGATCAATGGACATTCTAAGATCCATATAATGTTACAAGCTTCAAAAGTTATCCATTTTTTACGGATACCTGTAGATTGATTTAAATGTGTGCCTCTTCACAAGTCAGCTTATTTTTATCACCACTGATCCACAGAATCTTCTTCTTCATCTTCTCAACAATATTTATGTTTAATCCTTTATGAAATTACAGGTTACCATTACACAGGTGACACAGTCTTGTGGCAGGTTCTCAACACTTTTAACTTATAGCTCCAGATTGGTGAACTTTGGTCCTCAGAGGGGTGTGCATCTGCATTGAGTGGTGCTAGTAGAGGACACACCAATAAAAATCTGTGTATGTTGGTTTCCCATACATACTGAGAATGAGGCATCCATCCAATTTCAGTGGATGTGGACATCAAGAAAGTGTAGGCCATAATCATTTTATATTTCCAATATGACAATAATGTTATGGTGAATGTTATTGAGGTGTTCCAAGAACTCTAAGTTTCCCCAATCATGTGCTGTAATATAACATGGCGAAAAATGGTTTTTTGTGGTGAAGTTTGGGATTTGTAGCAGTGCTTAGCACAAGAAAACAGAATACCACATCATACTGCGGATATCCTCCACCAAATAAATAATATGTGCATCACAACTCAGGAATCATTCAATCGTAGAAATAAGCTCCAGGAATTCGTGTTCACAACAAGTCTTATTTCGCACGGTAGATGTTCGACAGTGAACTACATGTAAAATTGACTAAACACTGTCTCATGACTGATGTCAAACTGAAATACAACTGAGATATTGTGGTGTACAAATTGCCTCTATTTATGAGGGTTGTAACTTAAATAGTGGCAACTATTTATTCACAACCGATACAAAAGAGTTTTGCACCTGTTACTGTCCATCCAAATTGTCACCAGCATTGTGTAGAATCCGTTGCCAGTGATACTGAAGGCATAGTATATCATTAGAAGAACCTGTTTTGTTGATGGTGCGAATGTAGTGGTCTACTGCCTGTCGAATTTCTGGAACAGTTCTGAAGTGAATGCTATGAAGTGGTTCCTTCATCTTTGGAATCAAATAAAAATCACAAGGACTTAAATCTGGGGAGTATGGTGGATGGCACAGTACTTCCCAGTCCCATCGACCAAACAGAGCAGCCACTGCTTGCGCGGTATGCGCTCGCACATTGTCGTGCAAAATGATGGGTGGGTTATGCAGAAAGTGTCACTGCTCCTTTTGCAAAGCTGGTCACAGAGAGGAGGAGGAGGAGATTAGTGTTTAACGTCCCGTCGACAACGAGGTGATTAGAGACGGGGCTGGTCACAGGTGATGCTCCAAAAATGAATAGCAATACTGTGCATTGACGGTCTGCCATGTAAAAACATAATGCATTAGGATAACACCATCACAGTCATACACAAGAATCACCATAACCTTAGACCGCTCCATTTGCACCATCAACAGAACAGGCTCTGCTTACGATATACTATGCCTTCCACATCACTGGCAATGGGTTCTACACAATGCTGGTGACTTCTTTGAAGGACAGTAACATGTGCAAACATGTAACTCTTTTGTTTCAATTGTGAATAAATAGTTGCCACTATTTAAGTTCCAACCCTTGTATATGATTTTAAACAGTTACTGACATTGTTACATATTAAATTTTTAGGTTTACCAATTAAAACTTTTACATACATCTTCCTAAATTACATAGAAATTTACATGAAATAAAAGTGAATAATTTCATTCAAAGACAGGAAAGAATCTGTTTCTATTAATACTAAAAATTACATGTTTTATCATTACAACAATATATTTCATTAATTTGCTGATATCATTTTACTTACTTAAAGGATAATCATCTTATCATTTTCAGGTGAAGAGAAGGATTAGTTTTATTGAATGAAAGGTTGAGATTCAATTAATTAAATTTTGTTTGAGTAAAACTTTTCATTTCTATATAGTCGTAGTTACAACTGCAATAACTAACACCAGTTAAAACAGTATGCTTAATTCTGACTGAAAAATTATCATGTCATATTTATATTATGGATACAATTTTTTTTAACTTTGAAAACATAAAAATAGCTGCCTTTCGATGACTAGAAATATCGGGAGTTTAATTGTTAATTATTCCATAATTATAAAACAATTTTATTCCTACCATGTGCCTGAAGTACAAATTGTAATGGTACATCGGCTTTTAACCCAGCATGTTTCCTTCATTCTGTATATTGGTGAGGTCCAATGTAAACACTGTCAGGACATTTATTTATTTATTTATTTATTTATTTATTTATTTCGTGTTCCATAGATCCATATGGGAACATATCCCGGGATATAGAACGAGTCAATGTTTTTTACAGATTACTGTTTTGTGCACATATACATTGATCTTATCATTAGATTAAAGAAACTGTGAAGTTTAGCATATACCCTTACATATTAGTTGAGATACAGGACATCTGAAAGAATATACAGTCATACATAAATTTTGGTATTGTTCTTAAGTTATACAAGTGTCATATACAGACATACATAAATTTGGTTATTGTATTAAGTTACACTGTACTTACAGAGTATGATTAATCAATTGTAGAGGTCACACAGTAAGATTTAAGCACAAACAAGAGATTCTATGCATTTTTGCTAAGAAATTCATCAATACTGTAAAAAGATTATCTAAAAGGAACTGCTTCAGGTTTTTTTTTAAACTTTGGCATGTTTCCAACCAGATCTTTAAAGTGCGGTGGGAGGGCATTAAAAATCTTGGTGCCACTGTATAAAACCCCCTTCTGGACCATGCTTTTCGTTTTTAGCTCATAATGGATATCCAGTTTCCTTTGGGTGTTATAACTGTGGTATGAGCTATTGATTTTGAATAAGTTGCTATTTTTTGAAACACAGCACAGCAGGGAAAAAATATATTGGGCAGGTATTGTAAGGATTTGTAGAGATCTAAACAGATCCCTGCACGAGTGCCTAGGATGTACTCCACACATAATTCTTATTGCTCGCTTCTGTGCATGGAACACTGTTTTTGCTATTGGTTGATTTCCCCAAAATATTATACCATAGGCCATAAGTTGGTGAAAATAGCCAAAATATGCAGTTCTTATTGTGCTCATTTCCCTAGTGTCTGAAAGTACATTTAAGGCAAACGTTGCTGAGCTTAGCCTTTTGCACAGATCTTGAAATGGTGGTGCCACTTCATTTTGCTATCTATATGCAGACCCAAGAATTAGGTTCATTTCATTAGTAACATTTGTGTTAGAAGAGAAATGAATGTAATTTGTCTTTTTTAGGTTGACTGTAAGGCCATTGGTTTCAAACCAGTTTGTCAAATCTGCAAAAGCTTTATTTGCAGCCTTATTTGACACATTTCCTGAGAGATTATTAACTGATAAATTGGTGTCATCAGCAAACATGAGTATTTTCCCATATTCTGTACATAGTGATAAGTCATTTATAAACATTAGAAAGAGCAGTGGGCCCAATACTGAGCCTTGAGGTGCTCCTGCACTAATGGAGCCTCATTCTGAAGATACCTGGCCACCATGCAGTCCTTCCATGCTTACTTTCTGCTTTCTACAACACAGATAGGATTCAAGCCACGTGCCTACGGTTCCACCCATTCCTAGGGTCTTGGCTTTACTCAAGAGAATATGGTGACTTACACTGTCAAAAGCTTTTGACAGGTCACAAAACATTCCAACCATCATCATATTATCATTTATGGCTTCCATAACACTGTCAATCCCAAAGGCATGTATTGCATCCACGGTTGATACCCCTTTCGGAAAGCCAAACTGGCTACTGCTGAGGATGTTATATTTACTAAGATGCTCAACCATTCTGCTATGCATCAATTTCTCTAGTACCTTGGAGAAAACTGAGAGTAATGAAATTGGTCGATAGTTTGTAGCCTCAGTCTTTTCTCCCTTTTTGTAAATTGGTCGTATAAGCCCATATTTTAGCCTGTCGGGAAAAACACCTTCTTCCAGTGATGTATTACTAATATGGCAGAGGACTGTACTTATTTCTTTACAACAGTATTTAAGTAACTTGCTGGAAATGTTGTCAACTCCAGCAGAATTTTTACATTTTAAAGACATAATTATTTTTTCTAATTCCATCACATGTAGTTTTTCGAAGATGCATCTCATCTATTTTGTTAGTTAAGGTGTTATGCAAGTATTTTGTAGCTTTCTTTACAGAACCCTGTCATCCCATTTGGTTGGTGACTGTTAGGAAATGATTGTTAAAGATATTAGCCACCATTTCGGGAGCATCCACCGAAAGGCTCCCAGTTCTTAAGCTAATCACTTCTTTGGCAGATAGGCTTTTCCCTGTCTCGCTTTTAACATATTTCCATATGGTTTTCATTTTGTTATTTGCTTTGTCAATTTCCTTTTTTAATACGTACTTTTAGATTTCTGGATCACCTACCTTAATATCTTAGAGTACACTTTATATTGCCCTATCACTGCAGTATTGTTAGACTGTCTGGCTGAGGCATACAATTCTCTTTTTGTTTTACATGAAATTTTGATGCCCTGGGTAATCCATGGCTTAAATGCAGGGTTACATTGATTTTCTCTGACTCTTTTATTTGGAAACACCTCCTCAAAAGGATTTGATGTTAAATTAATAAATACATTAAATTTTGTGTTGACATCTGCTGAGTTGAATACTTCAGACCAGTCTACTAACTGTAGCTTCTGCCTGTATGTCTCCATTGTTTCTTTATTTATTGGTCTCACATTTTCCCAGATAGCTTTTGGTTTTCTGTTAAGATTTAAATGGGGGATTGTCAGAAGTATAGCATCATGGTCTGACAGCCCATTTAGGACTTGACTGACTGTCAAGCTACTGTGCCTAGACTTATCAACAAACACATTATCAATTAGAGTACTGGAGTGGTCAGTTACCTTAGTGGGAAATTCAACTACTTGCATTAGATTGTAATAGCTCATTAGTTGCTCCAGCTCCATTCTGTCATAACTTTCATTCAGGAAGTTTACATTAAAGTCACCTAGTAGTATGACTGAAATGTTTTTTCTGTACAATTTAGATAACATTGCTTTAATCTGTTTGAGAAAGATTCCAAGATTCCCTGCAGGTGCTCTATAAATTGATAATATGACTACTAATACACTATTTGTTGCCAGTTCTATACCACACACTTCAAAGTGCTGCTCAATACAAAATTTGCTTACATCAAGAATTCTAAATACTACATTATTTCTAACATAAATCACTGTTCCGCCCCTCTCCATGTTGGATCTGCAATATTGAGATGTTAAACTGAATCTGTCTAAGCACAACATCTGAATGCCACAAGTGACATGATGTTCAGTGAAGCATAGTATATCTGGTTGCTTTTCTCTTTCAATATCAATTATGTTTATTAGTAGCTGGTCTAGTGAATTTTTAAGTCCTCTTAGGCCAATGTTCTGATAGAAAATTGTGAGTGGTTTAGTCTTTCTTAAATCTGCACCATTTTTACGATTAGGCTTACTTGGTATCAGGGTACTTTCACTGTGGACATGTAGGCCTACTGTTGGTTTGTGCTTCGGAACTTCTGCTATATCCTCTTCCTCTGCATCTGCATCCTCTTCCTCTGCAATAGTTTAAATTAATTCAAATTATTAATTTGCTGCAAAAGAATATCTTCAGTGTATTCAAATCCAGATAACCAGAAAATACATAATCAAAGCAACATATTGATGTTACAGATATGCCTTCTTTGGGAGAATGGGAATAAGACTGGAAAAAGGATATAGGATACCAAAGGGTTGTGGTATTACAATGCCCAGATGTGTCCTCAGAGTATTTCCAGATAGTATGTTTGAATGAAATCTTCTCAGTTTTCAAGCTAGATCACATCAGACAAAGTTCTACTAACTATTAGTTGTTTTACTCCTGATGACAGTAGTGGAGACAGCTGTTAAAAGATCTAGAATTTTATTTGTCTTGGTACAACCTGAAAACCAAGAATATTTCATTCATAGGACTAGACAGTCAGTCTTTTCTTCTCATCCCATACAGTAAGTCTCCCCTGACCTGTGGTTCTGAGTGACTTTCCCGAAATCTACCCCTTTTCCTAGACCTCTCCAGTCCTTTTCCTTCACCCTTCTTTCTTTGCCTTCAACCCTTCTGCATGAAGATGGAGCCACTGGCCCCAAGAGCTTGCCAATCACAACAGTCTTTTATGTGTGTGTTCTGCCACAGCTTGGTGAGTAGATTTTTTATCTATCCAATTAAATAATTTATATCTAAAAACAAAGATGATGTGACTTACCAAATGAAAGTGCTGGCAGGTCAACAGACACACAAACATACACGCAAAATTCAAGCTTTCGCAACAAACTGTTGCCTCATCAGGAAAGAGGGAAGGAGCGGGAAAGACGAAAGGATGTGGGTTTTAAGGGAGAGGGTAAGGAGTCATTCCAATCCCGGGAGCGGAAAGACTTACCTTAGGGGCGAAAAAAGGAAAAAAGGACGGGTATACACTCGCGCGCACACACACACATATCCATCCACTGTGGATTTTGCGTGTATGTTTGTGTTTGTTTGTGTGTCTGTCGACCTGCCAGCACTTTCATTTGGTAAGTCACATCATCTTTGTTTTTAGATATATATTTCCTACGTGGAATGTTTCCCTCTATTATAACCATATCATCAATTAAATAATTTTATCAATAATTGATTGTTTTCATTGTTATGGTCTTCCAAGAGTTTTATGTATGTCTGTAGTCTCATAGATTACACATACTAGCTCAAATGATAGTTTGGTTGCCACTTCCCCAATTCTTTTAAACAGTTCTAAGGAATGTTATCCATACCATCAGCCTTGTTTGATCACAAGTCTTCCAGAACTCTGTCAAACTCTGTCTCTAATAATGGATTCTATTTCTTCTTCAGTCACATCATCAAACTCCTGCTTTTAATTTCACTGAAAATTATTTGAACTTTTCTGTATGCTGAATCTGTCTTTCTGACAGCCATTTCCTTTCTCATTTCTTAACATTTGTCCTGCAGCCATGTTGTTGTAGCTTTGTTGCAGCTCCTACAGATTTCAATTATAAGTGATTTTTAATGGTGAATACCTTCCTTTTTCTGATTGTTTTTGTGTGAGGGGGTACCCAAAAAACTGGAATAATGCTGCCATAGGCAGAGCTTGTGTAGTACGCATTCCTGTCACTAGGCATGTATAGCACAACTCATTGCCAGCTCAATGCTGACCTGGCTTGTTCTGCTCATCTACAGTGATTGTTTTTATTAGTGCTGTTTTGTTCTTGTTTCATTTTTTATGACGGCAAGTTTCAGTGAACAATGTGCAGCTGTGAAATACTGCTGAAACTGTTTCAGTGTTGAAAACAGCTTAACAATATGACGCTATGGGAAAAACTCAAGTGAATGAGTGGTTTGCTCAATTTAAAAATGGCGACATATTGATTGATAATGAACCTCATTCTAGACATCCATCAACTGCCTGAATCAATGAAAATATTGAAAAAATTCGGAGATTGTGCTCACAGACCATCTACAGAAAATTCATCAATTGTTAGAGATTAGAGAGTTATCTCAGAGCTTGGTTCAGCAAATTTCAATGGAAGATGTGGGAATGAAAAGGGTAGCTGCCAAGTTTGTTCTTCGGGTTCTGACTGACAATCAAAAGGAACGTCAAGTTGAAACATTTTGTGCTTTAAAGCAACAGCTTGAAACTGATCCAGATTTTTTGGTGATGAGTCATGGTGCTATGGTTACGAAGCAACAGTCAGGCCAATGGAAGGTGTCATCATGACCCCATCTAAAAAAATGACATCAAGTCAAATCAAACATCAAAAAAATGCTGATTTGCTTTTTTGATGCCAAGGGCATAGTTCATTCAGTTTGTTCCCCCAGGTCACACTGTCAATCAAACCTTTTATTTGGAATTTTTAAGAATATTGCACTACAGTGTTCATCAAAAGAGACCCATTTTGTGGCAGACAGAAGACTAGTTCTTCCACCATGACAACACACCTGCACACACAGCCATTGTTTCTGTGTGAATTTTTCTTGTTTCCATCCATGAAAGGGGCACAAAAGGATACCAGTCTGACAACATTGAAGAATTCAAGAAAAAAATGAGGCAAGAGCTGTCAGTTATTTCTAAAGATGATTACAAAAAATGTTTCAAACACTGGAAACACTGGTGGGACAAATGTATTAGTTGTAACTGAGAGTATTTTGAAGGGGATAAGATTGTTTTGTATACAATTTAAAAATAGAGGCAAAATATTTGGCTTTAAAAAAAATGCAGTTTTTTCTGGGTACCCCCTCACATTTCCTTCGTTTATTGAACAACTGGATTATTTTTCCTGTCACCCGAGTTTTCTTTGCTGTTATCTTCCTCGTATCTATATTTGTCTGTCTGATTTCTGTGATTGCTTCTTCAACTGAACTACTGAACTGACTACTGTAATATTCATTAGCATGGTATGTATGGCCTTAGAGAACTTCAAACACACTTCACCACTTCTCAATATACATATACACAGGTTCTTCCTATAAAATGACTTTTATCTTAATAATATGAATATTTATATATGTGTTTGGAGAGAGAGAGAGAGAGAGAGAGAGATTGATTTTTGATAGAGATTTTTACTTTAACTCATAACTGGTACCTGAATTTTGGTTGCTGCCTCCTTGAATTATCAACTTCTGCACCAGTTGGTGACGTATTACAATTTGGAGGAAGTTGTTGTTCTTTAAGTTTTAAAATACGACTCTGTTGGCTACTTGGCCATATTGTGTATAGCTTTGAGCCCACGTTTTCATAGCTTTTCATACCTAAGGGACCACTGTTGGAAGTAAATAAGATAAAATGGCAATCTGCTTTTCATGAGAAAAGGAGATTGCTTGGCACACAAACTTCCTTCAAACTACATGTCCTGCTACATCAAAATTGGTCAGTGGAGATCAGCACCATACTATTGTACAAGAACATAATCCAATTACTGTAATTAAGAAATTATGAGAGGTTGTTACTTATTGAATGAAAACTATAGATAATGCATTTCTTTTCCTGTATTTTAGTGAACGTTGTACACTTACAATTCTGTCGATTGATAGACGGCGACGACAATGAAGTTCACCTCCTTTTCCAAAAACAAGATATTTCTATTCTTCACTTTCAAAAAAATTGTTTACATAAATGTTTGGCAACTCTTACACATATGTTACTTTACTCGGTTTTATCATTAAAATATCAATTTTCATTAAATGTAACGGTATATGTTCTGAGCGATGGCCTAGCAACACCTCCTTAACAGTAACTTAAATGTTGTGATTGGCACCTGTCATGACATTGGTCAGCTACTATAATGCACTTCCACCATGAGGCCATGTCAAGAAGTTGTCATCACTATAAACAGGAAGCAAGAAAGGTACAACAACACAATGTTCAGAGCTGGTTCCTCAGAAACCTCCGTGAAAAAGTTTGTTACAGCTGCTGACTGTGGGGATCTTATCTCAGTACCATCCATTATCCCATAATATTGAATACAGTATAGAAAGTATATTGTCATTTGGGTATGGTGGAACAGTTTGAACATTCCAAGTGGAAACTGTTTTGCCAAAAGATCCTCTGTGTTTTCTCTAGGCACCCTCATAAAATGTAACACAACATCCATGCTAACTGTTACGCAGTTTTAGCCAATTCATTTTCTTGAGTGTCTTGATAAATGTCTGCAAAATAATACCATGGTGTTCACAGAGTTCTACTTTGGGTGTCAATGACCTTACCACATGTTATGCCTGTCTGTAAGTAGGTGAACAGCATTAACTATGGGCCTAAGAGTGACCCCTTCCTTGTGCTATTTTGGCAATTCATGCAGCCTGGGAGATCTGGTGGCATGTGTATCAATTTCTTCACCACTTCACAACATTTAAGAACTTTCCTGTCTTTCTGAAGATGGACTACAATGGTTCATGACTAAGTTTCAGGTATGTGTCATTCTCTTCTAACTGTTGCATCTTCTGGCAGTAGTCTTCAGTGTTAAGGACCACAGTAACATTTTATTTACTGGCCATTAAGACTGCCAAGTCATCACTCTCATATAATGAGCATAAGACCTGTCATTCCTCCTGGCTAATATTAGATTTCAGTGGCTTCACTTTCAATAGCGCACAGCTGGTAATTAGCTTTATATCATCCACTATATCATGCAAGAGAGGCCTTGTGCACTACATTAATTCATTGTGTTCCATAGTTCCCAATAAAAAGAGAACCTTCAAGAATGTGGATCAAGTCAAGGTATATACACTAACATAAAAACAAAAAAATCACAACACCAAAAACTAATTAATGGGAAGTAATGAAATTTTGGGAATACATTTGCCTAGGTAGCATATTTAAGTAATTAATGTTGCAAGATCGTAGGTTAATGTAAGCAAGAGATAAGCCATTGCAAATGTGAAATGCTGGTACATTAATAACTGGTGTAACTGTCTGAATGTCAAATGCAAATATGCAAATGTACATGCATGGTGTTGTACTGGTACTGGATGTCAGCTTTTAGGATACAGTTCCATGCCTGTTGCAGTTGGTGAGTCAATACAGGGATGATTAATGCTGGTTGTGGATGATGCTGGAGTTGTCATCTGATGACATGTCATATGTGCTTATTTGGATTCAGGTCTGGTGATTAATCATGCCAAGACAACATGTCCGCACTCTGTAGAGCATGTTGGGTTATATAAGCGATATGTGGGGAAGTGTTATCCTGTTGGAAAACACCACCTGGAATGCTGTTCACGAATAGCACCACAACAGGTTGAAGCACCAGTTAACATACAATTTTGCAGTCTGGGTGTGTGGGATAATCTTGAGAGTGCTCCTGTTGTCATATGAAATCACCCACCAGACCATAACTCCAGGTGTAGGTTCAGTGTGTCTAGCACACAGACAGGTTGGTTGTAGGCCCTCGACTGACCTTCTAACCAACACAATCACTGGCACCAAGGCAGAACCAACTCTCCTCAGAAAACACAACAAATCTCCACCCTGCTCTCCAACAACCTCTCACTTGACACCACTGAAGTCGCAAATGGCAATAGTTTGGGGTTAGTAGAAGGCATGCTACAGGGTGTCTGGCTTAGGGCTGTCCTTGAAGTAATCAATTAGTAACAAGTTGTTGTGTCACTGTGGTACCAAATCCCAGACGTGATGGTCTTCCCTCTCAGTAGTGCCACGTGACCATCTGAAGCCCGGTTGTCTTGTGAACACGGCCAACAGCAGTCATGTACAGTGGCTACATTTTTGCCAAACCTTTCTGAAATAATGCAAAAAGTACATCCAACTTCTTGTAGCCCTATTACACGACCTCATTCAGACTCAGTGATGTGTTGATAATGGTATCTTTGTTGCCTTCAAGATATTTTTGACTAACATCATCTCACCATGTCCAATCTCAAAGGTAACAAATTCTCAAGATTGTTACAACATGTATTTAAGGCGAACTTGATTTGCGTCCTCATAAAGCACTAGTAGTGCCTCTCTTAGGCGGCTTGTGTGTTACTAATAGACATCATCTTTCAGATGTAGAAACACACCTACCAACTTCCTGGTGTTGCAATTTTTTTCCATCAGTGTGTTAACATAAGACAAAGACATCATAGAAATGTAATCTGAGTTTAGTATTAACAACAAACTATCATTATACTACTATTAGCCATCTAAATTTAATTGAGTAACATATTAAGAAACATGCTCCTTTGGAAAGAACATATTGCTTCCTCAGTTGTAGTGTATATAGCTCTGTTTACCTGCTCTTTATAGCCTAGTACTGGCTGAATACAATGTTTTTTTTCAAAGACTGAGTCTTGTTTACAATACATTTCTACAAAAATGGTACTAGTTGCCACATATGTAACTGAATTTTTCAATCCCAGAATCTAGATATTCAGATAGTTTGTAAAATGATAGGTCAATGGGGTATGTTTTTAATTTTCTTCTGAATCTGTAGGGATTCCCAATGTTAGGCAGGAGATTCCTGAATATCTTTCTGCCTGAGTACATAACTCCAAACTGAACCCTAGAAAAGAAGGCAAAGTCTGTATGAAAATTATTTTGTGTGTTGCAAATCATAGTTCAGCTGAAATGGATTATTATTATTGGGACCAAAAACTATTAAGGAGTAAGTGAAGGTAACAATTCAAAGATCCTTAAGTAGGCTTCTGCAAGATGTGTGGTTACCTACTTTAAGCAGTTTTCTTGCTGCTTGCTTCTGCTGATAAATACTTTATTTACTTTTTGTGCACTGCTCCAGAAGCTAATCTCATTAGACACCATGGAGTGAAACTATGCAAATTAAGCAGACATTCTGCTCATTAGGTCAACAAAATGACAGATGCTTCATCTAAGGGCATAACATGCTAAACTGAGCATTTTGATTAGTTTATCTTTCTGTTGACTTCATTTTAACTTGTTATCCAACTGGATCCCAAAAAATTTCACACACTGAGCTTCATTCAGTGTGTCACAATTAATGTCTACTTTCAGTGCTAAAAGTTCATTATGGTTTTTTGACATGACCTAATATGAGCTTTTGTGAGGTTGCGGCTTAAACTGTAACTGTGAATCCCTGCTCTGTTTCACCAACAATACCCAGTGTCTGTAAGCATCACAATGCTGGAAAAAATTAAGACCTCATCTTTCCACTGCAACAGAACCACTGAATAATTCTTGGATGGGAAGATTAACCACTGTCCTGTGGCCTTATTGGATTCCATGTCTCCTTGACCATGGATTAAGCGGTCGAACTCCATTGCTTAGATGTTTTCTTGCACAAGCTAGCATGCAGTTACTATGTCTACTTAATCCCAATCAAATGATGATAATATTGATGGCAGAAACAGATGAAAATTAAGTAGGTTTCTGGCATTAAGATCAACTTCATAAATGGTCATATCCTCTGTTTTGCACTGATGTGGCAAGTTGGTTGGTTGGTTGATGCAGGGGAGAGGACCAAACGACAAGGTCATCAGTCCCATTGGATTAGCAAGGGATGGGGAAGGAAGTCAGCTGTGCCCTTTCAAAGGAACCATCCTGCCATTTGTCTGAAGCATTTTAGGGAAATCACGGAAAACCTAAATCAGAACAGCCGGACATGGGTTTGAACCGCCATCCTCCCAAATGTGAGTCCAGTGTGCTAACCACTGCACCTTAGTGGTCTGATGGTTCTTCCTGAAAATTCTTCCTGCACATCCATCACTTCAGCCCTCCCCTGGAATATTCCAGATACTGGTGCCACACCTGTATAAGCAGAACACTGTGCCAGCCCCAGCAGTCAGTAGCTTTATTCCTGATGACGATGGTGGAGACAGCAGTCGAACGCTTGAGAATTCTGTTCGAAATGCACCTTGAAAACTGGGAAGATTTCAATTAGGCATGTCACATCCAGATGTATAAACAGTGACTAGCTGCTTTCAACATAATTAGGCTGATTTCTTCCCCAATCATTCTCTCTCTTAGGGAATACTCCATCCCAAATAATCTAAACAAGGAAAACACTAAATAGTGTAACTCAAGTGCCAGTTGGCTGTAAACTTACTTCCTTTCTGTTTATGTGTCTGTTGAAATTCTGATTGCTCTGTGTTTTATTTATAGGTTTATTAGTGAATTATAAAAGTGAATCCAGCATTTTTATTTTTTTATTTTTTTTTTATTTTTTATTTTTTTATTTATTTTTACTTTTTGGTAATTTCAAAGCCTTTATTATCAGCTCCTTATCTTCCTCTTTCATTAACAATTAAATTTACATAAAAAGTAGAAATTCAATTAAAATGCCTCTCAACAACAACAGTAATAGAAAGGTGCAGAAAGAGTACTATGATATTTTTCAACTGATGATATTTTCTTTCTTGGATGTATAGTGATTTCAGGATGATTTGAGTGTTAAAGGCCTCATTATAGGCCCCAATTCTGGTGCAGGGTGTTTGGTAGGGCAGAAGTTATGATGAACCAAGTGATCAGCTGTCATAGAGTCATAGAAGCACTCAGGAAAAAATAGTGTATTTATTCATCTCAATCAGTACATCAGTCAAGGGTGTCAACTTGGTGTGGTCAGTGCCCAGTGGTGCTTATTGGATCAGGCAGCAGTGCTGCAACCAGCAAAACAAGGTGGTGTGAAGCAGCAGCTGTAGTAGCCCTGCTCAGTAGGATGTGACGACAGCATGGCCTTGTGTTATAACTGTGTCCCCAGGCAGTGGAACATAAGATGCCAGATCAGCACAGCCAGCCCAGTATTGATTGTGTCAAATGGCAGCAGAGGGTAAAGGCATGCCATGCCCAGGAACCCAGGACTTCAACATAATATGCAGTGGTAGTGGACTGTGGGTGCAATTCTACAATAGCAGAGTGCTTGCGTGTAGGCAGGTTGTGGTTCAGCAGCAAGTCAGGTGCGGTCCAAACCCTGAACACCCTCGGTAGGCACCCTGAGGTCAACTGAAGTCAGCCAGCAGATGACTGATGGCATCTGGCTGGAAGGAATCAGTTTAGCTCCCTGCAGCATCAGGACAAGGTGTAGCACATACACCTGCAGCTACCAGAAGCAGTGTCTAACAGCTGTAGGCTGGTTGATGTTTGTCAGGTTGATAACTGTCACAGAGTACCTCTCAGAGCTGGCTGGAATCAATGACAGAATCTGCATTGCTGGAACGGGTGGTACTTATGATTGCTCAACTCAGTACTATTGTGACAGGACATCATTTCTAATTGCTTAAGCCCAGAAGTAGCACAGTGCGGTGCTCAGTCAGGGTCTATTATGTGACACCTTTGTGATGTTCTGTCCCTCATATTATGCTTTGTCGACAGCATTGAAACTCTGGCAGCAGCAGTGGGGACTGGATGTGTGCTAACTGTCTTGCTTTAGTGCCAAGGCTGAGTCTTTCATCATATCAACTCAGCCTCTCTACAGCTTCTTGCATCAAAATAAATTGACAGCTTTCTGTTCACTTGGCTGCTGGTTACAGATGGCATTTTGAAAGGCATTTGCACAGCACATCTCCCCTCTTTAGAAGGTATGGTCCTGGATTGCAGGCTGGCATTATTTCTGGAAATTACTTTGCAATTTTAAATTTAGGTACATTTTTATTCAGGTTTCTCTTTTGCCATTCCAGACTGAATTACAATGTCCAATGGCTTGTATTCTTACTCACTAATTATTTGCCAAGGGTGAGCCTCTCAGTCAGTACTTGGTGTACAGGAGTTCAGGAGGGTAGACAGTTTTACACCATCAACTGATACAAGCTGCAAAGATGGAAGTCAAAATCAAGATGAAACCTGAGGTTGAAGCACTCATTACCACAACTCTGTGTTAGTGACACTACAACATTGTTGCACATGCTGATGCATTTACTCTGCACTAGTATGTCCCTTCTGCGCTGCTGTTAGCTCATCCAGTAAGTTATGGAGATTGAGTTGCAAGATACCATTTAGGTATGTCAAGTTTTCAGCAGGTAGGATATCTAAAGATCTCTCAGGCCAGTACGTTATGTTATGTTATGTTTAATATTATAGTACAGGGGCAGCCAGGAATACTGCACGTGTGCGGTTAACAGGTGTTCTGGATGCACACAGGGGCAAGCTGGCTACCCACTTCTCTCTCCTCCCCATCATACTGTCTCTCTGCTCCTTCGTCTGTAATGCATTTTGTTTCCTAGCTTGCTTTATTGAATAAAGGAATAAGGTTAGTAGTAATTCTTGAAAGAAATCATGGTTTGAAAGAGTACATATTACCTACAATACATTTTATTTAATTACCACAGGTGGAGTTTACAATACTTTTAATGTCTGGAACAAAATTTCTACATACAGGCAAATGCAAACAGTAATTTAAATTTTCATCACTGATGTTTGCTCTTAACTGAAACTTATTAATTTTTATAACAGAAAAAAATCTCTCACAAATGTATGTCGAGCCAAACATTGACATTATCTTCATGGCTTCACGATGGAGACGAGGAAACTCTTGCTGTGGAAAGTCATGATAAAAGACTATTACATGCCTTTCCAAAAGGAATTTTTCTCTCAGACGAGAATTACACTGTAGATCTATTAATTCCATTTGCATATTGGGATGAATATCATCTACAGAAACAGCAGATGGTCTCAAGAAACATTCAAAAGCTTGGGATAAATATTATATATTCCCAAATTGCTTGAGAAATTCCTCTTTTATTGCACTAAGTATGGAAACATATTCTTTGCAATTCTGTTCTCACACAATATACAGAGTATGGAAGCACACTGCGTTCCCTGATGAGAGCTATTGTTCCAACAAATACCATTTGTTCCTCTTTCATTGCAGGTGCTCCGACAGTTATCACTGACACCAATCATTCCCAGTTTAAGCCAACTGACTCGACAGCTTCTTCAAAGGCATTTAGGATGTCCGCGCTGGTGGTCGTGCTTTTTAAAGATATCATATTTAAAAAATCCTCTGTTATGTGGAGAGCAGTGTCCACGCTGTGGACATAAATCATTAATTGTGCGGTGTCTGAAATATCTGCGGACTCATCAAGTGCAATGGAAAATGCAATAAACTCCTGCACTGCACTCCTTAATTGATGGTAAACGTCACCTGCCATGGCACTTATACGATGACTTACAGTCTGCCGAGAAAGAGTGATAGCTCAGAACTGATTTGCATTCAATGGGCAAACTAAATTGACAGCATCATTGATGCACTCCTTTATAAACTTACCTTCAGCAAATGGTTTTCCAGATCTCGCTATATTAAGTGCAATCTTATAGCTTGCACGTACTGCTGGGCTAATATTGTTGTCGTCCTGAAAAACTGAAAACAGTGGTCCATAAAATGTTAAATCAGTTAGATGAGAGACATGGCGAAAGAAAGTAGCAAATCTCTAGTGACAACAGGAACTTACATCAGATTCACCTAGCATCATCAGATCACTCTTCTTAAACTCAGTCAATTTCCCCATCCACTCAGAATCCCACAATAAATTGTACTCGTCTTTGTGAAATTTATTATAGTGGCGTTCAATACTAAACTTCTGCTGACCAGCAAGAATACTGCCACATATTAAACATTTCGAATTTTCACGTTTTTGCTCAAAGAAAAAATGATTCCCCCATTCCTTTGTAAAGGACAGCAAATATACACTTCTCTGTTTCCTTGATTCACTCTGCATTTTCTGGTTATTGAAATACAACGTTCACTATGTAGCGGTCGCTTCGCATCAATGTCTGCAGCTTAGCCTGGTACTACACTGCCGCAACCTTCCGGCTGTCACCACTGCCCCAGTTAATGATTGCACGTGAGCATCACACATGCAGCGCTGTGCGCTCATGTGCCGCGTGCAATGTTAGCCCGCCCCTGTCGTAGTATGTGTTATGGCAGCTGGGAGATGAAAATTTGATCCTGATACAAGATATAATACCATTTGCTAGTATAAAACTCCTTCCTAGCTCTAACTGCTCTGAATCCGTAGGTCATACCTACTCATAACAATTAATGATAACCACTACCGGATTGTATATGGAATGTATCTAGTATGGATCCACATTCTGATTGTAGTTCTTCTGTGCCATGATGTCCTGGAGGCATCTTTCTGCTAATGTCCCTCCTATAAATAATTGTACCTCACATGCTCCAGTGGCAGTCTGGCTCAATTCAGATAGCATTAAAAAAAAAAACATTCACTCCTATGGTTTACACAGTGTTACTCAGTTTCTGTTACGCCTATCCTGAACCAACACAATTATTCACAGTAAAACCACCATCTGAGGTATATTGGTAGCAACACATATCAAACACTCAACTCACCAACTCACAACACTAACAAGACAAACAAGCAGGAAAAAGTACACTAAACAAGATACAACTGTTTCCAGATAATGAATAGACCATTCCATTAATCAGCCACTGACTCTGTTAACCCGCACACTGTTCCTGCATTGTTGCTTGGCTCATGAAATTCCCCCCAATGGCCTTACCATCAAATTACCCATCTCTGGTTCTTCCACAATGATCTCCACCTGTTCAGATTCCGCCAAACATTAGCCCTCACCAACACAGTCTTGCAAAACCATATCAACCATGCCCAATCTTCCTTGCAGTACCTTCTCTCCATCCACAAAATTCTCCTGCTATGTAATCCCAAATTCCTGGAACCCATAACACACATCAAAACTCTTGCCCTGCAGGAACTTGAGCAACATGCACAACACCACCTCAAAAAGCTCTCCATCCTACTCACTTCCTATTCCCGCCTCAGAGTACCACTGTCTACCACCTCTACAACAACCTCCAAACCTTCTACGCATCCCCTCATAGCTGACAAACCCTGTCTCGCACACCTACTACACTTACCCCACCCTCTGAAACTCCCTTCCACCACCACACAGAACCCAGAACCTAAACAGACCCACAACACAGTCATGAACCTTTCCTCCAGAAGCCTTAGTCCCACAGAAATGTCAGTCCTTTCCAAAGGCCTCACCTTTTGCCCCACTCCCAAATTCGATCATGCAGGACTTGTTAAAGACCTTCTCTCCTTCTCCTGGCCCTACAGCGGAAACATGTTTTCGTCACCAGACTCAACCAAAATCCAATATTGAACCTTGCCTAACTCAGTTCACTCCTCTATCCAACTGTGGTCCCCCTCCACTGCCTCCAAACCACCCCCTGTTAACTTTCCACAATTTCTCACCCTCGAACCTTGCCTCACCATCATTCCCCAAATCCCTCAACATGCAAACTAACCTTACATCCACAGAAAGAACCATAGTCCACCATCTAAAAACTGATCCTGACCTTATAATCCTACCTGCAGACAAGGGCTCCACCCCCGTTGTTTTGAACCACAAGGATTACCTGGCAGAAGGACTCTGTCAGCTGTCAGATACTTCTACCTACAAATCTTGGCACAGTGACCCCATTCCAGTAGTCCAGCAGGATCTCCAGTCACTACTCAAATCCTTAGGCCCATCCCAGAACGTCTCCCCAGAGTCCATCTCTCTACTTACCCATACCACTCCCCACACCCACACCTTCTACATGCTTCCTAAAGTCCATAAACCGAACCATCCAGGACGACCCATTGTGGCCAGTTATTGTGCCCCAACTGAGAGAATCTCTGCACTCATAGACCAACACCTTCAACCTATTACCCAGAACCTGTCCTCCTATATAAAAGATACCAACCATTTCCTCCACCGACTCTCCACAGTTCCTGTCCCTTTACCACATGGTACCCTGCTTGTCACTGTTGATGCCATCTCCCTGTACACTAACATTCCTTATGCCCATGGCCTTACTGCTATTGAACACTACCTTTCCAGATGCCTTATGGGTTCCAAACAAACAACCTCCTTCCTAGTCACAGTGACCAACTATATCATCACCCACAATTACTTCTCCTTTGAAGGCATTACCTACAAAACAGATGGCAGTTATAAGAGTCGAGGGGCATGAAAGGGAAGCAGCAGTTGGGAAGGGAGTGAGACAAGGTTGTAGCCTGTCCCCGATGTTATTCAATCTGTATATTGAGCAAGCAGTAAAGGAAACAAAAGAAAAATTCGGAGTAGGTATTAAAGTCCACGGAGAAGAAATAAAATCGTTGAGGTTCGCCGATGACATTGTAATTCTGTCAGAGACAGCAAAGGACTTGGAAGAGCAGTTGAACAGAATGGACAGTGTCTTGAAAGGAGGATATAAGATGAACATCAACAAAAGCAAAACGAGGATAATGGAATGTAGTCGAATTAAGTCGGGTGATGCTGAGGGAATTAGATTAGGAAATGAAACACTTAAAGTAGTAAAGGAGTTTTGCTATTTGGGGAGCAAAATAACTGATGATGGTCAAAGTAGAGAGGATATAAAATTTAGACTGACAATGGCAAGGAAAGTGTTTCTGAAGAAGAGAAATTTGTTAACATCGAGTATAGATTTAAGTATCAGGAAGTCGTTTCTGAAAGTATTTGTATGGAGTGTAGCCATGTATGGAAGTGAAACATGGACGATAAATAGTTTGGACAAGAAGAGAATAGAAGCTTTCGAAATGTGGTGCTACAGAAGAATGCTGAAGATTAGATGGGTAGATCACATAACTAATTAGGAGATATTGAATAGAATTGGGGAGAAGAGGAGTTTGTGGCACAACTTGACAAGAAGAAGGGACCGGTTGGTAGGACATGTTCTGAGGCATCAAGGGATCACAAATTTAGCATTGGAGGGCAGCGTGGAGTGTAAAAATCGTAGAGGGAGACCAAGAGATGAATACACTAAGCAGATTCAGAAGTATGTTGGTTGCAGTAAGTACTGGGAGATGAAGAAGCTTGCACAGGATAGAGTAGCATGGAGAACTGCATCAAACCAGTCTCAGGACTGAAGACAACAACAACACAACCTACAAACAGATCCAGGATATGGCTATGGGCACCCGCCATGGCACCATCCCATGCTAACCTATTCATGGGCCATCTAGACGAATACTTCCTAAAAACCCAGGATCATAAACCCCTCACTGGTTCAGATTCATTGATGACATCTTTGCTATCTGGATAGAAGGTGAGGACATCCTATCCACATTCCTCCAGAACTTCAACAATTTCTCCCCCATTTGCTTCACCTAGTCCTACTCAACCCAACAAGCCACCTTCCTAGATGTTGACCTCCTCCTCAGACCTCCTTGGCATCAATTTGTTGTAGAAGCTTAGAACATATTCTGAGCTCAAACATAATGAGGTATCTTAACAGACTGATCTCCTCCATGTCAACCAACATTGATTTTGAAAAAATCGATCATGTGAAACCAAACTTGCACTTTTCTCACATGACATACTGAAAGCTTTGGATCAAGTAAATCAGGTCAATGCAATATTTCTTAATTTCCAAAAAGAATTTGACTCAGTTCCACTCCGACACTTATTGTCAAAAGTATGATCATATTGGGTATCAAGTGAAATTTCTGACTGGATTGAGGACTTTTTAGTAGGTATCTATACTGAAGTATTATCTGAAAGAATCTGTGTAAATATTCAGTAAGCTCTTGATAGATTTCAGAGTGGTGAAGAGATTCGAAACTTGTGCTCTCCATGTTCAGAAATGTAAATTTGTGCACTTCACAAAATGAAAAAACGTAGTATCCCACAGCTATAACATCAATGATTCACTCTGTCCAGCATTAAAGTCTGATGTTAGTTCCACCACATTTCACTGTCTGTGCTGTTTTATCAGTCTGCCCACCCTATGATGTCCAACATCTGAAATGGGGTGGGGGTCACTCAACCCTGCAATGTCTGGATGTTGTTTCACCTAAGTTTCACCTTGTGTTGAAGATATTCACCACAGCACTCCTCGAACAGCTGACAGGTCATTAGGTTTCCAAAATGCTCATGCTGAGCCTCCGGCTCATCACAATTTGGCCTCGATCAAACTCAGCTAGATCATGTGACTTACCTATTCTATACTGGACACCAGCATCACTGTATTTAAACACATTTCAGTTACAAGAGAAGTCTTAACAATTTTAACAAAACCATAGTTGTCAGATAGTGATACTGCAGACTGTTTATTTAACAGTATACTCCTGATTAGCATTTAAAAACACCATCTTGTCCATGTCCTTCTACATCAGCTAGTTCCATCTCTCAGTACTAATGTGTCTGGCCTGCAAAAAAACTTGCTCCATGGGGTTGAAGTGGCTGGAACACCCAAATACTTTAAGGCAGCATCAGACAAAGATGGCATGGACTTGTGGTACTTATTCCAAAAATTCAGTGGATCAGGTTTCTCCTACATTTTAGAAGCTTTTTTGACAAGTAGAGCCATTTGTTCTCTTGCACATTTCTAAGTTCCCCTAATGCTAACTCATTTTTGTTTCTGTATTACATGAAAAAGATTCAGATTTTCTTCTTGTTAATTTGTGTTTCATGATCTCCTACCAGAGTCACCAAACCATCAACCTCAACTTTGACACTGTTTGGAGTTTGGTTAATCTTTGCTATGAGCTTACTCATGATGTTATCAGCACTTTCAGCATCTCCAAAACCACACTTTTCGAACTGAGGGTCCAGAATAGTTGTTTTGGCACAGATTCCAGTGCTGTCTTATTCATAAAGCAACATTTTTTTTTTTTTTTTTTTTACAAGGGCTCCAGTAGATGTTTTCTCAAAGTGGTGCCTACCTTTGTCATTTGGGGTTGCCTCTGTCACTGCCCTTTGGCATCCTTGAAGTAATTGGAGTACAATGGAGGCTGTTGTGAACTGTTCCCCAGACAGTTATTTTTAACTTGAACAGAGGTTCCAGTAGAGGAAGGCAGTCTTCCACAATGCCCCATTCGTCTGCTGTCATAACTTCACAGTTAACATATGACAATGTGATTATGAGGGTGTCTTTGACCACCAATAGGCATTGCATCATAAGGAATGTGTGGAGTTCCACCTACTGGGCATCTCCTGTTTCAGTTTCAACTGTGGTTTTTTGCCAGGTGAACTTGGCAGTCTACCAGTTTTATAGTGGCTACCATACTGCCTTCAAAAACCTGAAGATTTTGTGACATTTTTGCCTCAAGAAGCTCAGTGCTGCTGATTCAGGATGGTTGAACACATCAGACGCTACTAAATTAAGTATGTAAGCAGCACATCCTAAATGAGCAACTTTCATTTTTCTTGCTACATTCACCATAACACATACATTGTTATTGACAAGAGAAAACACTATGTCACCATTCCCCATTCATAAACAATTATTTTAGTTCTCTTGGTAATATTTTCAGAAGTGTGCAATCAGTGAATTGCACAGTGGCCAGAGCAGCAGACTACCACTTGTACTGCTCTGTGAAATGTGCTGTCAATGTGAAAAAGCCTTATGTACTTGCATTGGTTCATGTGTCCACAATCAGTGCAACACACTTGGTTTCAGCTAGTATATTTCCAATAACTTCCCCACTTTCAAGACAACAGTCATGTAACAGTTTGTTTGTCAGGGTGTTCTTGAAAGGCAAGGAATACCCCAGTTCTAGTGTCTTAACTAGTTCTATACATTTGGAAATGGGTGGTAAACCACAGTCACAGTCTCAATGAGCTGGTCAACAATTTATTTAATTTACTACTAGATAGTCACCTGCCTTGGTATTTTTCTTGCCGCTTGTTGCACTGCTGTACTGGGGTGATTAGAGGGTTGGTTTACTTCTGTTATTTCAGTCATACTGCTTCTTAATCAGGTTGCATACTTGACATATCTGCTATACCTGTGAGTATAGCAGTGTCAACAGAGGAAAAGAGGGTACACATTATGGAGCCAGAGCAGAGACAGACTAGACATGGTGCCAGCAGAGGATGGGGTGAGTTGAGTTCGTATTGTATCTTCTGACGTATTATCAAGAGACACAATGTTTAAGAACTGATGGTGCTTTCTTTTCAAGTGGTCCATTAGATTATCAAATAAAACATGAAAATGTATTTCTTTTTTATAGATCATACAGACCACATCATCTCTTTCAGTTTTTCTGTAAAATTCACAAGCAAATGAGCGTTTAGGCATATTGATCCAAGTGCAAACACAAAGTGCATTCACTATAATATGAACACACTGTTAATAGACACAAATTAAAACCTGAACTAAAAGCTGCTGCAAATATCGGAACTACACTATTACTGATGACAAAACGATAACAGAGTGCAGTAACTATTTAATGGCACCAAAACAATCTATTGTTTATGCTAAGAATTGAATGCACCAGTAGTGAGGCAAGTCCAATTGTCACTTCCAGGATGCTGGAGAGGTGAAAACTTGGTTACACTATTACAGACTATTTACAATGCTGCCTTGAGATAGGCCTCACTGTGAAATTGAGGTACCAATATGTGAATGTGAGTATTACTTCTTCATACCAGTGAAATATAACAAATGCTACTTTTCACAGACTGTGAAATGAAATAGCATTGTGTACATGGGTATAATTTGTACCTATGTAGTCGGTGACAAAATGTCTGTACAAAATATTCACCTCCTACACAAATAAATGACTGAATGAGTGTTCACAGGCTAGATTCATCTGATATTTTAATTTGTGGGCACTGTCACACATTTTTTATAAAACAAAGTGCAAACTGTTGCTTAAACAAGTCAGGGTTCCTTTCTTCTTCGTATTCCTTAAGGGAACCACTACTCTCCCCTTTGCACTGCCACTTAGGGCTGTGATACATCCTGGCATAACCAGATTGGTCCTAGTTTTGAGCAAATCCAGAGGTGCACTGGAGGGAGTTTTATGCAACCGTGAGGGGTAAACCTGGATCTTTTTTTATGTCTGGGAAAATTTGATTGATTGGAAATAAATTGACTGTAACAAACCTTAATTACAGTTATTAAATGGGGATCAGCCTGTAGGCAGTTCCTTCATTTTAGTCTGGCAAGCAGGCTTAGATGCTCTCCTATACAGGTACAGGATGTTTCAAAAAGATTTTTACAGCTTTAGTTACATACATTTCAGAAATGGGAATAGGTAGAGAGGCGCAGTTAGTGGCATTATGTTCACTCACACCTTAAGCTATTTTTATTCTTATTTTCCCATGTTAATTATTATCTGCCCCCCTCCCCTCCCAGTATTTGGTACAGGGTATGGAATAGTTGGTACAGACCAGATCAGACACTCAGGTCCTGTGGAACCCCATTACGCTATTTTCTTTAAGCAGGACCTGCAGGAACTGTGAGCTCGCATCATAGCAGCAATAGTCAATGTTAATGAGGATGTGCTAGGCTGGACATGGAACTGGAACATTGCTTACATATCCTGGGTGCTGTTTCAACAGTATTCCAGCCCTGTCACCAACAATGGGGGTTGGACCTATAGTAACCATTCTCGCTTTAATACCAGGGTGGAGCCTTTCATCATGTCAGCATGGCCCTTTGCACCAGAATGCACTGACAGCTTTCTGTTTGCTTGACCTCAGGTGACAGATGCCAATTTGAATGGTGCAATAGGTGTTTTGTATTTAGACTCATGTTGTAGTTTATTAACAAAATAGTTTTTTACTTTCTTGTGTTACAACTGAAAATAGAATTAGCCACTATTCAATAAAAGAAGCTGAAAAGACTAAAGTTTCAGGTTCTTTTCAATTTCATTATATAGAAATACATTGAAGAAGGTAGATCAATGTAACATCTTGTTGCTTATAATATTCCAATATGCATTGCAAACAGCTGAAAAGTCAGCAGCTGTAAAGATTTGTTGTTTATAGTGTACAACTCCAACTGTCATTAATTTTTCTGCAGATGCCACAAGATGAACAATCAGTGTAAATGAACAATTTGCAACTAAAATCTGTGAAAAACTCTATTTTATTTACATGTCCAGTATTGTATATTATAAACTAGTGCATCAGGAATATTCATATTTTACTTAATACAGTGTAACTCCTGTACTATTTGTCATACCTAACATAAACATAAAACACTACTACCATCTGAATTTGATTTACTGTTTTCACCATTTTACCTACTGTTACTTCTCCCTGTTCAGCCTCTTCGTCTTCTGGTGGAACTGTGGCATGCACTGACTCAGTGTCTGCTGTTGATCTGGAGACAAGACAAAGGGGAAGGGAAATACTGCTATTGAAAGCAGAAGTGCAGAACTTGCAAGAAGAACTTTCCCAGTCTGATGCACGTCTTCGAATAGCACTAGAGATGGAGCAACGTCTCAGAGAGAGGTGGGAACTTTAGATGAAAATTTCTGATCAACATTCCTACTCAATAAAAATGTGTTCTGATAATCAGTTTGTTGTCCTCATCAGTTTCTTTTATAATACAAACAGTAGTTCATTTAACAATGGCACTGAGAAGTTACGAGGTTCTTCAGAATTTTCAATGAAGAACAGTATATACAATCGTTCTTGAGCAGCAAAATATATTTTCAGTGCTGAGTCAGCTTTAAAAATAATGTCAAATATTTTGTCCTAGTTTCAATATGCAGTCAGCAACCAATGCATTACTATATCACTCTTGAGCAGCAACATATATTTCAGTGCTGAGTCAGCTTTAAAAATAATGTCAAACATTTTGTCCTAGTTTCATTATGCAGTCAGTAACCAATGCATTACTACTAAAGTTTCTGTGTTCACTGTGAAAAGGAGTTATTTATTCCACTATACAACAAATAATCTACAGGCTGCAGCTGGAAATCAAAATGAAATCCCCACAAAATGAAATCCCTAGAACTATAACAGTAAGTTTACATGTAATATAATCAATTTTGTGTGAATTTTTATTTTCTAAAGGTCATCATCATATCTGCTGACAGAAAGAAATGGAAGTGAATATAGATTTGAATGACTTTAGGATTCCATATGCCACATCACTCAGTATACTGCGTATCATACCATACCATTACACTGTGAGACCTTTGGTCTCTTTTCAAGCTGTGAAAGTAAATACAGCAAGATAATCTAATGTATTTCACACATCCAAATGAACACAGCATTAAGACAAGAATGCAGAAGACAAGATTAAAACAGTCTGCTTACTATCATCGATACTATAGGTTCTGAGGTTCTGCAATAAGTAAATGGAATGTCAGAGACAAAATTAAATGATATAAACTGTGTAGACTTCTGTGAACAGAGTCAGTTGGCATAAAAGTCTTCTGAGCATCTTATCATGTCATAATGTAAAAATGTGTGCTGGAGAAACCAATGTTTTGGCCGTAGTTGTGGTGGCCTTCTTCTGTGTGTACTGACTAATAGACCTAGAAGGCCTCTGTAACCATACCTGAAACTTTTGTTTCTCCATTTTAGTTTTTAACAGTATGATGCAGTATACTCAGAAAACTTTCATGTCAAAATTAAAAAAATTCATGAAAATCAATAACATGATACAGTGAGTTAGGAGTAGGACACTAGCTGAAATTTATCTCAGTTATGCGATGTCATGTGATGATACCATCTGATCCTATATTCTACAAGTTTTATCAGGGACCTCTTGAATATAGCTGTCTGTTGCTGTTGTGTGTGTGGAAGTGTGAGAATTATGAAAAAGCCATTAACAGCATCTCACAGCCTGTCACAGTTGATGATAAGCTGTTTATACTAAAGCCATGGTCTTACACGAAACAACTAAAATGAAACCCCCTGTTATTGTGATAGCAGCCATTGTGTGAAGTATCACTAGCACAAACAGTCAGATGAAGTGCAGATGTAAATATCAGTTCCACTGTGGAACATACTTTCCAAGATTCAAAGGAGAAGCACTAGTTATTAAAAAAGACTGCACAAATGATTGTACTTTTAAAATACTTACAACATTGTATAACTACCAAATGTGTCACAAATGTGTTTCATAAATGTTGTTCAATACTGAAGTGACAGTACTGGAAGCTGTGACACATTAGAAATAAACAGTTTTGTTAATCACAACTGGATAAAGTGATTGAAACTGTACCGATTGCTCTTGCCATAATGCAAATTTCAGCCACAGATTATCAGCTGTAATACGGCTAGGAACATTATACTAGAATTGATGTAACTATAATCTGCCAGTTCATAATAACTTAGGTTCAGTGATATGCAAAAGTGAATCAGATAGAAACCATCAACTATATATCACTTTTTTGTTAAGCAAAATTGTCAGCTATGGCGTTTACATGAACTCATCGGCGTTTCAGAAATGTGCTTGTATTCGAAAAGGGCTACTTCTGAGAGAATGTATAAGATGTGGTGTCTGGAGTACCACATGGTGCACCTCATAGTCACACCTTACAATATTTGTTTGTAAAAAATTGTAAGAAATATAGTGATGTGAAAATCATTATATGGCAAGGAGTGGTGAATAAAGGTGCAGGATAAACATAGTGTGTGTGTATGTAACTGTAGCACATATATGCCTAGCATTGGCACATTCCAACCAGATTTCCTTTGGTGTGAATTCTTATGAGTCACAGAAATGTAGTGATAAAAGGACTCACACAACCCAAAAAGATGCCACAATGATGGAGGTGCACAAGATTTCTTCCATTTTTGTTGTTGTTAGCACTATAATTGGTACCAAACTATTTCACAAGGATAATTCTCATTAAAAAGAAAACTCCTACCATTTCATGGTGCTGTGCTAGTTTCTGGCAAACATGGACACATAATGCCTTCATTTTCAGAATTAGCTGGTGTTTCACCTGAAGAACACTTTCAAACTTACTGGACAAGTAAGCAAGACCACATTGTGCTTCCCACAATTGTTTCAAATGGTGTGTTGCATAAAAGTACAGCCTTTCAAATATAATGTGTTTCAGTTTCATTTTGGAGTTGACTAACAAGTACTGATAATTTATGTTGGAAGTCTCCTCCTTGTCAGAAGTGGTAAATGTAGAAGCATTCTTGAAACTTGTATCATCTGCTCTTAAAACCACATCTAACAATACTAATAACTGTCAGTACAATAATATGATGTTTTATTTTAAATACAATACACCTCTGAAGGGTTTAATTTCATTCATTTTCTAACTTAATGCTCACCTGTGGTCGAAGACACTTTGTCCGTTCACATTGTGCCTGAATAGACTCATGATGTTTGAGAAAGCCACACTTAATAATGACCTTGGGAGCCAAAAACATTTGTTTCTAAAATAAAAGTGCAACTTGCACTGATTTTCTATTCAAATTACAGACATTTGATATTTATCACTTTCACAAATTAGTGACTCACTCATGATAGTCATCATATATCTGCAAATGTTCCCCCCCTTAAAATGTCAGTTGCTGATCCTATACTTTCCACTGAAATTTCTGCACTTACTTTGCCTCCTTTCATATTACATGTGGGTGATAGTTGTCAATGGACAAACAAGCCTATTGTAAGTAATCTATCTCAGTATTTCAGTAACTTTTTGAATCTTTGCAATTCCTCTGTAGAACATTAAGTTCCTGCCTTCTTTCATCATATCAATTAGGTATCTAGATCTTGGGCTTAACTTCCCTTAATAAATTATGACACTTGTTGCACTCATGTTGTCCAGTACACCATTTCTAGAATCTTTAGTCACCTGTTAAACATAGTAGCAAATGCAGGAGTGCAGTAACCACTGTAAATTGACGTATAGAAAAATGGCAACATGCCATGAATTGTGTCACTTTGTGTTGATGCTGGTGGTAAGTAGAGCTTTGAACCTCTAATGTACTGCCATCAGGGCAATGAATGTTTGAAGACGTTCTTGACTGCAGGGCAAAACTAGTAACACAGCAAATATCAACGTTTTATTAGTTTCAAAAAATGAGTTATCATTTGCTGTCTCCTGTAAATGGCAATGGCAATGGCAATGACAGTGAATGACAGAGATAATGAAATACTACTGAGAAATTTTGTCAGTACTTTGAAGAGCACAGAGTAGATCGACAAAGTTGCCATGAGGTTAAGATACATTTTAAAATATTTTCTGCAAAAAGTGCTGCATGGTTCAGTGTTTTTAAACAACAGTATCATGGAACCATACAAAGCTGCCATAATGAGTATTTCCTCTTGGGGAGTCAGTTTTGGTTTAGCAATGATCATCAACTCAAGCATTAACACTGCATCAGATTAAAGGTAGGAAAATTTGCTGTCAAGGAACCTTCCTGTAACATGACGTAATGTTTATCCAAGGTCTGAAGATGCCTGCTCAACCAAAATTGGCTATCTGGGAATAAATACACATTACAGTAGCTATGGTGATTCCATGATGCCATTCCTGAGACAGAGTTTAGGCAAAGTTCAAAGTGCTTTTAAATGTGCATGGAATCTTTAAAAATGAGTAATAACAAAATGGATACTGTAGCACAGATTCAAATTGGTTGAATCTGATCTTAAAATGGAAACTCTATATTGGAATATCAACAATATTATGAAAAGAATAAATTGCTACTCATTGTAAAGATGACACATTGAGTTGCAGACAGGCATGATGAGAGTGCTGTTACATATAAGATTTCAGCCAAAACCTTCTCCAGAAAACAGAAATGTACACACATTCACACAAGCAAGCACACTTCAGAGACACACAATCACTGCCTCTAGCATCTCTGCCAGACAAGCATATTCTGACAGTCTGGTCAAAGTAACTGGAGGTAGTTGTCATGTACATGTGAGGGGTCCTTGCTTGTCTGAATGTTGTACCATTTCTTTTTTCTGGAGAAGGCTCTGGCCAAAATCATGTATGTACCAATCTTTTCATCATGCCTACCTGCAACTCAACATGTCATCTTTACAGTGAGTAGCAATCTATCCTTTGAATAATATTGTTAATTTGATCTTAGGTACATGTCAAATGCAGCAACATTCTTTGCTCGGTCCATTTGTCCTTAATTAGAAAACATTAATTACATACATTTTTTCTAGGGAAGTGCTCTTTTTAAATTTACTCAGAGTTTACATTTTTATGTTACTAGCAAACTAAGTTTCTATAGTATAAATCAGAGTTCACACTGTTTACAATTTAAACTATGTTTATCCATTCATGCATAGTCATTAGCATACAACATTTTTATAATATCAGTGATGGGAAGATAAGATCTTTTCTACAGACTAGCCATGGCCACACACTCAGACAACGGCAGCCTGAGTGTGTCAAGTGTAGGAGAGCAGCTTGTGCACTGCTACCGTGACCTCTACCAGTCTGCAAGGGTGGATACTCTTGATGCTCTTGACAGCCTGCCTCTGCTCAAGGATGCTGATGAACTTAAATCTAAAATATTGTTTTCAGTGATTGTGGTGAGTGCTTGTGAAAGACCGATTCTTCTGGAACTTTTCTATTTTCCTTTCCATTTTCAACAAACTTCTTGCATTCTGTCAAGCTAAGGGACTCAAACTTTCTTCGTGTAACTGTATTCTTTTCAGTATCTTGAGATGTACTGTCCAATTTAACTCCTGTGTTGCCTTTTAAGCAATGGGGAAAGTAAGAACTGGGTTGCTGTGAAAAAGTACAATTTTCCATAACTGTAGTGTACATAATAATTTTAGACTTGCATGTTCATTTCCTTATAAATTCTTTTTGTGTCATTTTTGTATATATTGAAAAAAACATTTATAGATGTAGAATATCTAAAGTGATACAGACAAATCATTGACCCACTGACAGTATGGACTGGTGATGTAGATCTAACAGAGCTCCATTTTTTGCTGAATATTACTATTCATGTAGAATAATTCAGTTTAAAAATGAGAATGGTGTCATAACTAATACATTGTGGGAAACAGGGAGTGATAAATAGGAAATATTAAATAAAATATCCATGATTTGAAACTGCAATAGTACTTACTTGCGATTAACGTCATCAGTTGTCTCTTTTTTGAAGGGAGGGGTTGACTAGTCAAAATTTCAGAATAAACTTTATCAGCACTTGTTTATTCAAATTATTTTAATCTTATGTCTGTAAATAAAGGAATTGTTTTCCAGCAACTTATTGTTACTAAGTAAATATTATTCACAGCTTATCTATAATGTGGTCTCTGTCTTGTGCTATCTCTTTCCTTTCCAACAAATAATAAATGTGTATTTTATAGTATTTTTTTCAGTTTACTTCATAGTCAAGAAGCAAAAAATGGGATAGCTGAATTTTAATAGATAACAATTTTAATAGATAACATGACATCTTCTGATTCAAAAGAAACTTGTAGGTATTCAAGATGGTTTAGACTGTCAATAAAATTAGTTCTAAGCCAGAAAAATTTTCACAGAACTACTGAATTTCTAAATTGAAAAAATAACATCATTAATGCAAAAAAAAACTTATAACCATTGTGGAAGTTCAAATTTAACACAGATTAATAGAATAAAAATTGGAGAATTGCACAGAAGAATAATCAATAAATGTGTTGGTAAGAGCTGTACTCAGACATCCAGAAATATGAAATGATTTTGGTTGGAAGAAGTGATTCACATGTCACACTGCTCAAAACTGAACTGAACAAGAACCTTTAGAGAGATGAAACAAATGGAACACTACCACAGCTGAAAGAAGCAGATATTACAAAACACTTCTATATTCTGCACTGACTATTGACAATCATAAATCATATTCAGCATTATAACAATATTATGAAAAGGATAGATTGCTACTAACCATATATCAGAGATATTGTGTTGCAGATAGGCACAACAAAAAGACTATTAAACACATAAGGTTTCAGACACACACACACACACACACACACACACACACACACACACATACATTGCGCGCGTGTGCCCACACATACATTTATGCAAACCCAGCTCACACACATGTGACCTGTGTCTCTGGCAGCCAGAGACAGTGGTCTTGCATGTGTGGGTTGCATTTGCATGTGTATGTGTGTGTGTGTGTGTGTGTGTGTGTGTGTG
Source organism: Schistocerca piceifrons (assembly GCF_021461385.2). Taxonomy (NCBI): domain Eukaryota; kingdom Metazoa; phylum Arthropoda; class Insecta; order Orthoptera; family Acrididae; genus Schistocerca; species Schistocerca piceifrons. The sequence goes on from NC_060140.1 coordinate 682,073,566, forward strand.
TGTGTGTGATGGTGAGTAGAACATTGTCACTATTCCATCCTGGATTTTCCATTGTATGATAGTCAGCATTAGGGTGATATCAACAATCACAAACAATATGCCATTTATTAAATTATCAACTGTTAAATATAGGAGGGTAAAAGACAAATGAAATGGCTACTAGCACTCTTTAAACACATTTAAAAATCGTTGAACAAGAGTCTACCCACTAGTTATGCCATGAGAATGAGGGCTGAGACATCATTTTTGCTACTTGCATGAAAATAATGTATGTCTAGTATGATGACATTTAAAAATAGTTGCTCAAAGAAGTATTGACAGTATATTTGAGTGAGACAAAAGTCATTTTAAAACTTTAAACACAAAATTGTCAATGCAGTATTTTGAATGAATACAAGACATTGATTAAAATATAATTAATGAAAAATGTGAGCAAACTGGCTGTCCAAAACACCTGGGGTAATGCTATTTAAGGATAAGAGGCACTGTGAGTCAGTTATAAAAGACTTTTGATTGGTATTACCAGTGTCCTTGGAGAGCAGACAACATGCATTCCTTCTGATACAACAGCCATGTAAAGTCATTTGTAACAATCTTTTTCACTAGTTTATCTTTTAGCATCTTCAAGCTAAGTGTTATAATCCTGAAATATTGTATGTCTTTATAACCTTTCCAAGCGATTTTTAGCCACAACTGAATAGGCCCATTGACATGTTGCAACATTTAAGTGTGTCATTGTAAAGCAAGGGAAACAATGAGAGATATAGCTTGCTATACTAACTACATAGATTATTTTATTCAAAGCAACATAATGCATCACTGTCTCATCTACACATGTTCTGACAGATATTTGTCTAGATCACAAGAATTCTGTGAATTTTTTCTTAATTATTTCACAGCATCTACAGCTACATCTATACTCCACAAACCACCATGAAGTTAGCAAAAGGTACATCCCATTGCACCAGTTATTGGGCTTTCTTTCCATTGCATTCATGTATGGAGTGCAGGGAGAATGACTGTTTGAATGTCTCTGTACATGCTGTAATTATTCTAATCTTGTCCTTATGAACCCTATGCAAGCAATACATAGGATGCTATAGCATATTCCTAGAATCATCATTTAAAGCTGGATCTTGAAACTTTATTAATAGACTTTATCGTTACATCTATCTTCAAGAGTCTGCCAGGTCAGTTTCTTCAACATCTCTGTGACACTCTACCATGGGTCAAACAAACCTATAACTACTTGTGGTTCCCTTCTCAGAATATGTTCAATACCCCCTGTTACTCCTATTTGATATGGATCCCACGCATTTTAGCAATATTCCAGAATAGGTCACATTAGTAATTTGTAAGCAATTTTCTTTGTAGACTGATAGCACATCCCTAGTATTGAATCAATAAACTGAGGTCCACCACCCACTTTACCCACAACTGAGGTTACGTGATCATTCCATTTCATATTTACATTTCTGGTCATTTAAAACAAGTAGCCAATCTTCGCACCACTTCGAAATCTCATCAAGATCTGACTGAATAATTTTGCAGCTTCTTTCAGGCAGTACTTTATTATAGACAACTACATCATCTGCGAAAAGTCTGAGGCTACTATTAATATTGCCTGCAAGGTCATTCAAAAATGGTTCAAAATGGCTCTAAGCACTATGGGACTTAACATCTGAGGTCATCAGACCCATAGAATTAGAGCTACTTAAACCTAACTAACCTAAGGACATCACACACATCTATGCCCGAGGCAGGATTTGAACCTGCAACTGCAGCAGCAGTGCGGTTCTGAACTGAAGTGCCTAGAACCGCTCGACCACAGTGGCCAGCTGCAAGGTCATTACGACACATCATGAACAGCAAAGCACCCTACAAGCTTCCCTGGAGCACACCCAAAGTTACATACACATCTGATGATGAATCTCCATCCAAGATTACATATTGTGTCCTCCATATCAAAAATGTCTTCAGTTCAATCAGATTCACACATACTTTTGACAATACGTGTAGATGTGGCAGTGAGTCAAATGCTTTTTGGAAATCAAGAAATACTGCATGTACCTGATAGCCTTGATCCACAGCTTCCAGTTGTCATTTGACAAAAGTGTGAGTTGTTTTTTGCATGATAGTTGATGCTGATTTGCATGGAGGATGTTAGTCTGTTCAAAATACCTAAATATATTTGAGCTCAAAATATGTTCTAAGATTCTGCAACAAATTGATGTTGAGGATATTGGATGGTAGTTTTGGTCACTTCTACTATCCTTCTTGTAAATGAATGTGACCCATGCTTAATTCCTACTACTGGGTATCATTTTTTGTTCGAGTGATATACAGCAAATTATAGTTATAAGAGGGGCTAACTCAGCCACAAATTCTTGATAGAGATTCTATTGGGCCAGGGTGCTTTGTTCAGTTTTAATGATCTCAGCTATTTCTCAACACCACTGACATGAATACTTATTTCACTCATATTTTCTCTGATATGCGGACTGAACTGGGACAGTTCTCCAAGGTTTGCTATTGTAAAGGAAATTCTGAAAACATAGTTAAGCATTTCAGTTTTTGCTTTGCTGCCATCTACTTCAGCTCCTGTCTCATTCACTAGGGACTGGACACTAACTTTGGTGCCACTAAAAGCCTTGGGTTTTGTGAAAGATCATTTGACAGTATTCTGCTATGGTAGTTACTGAAGGCTTCACATACTGCTCTCGTGACAGCCAAACATGTTTCATTCAGTATCTATCTATAGTCATATGCTTTGTTTTACACCTATTATGAAGTAAACTCTGTTTCTTTAAAAGTTTCTTTAGAGTGACTGTATACCATGGATGGTCCCACCCATTATGAACTGTTCTACTGTGTAAATATCTATCCAGTGCATGGTCAACTATTCTTTTAAATTTGAGACATAGTTCCTCTACATGCTCCTGCCCTGTGCTGAAAGTTTCAAATTCCTCATTGAGATATGACACTACTGATTTTTTTATCTATTTTATTGATCACATATATATTTCTGCTTGTTTTAATTGTTCTTTGTATGGTGGTAATCAGTGTTGCCATAACTGCTTCATGGTCACTGACATCACTTTCAGTATGGACAACCTCAGAGGTCTGTTTGTTATCATTACATTCATTATATTTCTATCATGAGTAGGATTCCTAACTATCTGTTCAAGGTAGTTTTCAGAAAAGGCATTTAGTAAAATTTCACAGGATGTCTTATCATGCTCAATACTAACAAAACTGTAATTTTTCCAAATTGATTGTTGGTTGATTAAAGTCCAAACCGATGACTACAGTGTGATTGAGAAACTTACATACAACTGAACTGTTTGTTTTTTTTTTTTTTTTGTATATCATCAGTTACATCAGGAAATGAATCTGGGGGGTGAAAGAAAAACCCAATTACCATTTTATGCCCACTGCTGATACTGAATCTTTCCCAAATAATCTCACATGCAGCTTCAGTTTCATTTTCAGTGAATTTGAGTTTCTTGTCTACTGCAACAAATACATCACCTCCATTCTCGTTTGCTTATCCTTTCATTTTCCCCAAAAATCTCACTGCTATCAATTTCAGGTTTCAACCAGCTTTCTATATCTAGGATTATGTGAGCTTCACTGCTTTTCAGAAGTACTTTGAACTCTGTCAGTCTGTTGTGAATGCTCCAGTAGTAAACCACCAGGATTTTAATACTCTCATCTGTGGGTGGCATTTCTTTTGATCTTACACTAATACTTCTGGGTTTCCTACAGCTATCTTTATTTGGATTGGATGATTGGATGGAAAGTTGTCTAATCTAAAAAACTCTTGTGTGCACCTCACAAGCAGTCAGCTACCTGGGTAGCAGCCTCTGATGTGTAGTGCACACCTGACCCATTAAGGGCACCTCAAGCCTGTGGTGCAAGTCCAGGAAGTTGCAGCCTTGCTTCACAGAACCTTCAAAATTTCTGGTTCAGTTGTGCAACTTGACTCAGAAGCAAGCAGCCACGTTCAATTCTGGGTACAATGCTGCAAATTGTGAGCTTCATTGAAATTCCATGCAGAAGGCTGGTCTTCTCAACCTTTTCTGTCAGTCACTTGAATGAGCCCAGATGGCAGCCATTATTTGTTCCAATGTGCACCACAATCTTCAGTTGGTTACACCCTGTTCTCTCAATAACTGCAAGAATAGCCTCTTCAGTACGTTGAATGAGGCCCCTGGTCATACACACAGAGTGCACCTGGTGCCTTTTCTGGCCCTTGCTGCCATTTCCCTAAGGGATACCATCTTTTCCATAAATTTCAACTGCCTACACTTAATGGACCCCTTCCCTTTTGCATTTGCCTCTTCTTGATACCGGACAAAACAGGTTTCCCCAAAACAGGTGAAGTGAGTCTAACAGGCTCGGTTTCAGTTCCAGTCAAGGACAACCCCTCGTACTTGTTTTTAGGGGGATTGGTACAACACCCAGATTCCTCCCTTGACCCCATACACCCTGTACAGGATGCCTAGCTCTATAATTGAAATGCCAATCACAGTCAAGTGAACAAGTAATGACAGATCCCATACTCCAGAAGAGACATGATCCACAGGAGAGGATAGTACTTGATGTACTACGGGCACCTGATTCTTGGAAGCTCTTCCAACACACCGACACCTAGCAGCTGCCAATCATCTGACAATAGTCAGGGCAATTTCCAGCTGTTTATGAATGCCAATCAACTCATCCCATGTTTGAGAAGTGCAGCATTCACAGTGGGGCTGTTGAGGAGCCACAGTACAAGTTCTGGACAATGATATCTCTGTTATTTTTGGAAGCCATTTACAATAAAGTACCTTCTTTCTTGTTGATCTTTGATCTTCATGCTATAAGTTCAGAAATTTTTGTGTCAGCTAAGGCTCTTTGTCTACAGGTACAATTTTCATGTTGAGTTCAGGAGTGGTATTACTGCAACAAACTGATGAGGCCTGATAAATATTTCTCCTTTGACAATTCTTTCACAGTAACATGGAGACTGATGCTATTAATGACTTTTTGCAGCTAATATAAAGTCTATGATTTTAGTTGGTTTCACTTCTTAGTTTTTCCCATGATTTCAGGTTACCTGTTTTGACATCTACTTGAGTTGTAATCTTTTTCTGTTGAAGATCTTTACTTCTTCATATCCTGTACTGGTAATGCTTCTGCTTTGTGTCTCTCTTCTCTTTACCTTTCCCTCTGCTTACTTATGGTGTTGCTGACGTGACAAGAAAGATGTTGCAGCTGATGAGGGAGATGAACAATGTGCAAATTCACAACTGAAGGTTTTTTGAGGTGCTGAAGTGAAGATTATATGAGAGATTACATACAGTTACAAAGTATTTGAATTTAATATGTTAGGACCTGAAATTTAATATGTTGGGGCCCGTAAGTAATTTTTCCCATGGTGTACCTAAATGAATTAATGAAAGTTTTGGAGAGAATAAATACTGTCCTTAATTCTGATCAGTAAATGTAGGTAATACGATTTTATTTTCATGTAGAATTATGTAACAATCTTGCCTGTGAAAGATATGAAGAGGAAGAGGATCTCCAGCTCACAATTTTCATATTCTGTACAGGTGTTACAATTTTGCTAATGATATGTGATCATGCTTGAACCATAATTGGAAAGTAACAAAGTCTGTTTTAAATGTAGTCTCTGTAGCTTGTACAATACTTAATTATTAAATTTATAACAAATGTCTATAAATTTTCTTATTTGACTGTAATATGCATTCCAAAACAGCAGAGATTCATAAACTTTATTCATTTATAATTTATTTCTTCTTCCCTTTTATCGTTTCACTCTCATTCTTTTGTATCTGTAAACAATATTCATTTTCTTTTACCATTCTCTGTTCAGTTTTTTATCTTTTCTTGTTTTTCATTCTGAGTATTCTGAATCAGTATTTATATACTCTACAAAGAAATTTCCTTCTGCTTTGATGTGAGGTGTAACTGACTTTGGACCCAAATTTCAGTGTGTTTAGTACATATATTCTGTATGTTAATTAATACTTTGTACCACATTAAAAGTAAAAATTGGGTCAGCTGCCACAAGAACACTGCTAAATTATAACACAGGAGTTTTTATTGTCATGTTATTAATCATTCAATTCTCTTCATTAATAGTTAAATCTATTGATTTCTTGCCAGATTTTTCATTTGTCATTTTTACTATCCCATCTATTATTTAAATTTTACTTTTGGCATTACTAATGTTGGTACACAACAGTCATTATCTTTAATAATTTGTCACATGAGAGCAGTTGTATGTTTGTATTTGCCCTAATCATTTCAAATAGTTCTGTTGTTTAGGAAACAGATAATTTGATTCCTTTTGTAGTTCACACCTACTTTGTGGTATGGTGGAATTGTATGTGACAGTTGTTAAAGGCAGAAATTTATCAAGAAATGCATTAAACCAGATCTGAGTTTTAGCACATTGTACAAACTGCTTTGGCTGATATGCTGGAGGCACCTTCCAGAGCTGTCTTTTGTGAAATCATGAACAACTCAGATTTTTCTCATTATTCATTTGACTCTGTGTAAATATTTTGTCTATTATTGTCTATCAGGATCTGAGAGCCCATTTAAAACTAGGTAAATGGTAACTTCATTGATATTACCCTCACATTGTCACTGAAGAAACAATACCGCAGAACTGATTCCCGATTTTCCAGATTTCAATCTGCGGGTATAATTGACTTAGTGTACCTGCTATTACCACAGGAATATTGAACTTTCAATTCTTTACAATGAAAATGAAACTCAAGGAACATTGCTCAAGTCACATAAGGTAAAAATAAGGTGTAAATACTATGTAATTGCAGAAGAATGAAATACTGCATAACTGGAGTATTGGGTGTCTGTGAGATTGTTTATGGATGACGCTGTTGTCTGTATGGAGGTTGTAGTGACAGAAGACTCTGGCAAAATACAGGAAAACCTGCAGAGGATTGACAATTGTTGTAGTGACTTGTAATCACTCCCATAATCAAATCTCCAGTTTCATATGCTACTTTCAACTGAGCAATGACAAGAAATAATAACAGCATACTGGGGCTGCATTCTGTTTTCCATGTATGCAGCAAACTGACACAAAGTCAGTTATGTGATATTCTTACTTCATTGGTGATCCACTAAAGGTTACCTATTCAGGTGATATAATCCTGTGCAATTCTGAAAGAAACATTTACAGCTGACATCAAAGTCTGTGTATTAAATAATTTTTTCTTATAACATGTTTTGTCATTCCTTTTCAAATAATTGCTACTAAAGTAATCATAAATTATTGTTGATTCTTCCTGTCTATTAGGAAACAGAGCTGTGTTTCACATTATTCAGAAAAATTATTAAAATTTTGCAGTATAGCCCTACAAATAGTATTTATTATAATTTTGATGTTCTGCAGAACCACCCCATATGTATATGCTTCTACATTTTGAAATTAACTGAAACTAATCACTCAGTGACCCTAGTTGAATTTCCTGTAAGGTTGAAGTGCAAAAAGGTGTTAAACACATTACTTTTATTTACAGATGCATCTCACTTCCAGTTTCTTTCACAAATATTTGAGAAAGCTACATATGCTGGAAGGGAAACCCTCATAGTTCCTAACTTTCAAAAAAAGTTCCAGTTTCCAAGTTTGAGACAACTACAATTATTTCCAGCAGGTTGCAATTATTTTTCATTTCAGCTGTGAAGGTCCTTCTGTATCATTAGCTCTTCAGTAAGAAGCAACAGGCTTTCTTATTTCAAAACAAAATTTCAAGAAGCATTTATTAAAAAATCTGTCACAGCTACGGTACATATGTTTGGCAACTAGTTTCAAATCATCTGGTTCATTCTCAAGCCTGGTCTACTGAGGCTACAAACATAGTACACAGTTGTCAATGAACAATTAATACAAATGTGCAATTACAACATGAGTAGTACAAATGTAACAGAAATTAACTGAAATGACACAGTTTCAGAAACTTTACTAGCCTGATACAAACATGATTTTATATTCATAGGCTAAAAGCGGCAAGCGAAAACTGTGCTTTTCCACTTGCCGCTTCAGTCCATATACATAAAATAAGAAATTGATTATTTGAATTCAGACATAACTGTATTGAAAGTGGCTGATCGTAATAACAAACATCAAAATGGCAACACAAGCTTCTTAAAATATTCACAAATGACTGCCCCCAGTCAACATGGGCCCATTTTAGCAAGTCAAAATCTCACTGGAGGCCAACACAGCCAATAGTACCAGGAAACTTTCTATGATGCTAGTGTCATGCCTAATGTAAAAGGACAAGTCCACAGCCAGTGGTCATGTCGCATTTTAAATTTGGATGTGTAAAAGCACCTTTTTGTTGATGAAATGAATGACAATGGCAAATGTAAAAGTATTGCACAAATACAAATTATAGTGTTACACATAAACATTACATATTTGAATGTCAGACAACCATTTCATATTAGGTTTTCACATGTAGGCTACACACAATGGCCTTTTTCAATTTCTGATTATTACATTAGGCACCCAAAATAGTGTATGATGATCTCACAGTCAATAAATAAGAAATGCTGTGACCTGTGTGACACAAATCACAATGTTTCATATGAGAGCATTTTGTAGTGCATATCATATCACTTGAATGTAATCTGTGATTAGATATGCGTGTCAAGTCACCGAATATGTCAGATCATGATGTTTGAATTTGACATTGTCATGGATCTCACAGCACTTAAGTGTTTTTGTAATAGATTAGTATGTCTAGCTAGTAAATTTGTCAGGTCATTATGTTTGAATTTCACAGCCGCTGTTATTTGTGAGGCACTGTGTGTGTGTGTGTGTGTGTGTGTGTGTGTGTGTGTGTGTGTGTCCATACAGCATGTGTGACCAGTACCACAAAATTGTTTAAAATTATATGAAATGCTTGAGCATCTATTTATGTATTCATTCTCTGTAATTTAATGCAATAGGATTTGCACAAACAGATAAACATTATGATTACAATGCAAGGTGATTTCAGTGTGGTTGCATATGACAAGACGTTATAATGATTCTGTGCCATGAGACACTGTTTTATTAATATTATGTAGCTGCTCTTTACAAAATTTATTGGCTAAACAAACAATATATATTGTTTTTAAATGTTTAGCGCATGTCCAAGGCAAGCTCAGAGTTTTTATCTTTTGTGAAGGTTCATTAAAGTGCATGTTCTGCCATAATGTGACAGTTTCATTCTGTTCCATACACAGCTGAAGATGACAACAATCTGTATGTATGTTGCAAAATTTTTAATGGAGCAACAAATGTGATTTTATTATTTATCTTTAGTTGTATTTTATATTGATTGTGACTGGTTAATTTAATTTATTTAATTCATGCACCCAATGGCCATGGACATGCACCTGAACATGAAACGTTCGTCTTATTTTCAAATATGTAATGTGTTCACATGACACTATCTTTTGTATTTGTATTTGTGTAATGCTTGTACATTTTCCACTGTTATTCACTACATTGATGAGAAGATTAATAAAGGTGCTTTGACGCATCCACATTTAAGATGCGTCATGCCCATTGGCTGCAGGCCTGCTTGTATATGAGGAATGACAGTAGTGCCACTGAAAGTTTCGTCATACTGTCAAATGTGTTGGGCTTCAGTTTGATTGTGACATACATCTGCAAACATTTTGTAGAGCATGTATTGCCTTTTTGATGTTTGTTATGAAGATCGGGCACTTTCAGTGCAGGTATGTCTGAATTCAAATAATTAAGTTCTATTACATTTGAACTGTTTATATTGTAATTCCACATTTGTATTCACTATCACTAGCAACTCTGTACCATTTTCTTGTAGCCTCAGAAGGTCAGGCTTGAGAATGAACTGTACAGTTTGAAACTGGTCGTCAAACATATGAGTTGCAACTATGACAGATAGGTTAATAAACACTTCATGAAATACTAAAAAAGTTGCTGATCCTGTGTCAACAAAATGTTGAAAATGAAACAAAATAATGATAGGATAGCATAACCTATACTGAATGATGGTTCAGCCTTAAATGAGCCACAGGTTGCTAGTTATCTTCCTTCACAGTCTCACCACTACAAGCACTTCAGGATTTTCTTGCATCCAGCGAGGCTCCGCCTTTTCTGCAGTGACTCCAATATGGTACCAACATATTCACTTCCAAATTAAACAATTTCCATTCATCAAAAACTGATGACCTCGTAAAGAGTTAACTAAGGATATCTATGAATCACACTTGAACAAGCTCCACAATGTAATTACATGGTTACCTGTCACATGTGTCTGACAGAATTCTTCCTTTTTTAAAAACGTTTTTACTATTTGTAGCATGGTTCCTATACTCCTCTCCATGTGCTTCTTCAAGCAAATCAAATGTTTCTGTGAACTACTTCCCAGCTATTAGGTGTTCTTGAACAGCTGAAAAGAATAAAAAATTCCTGTACACAGCATTAAGACTATGTTGGAATAGCTGACAAAAGATCAAAGGAGTCTCCTTCAAGAATGAAAAAGTATATTTTAGTGAGGAATACCTCAATATCATCAGTATCTTAGATAAAAATTTTCCAATAGTGATGTAATTTAACTAAGAAAATAGATAGCTTTGAATGAAAGCATTAATTTCTACATGAAAAATGGCTTAAAATGAAAGAATACAATAATAAATTAAGTACATAAATCTGTGTGCTTAATGTTAGGTTTTCTGCCCTCTGCATGCCTGGCTTATTGCAAAATGTTCAGTCACATGGGTGACATTACGAACAGTATAAATACTACTCTTGCTGAACAACAGTCTACTGGTATTAATGCAGGTCAGTCATTGAGGATGTTCCTTCCTGTGTTTTGTATTGGATACAAATCCAGATCTCTACCTTTTATAGACTATTCCACAACGGACAGATCCAAGTTTATGTCCAAGGCAACTCAGAGTTTGGTCTGTTGTGAAGGTTCATTTTAGTGGATGTTCTGCCATAATATGACAATTTAATTCTGATCTATGTACAGCTGAATATGATATACTTCCAAGAATAAATTTTAGAAGTAGATATCAAATTTTACTAATTGCCCATCAGTTAGTACAAGTCAATAGGAAAGCCATCAAGACCTCCATATAGCTTGCCCTTTGTTGTAAACAATATTTACTACCAGTTGTAGTACTGGCTTTTTAGTATGGCTTTTCTATTTTCCTCATTAGTTTTTTCCTCACATTTTGTCTGTAATATTGTAAAATGTCTTATTCTTTAATGCCTTCTTGATTTATGTGCTGGCATTCAGGACACCTTTATCTTCCATTATGTTCCTCACAACACTCTCTGCCCATTCAAAACGATTTTTGCTTATGCTTATCAACAGTATTGATGTGTAACAATACTTCTATTTTTTTTTTTTTTAATGCTGTTACCACTGATTCATTTACTGTAAATTTCAAGCAGTATTCTGCTTTCTCATTGAATACAAGCTAGCTTTTCATTGCACTAACGTATCACATTCATGCACATATAATTGCAATTTTCACTGGTATATTTTAACAATGCATATTAAAATTATGCCCCTCTTTTCTATCTCTGTAGAGTCAGAATCTCATACATTGTTCTAAGAAATACTAAGTGATGGACAAATAGATAAAACTGTATACATAACTGGAAAACTTAGTTATGAAAGGGAAATGTAGGAAATTAGTAATAGAGCATTGTATGCTGTAATAAATATCTATACTGGTGTTATACAATGTTAAAATAGATGACGTAACAGAGTGAATTGGAATAACTAGTTTTCATTGGGGGCATTTTAATTTAGAAATTGCAACACTATCCTGAGCTTTTAAATATGATTGCCTTTAATCTGCCTAAGACACACCAAGGAATAAATGTCAAATTCATCAGGTGCACTGAACAACTGAAATTTTGAGAAAACACATTACTGTTGACATTTAAGAAACTTGTACCATTATAAACATAGTTTTTTCTTGGTGTAACAGTTTATCAGAGAATATTTTTTTTCCTTTACTACAGCACATGCACAATTAACAAAGCCTCTTATAAAGCTTAATTCTAACTATTAATAACATCTTACTGCAGTCAAGACATTGTGAAGTAACTGTGAAATTTTGACTCATTCTGTAACATTTAAAGTGGGTTAATTTATCACTATGATCTTACTATGGATTACTTTATCAGACTGAGAAACAGTAAATGATAATTTTCAAAAGAGTTTGTATAACTTTTTAATTGACGTACTAGCTCTAACCTGAAGATAAATTTACATTATTACGGTATTTGTCTTCTGTGACTTACCTCAATCAAGCATAACTCTTAAGATTTCATGCAGAACATTGTCTAATGTCTGTCTGCAGTAAGAAATATCATATGGCAATAGTAACTGTGGTTTGTGTGTTCTGTAACTCATGTTCACAACACAACAACATAAAAACTGACAAGAGAAAGGGTTCAAACGATATGGAATGCACTTCTTGCTACATGTATCTCTTACTAATATTGCTAAAATTTTCACAAATTCTTCATTTCATTTGGACAAACAATGGCACACCATACACTCAAAAACACAGTTCTGTTCTATGTCTTCACTCTCTGAATTGTAAAAGAAGCCTGTGTTCCTGAAAACCATGTTGGTGAGCAGCTGGCATTCCGCTCAACCCAGTCACTACTGGCACTGAAGAAAGACCATGTCCAACGGGTTCTACACATCCCACAACGGGGCTCAGCACAACACGAAGCTGCTGTGATTGGACTAGAAGCTGCCATCTCCTTGTACCTTCGTCAAACTGCTCAAGATTTTGACCTCTCTCGGAATGTTGAGGTTATTATCCACCTTATTGCATATTCAAATTACATTTTTTAATGTAAATTCTTATCATTATGATACCTATAGCATTTTATTGATGCTGTAATGGCCTGTAGCCTAAAACATTCATTAGAACTCAAAAAATTTAATTTGTTGCAATTTACTATTCAATAAGCTTTTTCTCTCTTATTGCTAATACCATTACAGCCCTCAATAACATTTACAGAAGCATTTAAAATAGGAAGTTGATCTGTCATAAATGTACAGTTATAACGTTTTTTAATTCCTGGTACTGATGTAGATGAATATTACCTAGCACAGCAAATAGTCTGTGATCCGGTTTTGTGTAAGTAATGAAGACAATATTTAAATCTGTCTGAGTACAAATAACACTTAATTATATTTAAAGTACAAAAGTTATAAAATTGTTGAGGCTTTTGTGACCACCTTGGATACTTGTGTATCACAGAACATTGAAAGTGGTTGTAACAAACATATTCATAACCCAGACAAATGGAAGAGAGAAAATGTAGAGAAGAAAAGACACAGTGGACATTAATATGTATGCGATAAAACCTGTAAAAAATTACAGCCAAGCAGTAAGGACGTGAATGTGACTTTTGTGGCCATCTGTTGATGAGTTACTTGTTCGCATTTGCCTCCGTATCTTTGGCTGACAGCTATTTGGTTTTTTTGATGTTTCAAAGATTCACCTTCCATTGCTTGTGATGTAATAATCTAGTATACTATTGTCATCTGTTGTCTATCATGTGAACTTGTAATGAGATGACATAGTTCTCACATTTTCTGCTGTAGATTCTCTAAGTTCAGGAATATGTCCTCATCAGTATTTTGCATGATAGGGGGAGCTATGCCACTTACTGATGATATCTACTATGTCAGTTGCAGAGCTACCAACATAAGAACGTTACAGTTGTTATATTATTTTATCATATGGGAGTCCGCCCCTGGTAGCTGAGTGGTCAGCGTGACAGAATGTCAATCCTAAGGGCCCGGATTCGATTCCCAGCTGGATTGGAGATTTTCTCCACTCAGGGACTGGGTGTTGTGTTGTCCTAATCATTGTCATTTCATCCCCATCGATGCGCAAGTTGCCGAAGTGGTGTCAAATCGAAAGACTTGCACCAGGCGAATGGTATGCCCGACGGGAGGCCCTAGTCACAAGACATTTTTATTTATCCTATGGGAAGGCTATGTTGTTATTTAATTTCTGCTTTTACATCCATCTTCTTTTATGCATATTACACCTAAACTGTTATTCTGTCCCACTTTGTAAAGTACATGATCTGTCATTCTTTTGCTGAACAGTACGTCAGAAAAACATGGATACTTGTGTATCACAGAACATTGAAAGTGGTTGTAACAAAAATATTCATAACCCAGACAAATGGAAGAGAGAAAATGTAAAGAAGAAAAGACACAGTGGACATGAATATGTATGCGATAAAACCTGTAAAAAATTACAGCTAAGCGGTAAGGACCTGAATGTGACTGCAAAAACAAATCAGACAGTTCTAACCTCAATTGGTGTAGTTATTCAATGTTAGATGAAGATTCTAAAAGCACATTATTTTGTGAGTTTCACAAGCTGTAAGAGTACAGTATTCAAAATGCCTACCTTCACGATCTTATTGAGTGTAAGGACTGCAATCAACAGTGTGCAAAAAACCGTAATCAGTAGCAGAAAGAAATCACAAGCTTATCATGCTACAAAGACTACTGGTACAAAACTTAGAGTGTCTTTGAAAGGTTTTTGTGACATATTTGCAGTTTTACAGAAAAGAGTTTCAGCAGCTAGAGGAGACAGAAAAGCATGTAATGTTGGTGAAGATGTAGATAATGATGAAGTTAGCAATGAACTTAATAGAACACATCTTGGCATGCTGCATATGGATAGACATCTAAAACATAGCAATGTTAAGCACAGAATGAAAATTGGATAGTGTTAGAGATCATATTACAAAGCTTCAAAAACAAAGAAATCATTATTCACGGAATGACAAATGAAGAAAGTGCACATTATAAGTGTGGAAACTGTGGCTGAGATGCACCACCTGCATGAAAAAAAAGTAAAAATTCCGGAGTTTTACTTGTGAGTTCAATATCAGTTTAAGCTACCACATACAGACACATCTCTCTTATGAGAGATGATATCCTTTTGAATGTTAAGCTATGCCAACTTAAAGTTGAAAAAGCATACTTTCTATTGAGGGAATATACAAAGACTTGTCACAGTGACGTTTGTGAATACTATGTAATCACTTATCATTTACAACAGGCACTGCCAACACCGAAAATACCAAGAGAGACAGTGTTCTACCTAAGGCAGTGGTGGATAAACTATTTTGGCTTCCACATATGAAACTAGTTCAGATACCATGTGTAATGTGGCCAGAAAATATTGCCTCAAGATGTTCATCATAAATTGCACCCTGAATCATGAAAGTAGTCAATGATCCTTCATATGCTCCCTTTAAAAGAGAGTAATCCCCACCCTCCTGCAAACTCCAGTACTGGACAAAAGAAAAGCAACTGAATGATTAATGTGTTCTATTCTCTCATTGCTAAAGAATTATACAATTCCATTCAACCTTATTTCCTCACTCCTGGACATACCTATTTATCTAGTGACTGAGATTTTGGCATGATAGAAATGAAACTCCAACAGACAGGTCATATTTATACACCTGACCAGTGATAGGCCCATAAGTTTTTGCAAAATGTCAGAGGCAAAGACTCTTTTAAGGTCAGAAGATTCCAGAAACTTTCAACAGTTAAACAATGAAATAGTAAAAAGTGGAATTGCAATAACTGGTGTTAGCTCTAATATCAGGAAAAAAAATGCTGATTTTTTTAAGTAGAACAATGGCAGGGACTGGAATGCTTCAAGAATATTTCAGAAACTTTCAACAGTTAAACAAAGAAATAGTAAGAAGTGGAATTGCAATAACTGATGCTAGATTTAATATCAGGAAAATAAATTCTGCTTTCTGAAGCAGAACAATGTCAGGAACTGGAATGCTTCAAGAAGATACCAGGTCATTGCTTGAAAACCAGAAGAGAACCCAAGCTTGACCTTGATCTCAGTGATTAAACTTCTAGAAAAAAACACCATTACTCTGTCCATTCAGATGGCCCATATCCTCTGTGGAGGTAAAAGATCTCATGGCAGTAGTCCATGATTACATTCCCCAGGTTTTTATGCTGTTTACCAAAAACTAAAATTCACAGAAAACTTGGACAGTGAAGATACGCCAAAGGAAGTCTAAATTTTTATGCACTTGATATGTAAGCCTCTTAACATGATTTGCATTCAGAGAACAGTGTTTAAGCCAGAATAAAACTCTTTGACACACCAGTATAAAATGTTTCGTTTTTTTATTTAAAAACTATACTATACATAAATGTTCATAATAAATGATTTTTACATTGACATTTATATTTTTCCTTTTGAAAAGATTAGCTAACAGTAAGTAAAGTAGTAAAAATTTAACCCTTTATTGTACAAATAATGCCTAAATGCAATGGTTGAGGTAACACAATTTATTTACATTTATTGGTCAAAAACAATGTTAAGTTGCAGCCACATTTAAAATTTTGACATTAGTTTGTAATTGTCCAAAGGCCAAAAACCACGTAAAAAGCAACAGTGAGATTGGTTTTTAATTGTCATGAAATTGATGCAAGACACGAGCAATATGTTGCCCAATGTTTAATGCACAAGTTGAAATCAAGCAACAACATATTCTACAATAGATCTTAGTGTCTCAGGGATCACATTCAGAATACATTTGCAATGTGTGCCTTCAGTTTAGCTATGTTTCTATAATTGGAGCATTTAACACTGCATCTTTCAGATAATTCCATGGCCAGGCTGTAGGATAATGGTGGCTGATAATTCTAGTATTATCAAAATTCTCTGCAGCAGCTGCTTCACTGATTGTGCAATGTGTGGAGGAGTGCCATCTTGCATAAAAATAATTCTACTGACAAATCCATGCTGTTGAACAGTTGGAATGAAGTTAGTGTGTGAAAGACTCTCATAGCATTTTCCAGTGATGGTTCAGCTAACAGGACCCATCACCTCAGAAACATATCATCCTGCGATAAACAGTGCTGTCAAATGGTACTGATTGATATGTGAGCAGATTGTCCATTGCCCATATTCCGTATTTATGTGTAGTGACACATCCTTGATGATGAAAATGGCCTTCATCTGTCAACGGAATGTTCCATGGCCATTCATTGTCCACTTCCATGTGAGCAAGAAATTCTAGAATAAACTTTTCTCTTACTGTTTGGTTAGTATGAACCTGAACAATTATAATATTTCATAGATAGCATTGCACGATCCTCTGTAGAATTTTATGCACTGTGCTCTCAGGCATGTCCATTGTTCAGGCAATTCCCGTGCTCTGATGTTTGCACACTACTGTTCAACCCCTCCTGCAGTGTTGTAGCCACAACTTCCACTACAGTGTATCAATTGTTCTCTTCCCTCTGCCTCATTGCACTTCAAAAGAACCTGTCTCTTTGAGTTCCGTAATCAGTTTCTCCAGACCCTTGGCAAACATTGGACCAATGCCTTTTTTCATACCCTTGAGTGCCCAGAATTTGTGCAGAGTTACTGGTGCACAGTCTCCATGCTTGTATGCTTGTAAAAAGGCTTCACCAGCAGTGTGCAATCTTGCATTGAGGCAGTCATGCTGAGCATCTCAGATTCAAACTGAGGAATAGCTGTGTATCCTGTGTCTTATTTTGCATATTCCCCCATTTAAAGTGCCAGCAAGTGGTAAAATCTTCAGTATTTTCTCCTTTTGGTACCAAAACATTTCACCTTTCCTTGATAATATTCCATTAAACTTTGACATCATTCTGAGCAGTGGTTCTTTTCAACAGCATTTTGAAACTGGAGCATTAATTACCATCATTCTGTGTATGACTGATATAAACCAAGAAATTTAGAACATACTATATTATTCATGTACTGTTGTTATTACATCTCATTAGATACTCAGTAATCAGATTCAGTGCTGCAAGTACTTCTGTGGCCCCTGATATTTTCAGATTAGGTTATATTAAGTTTCCTCATATTCCTGGGTTCCTCTCACTCTGGGGTAAAAGTGACTTGCTTTTCTTTTTGAACCTTCCCTACACTATACCTCTCTCTCCCCTGAGAAGAAACTATTTCTTCTGAAACCTACTTTTATAAGTGTGTATCACCAACATGTAAATTTTTCCTCCTAAAGGTGAGAACTGGCCAGATATTCTGTGCCATAATTTTAAAGTTACAAGATATCAGTTCTGACAGTACCCAGCACCCCAACAGGAAATGTTCTACCTGACATAAAGCAGTTAGATAGAGTACAAATAAGGCTTAGCATAAACAACAGCTAAGTCATCAGTTATGGAGATTTCAATATTAATTTCATCTTAGGAAGTATTGATCTGACTCCTAAATCAGACTGTATTTCATCAGACAGCATTTTTTGCTAGGAAGAGAGAGCTTTATTTAATATAGAGCATTACCATTAATCAAGACAATGTACACTACTGGACTCTTCATTTTGTTACCAAAAAGCAAAACCTATGCACTAAGCACAAAAAATTGAAAATTCCAAGAGTGAAGCAAAGAAAGTTTGGAGCATTACTAGCCATTAAACAAACAAACACACTGAGGCAAATCATATTGGGACCCTGGTGACAGTACCTGTGAGACAGATTCTAATCATTGGGCACTAAATTCAATAAATCCTTCCTAACAGTAGCTGGAAACATAGGGACAAAAAGATTGCCACTAAAAGTAGAACCATTACATTTATTTAGACACGCATTGAATACTCCACCAGCAGAAATCATTCGTGCTAATTCACCTGCTAGCAGGGCCACAACAATCATCATCACTTAAAATAGTAACTCTTTTGGGTATGATTGTATTTGAACTAAAGTGCTGAACTGACTTTGCAGGCAGAGTTGCTAGCATACATTCACTTGATATTGTTCTATTGACTATCTTAAGAGAAGTAAGAATATTACCTAAAACTGATAATCAAACATCTTGCAGAAACTTCTTCAGAGATCTCTGAATTCTTACACCAATGTACCAATGTACTTGCTCCCTGAAGGTATCTGTGGTTAATAACAAGAGTAAAGTTAGGGTGGACCGACAGTTTACAACCACAATAATAGAGGTAAACATAGTTGTCATAGAGACTATTTAAATGAGTCTAGGGCTCAGAAAGGAGTTTTTCACTCTGGTGCAAAAGTCTTTAATGGGTTACCAGCCAACATCAGAAAGGATGTTGTAAATCTTGAAGTATTCAGGACTAAAGGGAATGAGTAGCTTATTAGCCACTCCTTCCATAATGAATCCTTTTATTTGGGTGTGTAAATTATTGTTTACAAGATGCTTCTATTAAACATGTTTTAACAGTACTGCTATATAGACAGCTGAAAGCGTTCTGCTACATAAATACTTAGATGAAAACAGCAACTGAGTATCGTATCAGGCAGAGAAGTAGCATTTTCCTTCCAAAGCAATTGCAGTTAATCAATATATGTTACAAAAATAAGTGTACAATGTGTGTTCCACTAAAACTCAGAAATGAGTCCTGGTATAAGCAAGGGAGTAGCCCTCTATCATCGTCCAAGAAGAAGATCCCCATTTTTACCTGAAGGGAACACTTTTGAAGATATAAAGGCAGAGAAGTTTCGACCTCTAAAAATTTACAGAATATTTGAGAGTATTCAATAACATTTCAGAAAATCAGAGAGTGTCTGAGACCATTCCACAACATCCCAGAACATTCCACAATGATCTGGGATGTTCTGAAATGTTCAGGAATAGTCTGTAATGTTTGGGAAGAGACCAGAATGTTTGGGGACATCCTGGAACATCCCAGATTATTGTGGAACATTCCAGAACATACTTGAATGTTGTGGAATGTTTTGGAACATGGGGACGAATTGAAGCCTTTTTGCATGTTCTGGAATTCGCCAGAGATGGGGTTACCCATTAGTAGGAGAATATAAAGCAAGACCCATCGTGGGTTTGAACATCAGTTTCTTATCAGTGACGAAGGGAGAAACTGAAAAAGTAGTTCAGTGAGTGAATAAAAACAAAGAGTGAAGAGTGAGTAGTCAAAGTGATACAGTGACTGAATATAAATTGAAAATAAAGTGTGAAATTGGTTGAAGTGTTCTTAGCGTATGTGTTAAAAAAAATTGATTTGATTTATATTTTAGGCAGTGCGCAAAAGAGGAGAAGATCTTGCCAGTTCTGAAAGAAAACAGCAAAAATGAAAGAACAGTGAAAAAAAGAAACAGACAGAGAGTGTGAAGCACGTTTAAGTTCCCAATGAAGGACAATGAGCACCATGAGAAGCAAAGAAACTGAATAACAACAAAAGGAATTGATTGAAGAAACAAGAATTGCAACACAATCTTATAATTAAAGACTGTGTATTCAAGCCAGCCATGAAAATATCACCCTATGAGAAGTGCGGATGAGGACAGATAAACAGTACAACCTAACAAATGAAGCGTTCCACTATGATCCGAGGAAAGAATATAACAAACACAAACACATCATAATTGGAAAAATGAATAACATCTGCCACATGAAAAAATTCAGTAGAGAAACGCCAGAATTCTGTTGCATGAATGGAAAAATTCGATTACCACCACTGGGTGCACCCCCACCAGGAGGACTTGTTAGATTATATGACCACCAAAACTACAGAATCGAAACACTTTCTTCAAAATATAAAAGCATATAATGCCTGCTTCCAAATGACTTTAATCAACACTAACGGAGATGAAATTGATTGTTTTTCTCCATCCAAGGACAAATCTATCACTAAAAATTTCTGCATGTATATTTCACCAGAAATGAAGAAACAGAAACTGATCAACAATGCACAAATATTAGTGGATTGACATGAGGAGCAGTCAAAGATGTACAGAGGATCTTACACAAACATAATCAACTGAGTCACATATTTAAAACATCGCTAGACTGAATGGTTTCTGATGAGTATAAAGTTATAATTTGAGCCATCAAAAGACACCTGGAGAACATGAATGTTGATTTAATGCACCTCAGGTAGATGAAGTTGTCATCATAACTGTGCACAATGAAAACAGAAGCCATGACATATTTGTACAATGAAGAAGAGAAGGGCTACAATGCATCACAGAAGCACACCTTTCATATAATGCCCTCCAATATCCATTAATATTTCTGCATGGTCAGGATGTATATCATTTTAATGTGAAACAAATCCAACCGGAAACAGGCATAGAAACAAACAAAAAAGTCAGTTCCATGGAGCTCTATGCTCACCACTTAATGAGCAGAAACAGTGAAACATACAGTCACACACTCAACACTCATCATATATTCTGAAAATTCCTGCTAGATACACAGGCAAAAATAGAAGCAGAATGGATGCTTTACTGAATCAAAAGAAATTACACATGAAAGAATCCATATTCGAAACACAACCATAAATGATGGAAACATTAACATTAGAACACTGGTAATCTTACCCTCATCATATATAAGATGTCCAAGATAGATGCCAAGATACACTCAAGATACCATAACCTAAATAAAAAAATATGGATGACCTGTCCTCTTCATAACATTCACACGCAACTTGTTGCAGCCAGAAATCAAAGAAAAAGTAAGATACAGTCAAGCTCCCATGCATCAACATGACATAACAGCCCAAGTTTTCTGACAAAAACAAATGAGATTTACTGAAGTTATCACAAAATACATCTTTAGAACCATTAGATGCTGGATGTACAGAATCAAATCGCAAAAATGAGGACTGCCTCACACACACAATTTAGTATGGCTACATGACAGAATTCAGCCCACGGATATGGACAAAATAATCCAAGCTGAATTTCCCAGCCCACAAGAAGATCTTGAACTGTATGACATAGTAGTAAAAAACATGATTCACAGACAATATGGGCCATTAAACCCCAATTTGCCATATATGAGTGATGCAAAAAAAAACTTTA
Source organism: Schistocerca piceifrons (assembly GCF_021461385.2). Taxonomy (NCBI): domain Eukaryota; kingdom Metazoa; phylum Arthropoda; class Insecta; order Orthoptera; family Acrididae; genus Schistocerca; species Schistocerca piceifrons. The sequence continues at coordinate 682,095,471 of NC_060140.1, forward strand.
CTTGGATGCAGTGGTGGCTGCTGTGTTAAGAACACAAGAGCACGTGAACACACTAAATTTTGACACCTTGCAGATTTATTGGTTATTTTTCTTTGAATGCTGTTAAATGTAACATAGATGCTGCAATCTGAAAGTTACAGCACTTAAATCTACTGCACTACTGCTCCTTTTTAGACTCTGTGAAACTCCGCATCAGGAAAGTGAGCACATATTCAGTTGTGCACATTTTAAGGAGTTCTGGGCATCACACTCAAGTGACGTAATTGCCTTATGGGCCAAATACGTACGGATTTGCTAAACAATGTGCATGGTTCATGATGTGCACAGCTAGCCTAGACCACTCAACTAGAAGTTTACATCAGTGCCACCAGATGGTAGCACCTTGTAGTAGATTTCTATCCCTGTTCACTCAGCATAAATTCTGCTAGATGATAGCACACTCCTCAGATACGCTAATTCACTTACTATGTACTGTAGTAAGATTAGATCAGATTTCAATATATGTTAAAGCTGCACCGCCAGTAAACCTATTTGTGGGTTTCTGAATGAGTTATAGTATATTAAGTTATGAGTTTTATCGTACAATCCATCTGAGATGCTGAGAATCATAAGAGCCTAAAGCACATGGCTCTCGATTATGAGACTGTAGCATTTCTTCACACTGTTGATCTAATGGAGAGTCAGGTTTATCTGTCCTGTAGGCCCTCATTGTATGTATGAAAATTCACAAAAATCTGTATTATTGGTTTCTCTAATATTCACTTAAATGTATGATCAACAACAGTATGCTTCAGGCCCTTATGGATCTCATCACCCCATTTGTATTCTAGTCAAGTAATGATGTTGATAGACATTAATACGTGAGTTTAATCATTGCCACAAATGGCACTTTGTGTTTGGGGTTGAGTGTTTACAGTGCGGGAATCAGCTTTTGCGTGGAGTGTTGCATCTATTTATGCTAAAAGGAAAGTAAAGCTTTGAGGACGGTTCATGAGTAATGCTTGGGTAGCCCAGTTGGTAGAGCATTGCCCATGAAAGGTAAAGTCCACAAGTTCAAGTCTTAGTCCAGCAAATAGCTTTAAACTGCCAGGAAGTTTCATATCAGCATACACTCCGGCGCAGAATGAAAATATCATTCAGGAACTAGGGCCTACGAGAACAGATCCTTTGACTGAAAGAGTGACAAAATCAAATAAGTGTGACTACAAGCAAACATTTAACAAGAAAGTGTACAGTTATTACAAGTTATTGTGTGGTTGCAGCTTAAGAATATCTGGAAGTAAATTCATGAACTAATACATCTGTCAGGAACCTTGTACATTTTTCTGAAAAAATAGAAAAGCACGAAAACTCCCACTTAGGCAAAAATGCAAAATGGAGAGTTGTGAAAGCTTACATATTATTTTGTTATTGCCTCAAACTGTACTTAATTATGTAAAAAACAACCAAATTCCTCAAACACAATTCTTTCTTTTGTCAGATAAGTTATGCATCTTATTACTATTATTTCTTTCTTTCCTTTCTCAGACATTATGTCTGGTTAAAAATGGAAAGTGACGCAGACCTTGATCAAGCATGACTTCCTTTTAACTGTATGGTATATGTTACATTGCATTTAGGAACTTTCGGGTAATTGAACATGTATCAATAATTACGGATTTCTGTAGTTGTATATATACATTTGGATGTAGCTGTATTGTGTTGATGTACTGGTGGATATTATGTGGTATGACTCCTGTAGCTGATAGTATAATCGGTATAATGTCAACTTTATCCTGATGCCACATGTCCTTGACTTCCTCAGCCAGTTGGATGTATTTTTCAATTTTTTCTCCTGCTTTCTTTTGTATATTTGTTGTATTGGGTATGGATATTTCGATTAGTTGTGTTAATTTCTTCTTTTTATTCCTGAGTTTGTTCTGTAGTGTTGTTTTATCTGTTATAATGGTTCTGTCCCAGTATAATTTGTATTCATCATTCTCCAGTACATTTTGTGGTGCATACTTGTATGTGGGAACGTGTTGTTTTATTAGTTTATGTTGTATGGCAAGTTGTTGATGTATTATTTTTTACACATTGTCATGTCTTCTGGTGTATTCTGTATTTGCTAGTATTGTACATCCACTTGTGATGTGATCTACTGTTTCTATTTGTTGTTTGGAAAGTCTGCATTTACCTGTTGTGGTATTGGGATCTTTCATAATATGCTTACTGTAATATCTGGTGTTTATTGTTTGATCCTGTATTGCAATCATGAATCCTTCCATCTCAATGTATATATTGCCTTTTCTTAGCCATGTGTTGGATGTGTCTTGATTGATGTGTGGCTGTGTTAGTTGATACGGGCGCTTGTCATATAGTGTTTTCTTTTTCCAATTTACTTTCTTCGTATCTGTTGATGTTATGTGATCTAAAGGGTTGTAGAAGTGGTTATGAAATTGCAATGGTGTAGCCGATGTATTTATATGAGTAATTGCTTTGTGTATTTTGCTAGTTTCTGCTCGTTCTATAAAGAATTTTCTTAAACTGTCTACTTGTCCATAATGTAGGTTTTTTATGTCGATAAATCCGCTATGGTCGCACGTTCGAATCCTGCCTCGGGCATGGATGTGTGTGATGTCCTTAGGTTAGTTAGGTTTAAGTAGTTCTAAGTTCTAGGGGACTTATGACCACAGCAGTTGAGTCCCATAGTGCTCAGAGCCATTTGAACCATTGTTTTTATGTCGATAAATCCCCTTCCTCCTTCCTTTCTGCTTAATGTGAATCTTTCGGTTGCTGAATGTATGTGATGTATTCTATATTTGTGGCATTGTGATCGTGTAAGTGTATTGAGTGCTTCTACTCCAAATGGAGTAGGTCGATATTGGTATAGTATAAGTATTTATAGCTTTTGTCTTGTTTCTTGCTGTCAATTCTGTTTTCAGTATTTTTGTTAGTCTTTGTCTATATTTTTCTTTTAGTTCTTCTTTAATATTTGTATTATCTATTCCTATTTCTTGTCTGTATCCTAGATATTTATAGGCATCTGTTTTTTCCATCACTTCTATGCAGTCGCTGTGGTTATTCAATATGTAATCTTGTTTAGTGTGTTTTCCCTTGACTATGCTATTTTTCTTACATTTGTCTGTTCGAAAAGCCATATTTATATCATTGCTGAATACTCCTGTTATCTTTAGTAATTTGTTGATTTGTTGCTGCCAGTAGTTTTAGATCATCATGTATAACAAATGTGTGATTTTGTGTTGGTATGTTCCAGTAATATTATATCCATAATTTGTATTATTTAGCATGTTGGATAGTGGGTTCAGAGCAAGGCAGAACCAGAAAGGACTTAATGAATCTCCTCGGTATATTCCACGCTTAATCTGCATTGGCTGTGATGTGATATTATTTGAATTTGTTTGAAAATTAAGTGTGGTCTTGCAATTTTTCATTACTATGTTTAGGAACTGTATCAGTTTAGGATCTACTTTGTATATTTCCAATATTTGTGGTAATCATGAGTGGGGTACACTATCAAAAGATTTTTGGTAATCAATGTATGCATAGTGTAGTGACCTTTGTTTGGTTTTAGCTTGATATATCACCTCTGCATCTATTATCAGTTGCTCTTTACAACCTCGTGCTCCTTTGCAGCAGTCTTTTTGTTCTTTATTTATAATTTTGTTCTGTGTTGTATGTGTTATTAATTTCTGTGTAATGACTGAAGTTAATATTTTGTATATTGTTGGTAGGCATGTTATGGGGTGATATTTTGCTGGGTTTGCTGTGTCTGCTTGATCTTTAGGTTTCAGATAAGTTATTCCTTGTGTAAGAGTATCAGGGACTGTGTATGGGTCTGCAATGTAACTGAAATAATTTAATGATATGAATATAATAGAGGGAAACATTCCACGTGGGAAAAATATATCTAAAAACAAAGATGATGAGACTTACCAAACAAAAGCGCTGGCCGGTCGATAGACACACAACCAAACACAAACATACACACAAAATTCAAGCTTTCACAACAAACAATTGCTTCATCAGGAAAGAGGGAAGGAGAGGGAAAGACGAAAGGATGTGGGTTTTAAAGGAGAGGGTAAGGAGTCATTCCAATCCTGGGAGCGGAAAGACTTATCTTAGGGGGAAAAAAGGACAGGTATACACTCGCACACACACATATCCAGCCGCACAGTCTGCTTGTGTCTGTGTATGTGCGGATGGATATGTGTGTGTGTGTGCGAGTGTATGCCTGTCCTTTTTTCCCCCTAAGGTAAGTCTTTCCGCTCCCGAAATTGGAATGACTCCTTACCCTCTCCCTTAAAACCCACATCCTTTCGTCTTTCCCTCTCCTTCCCTCTTTCCTGATGAAGCAACTGTTTGTTGTGAAAGCTTGAATTTTGCATGTATGTTTGTGTTTGTTTGTGTGTCTATCGACCTGCCAGCGCTTTTATTTGGTAAGTCTCATCATCTTTGTTTTTAGATATGTTAAATAATTTAGTTAGATGTGAATGTGTTGAGGTGAACTTCTTTAGCCAGAAATTTGCTATTTTATCTTTTCCAGGGGCTTTCCAATTGTGTGTAGAATTAATTGCTCAGATGACTTCATGTTGCAAAATTATCACTTCAGGCATTTGTGGTATCATCTTGTATGTGTCTGTTTCTTCTTGTATCCACCGTGCATGTCTGTTATGTTGTACCGAGTTTGACCATATGTTGCTCCAGAAGTTTTCCATGTCTGTTATGTTTGATGGATTGTCTATTTTAATGTGCGTGTTATCTATTGTCTGGTAAGATTTCTTTTGGTTTGTGTTGAATGTTTGGTTTTGTTTCCTTCTATTTTCACTTTTTTTGTATCTTCTAAGTCGTTTTCCCAATGCTTGTAATTTCTGCTTCTTTTCATTTAATTGCTCTATCGCTTCTTGTTGTGAGATTTTACCTAACCTTTTTCGTTTTTTGTCTGATATTTCATTTCTTATAAATTGTTGTTAGCTGTCCGATGTCTTTTCTCAGTTTTTATATTCTGATCTGTAGCTTATGTTGCCATCCTGGTTTTGTGGGTTTCTTCTGTGTGTTGGTTGGTTCTGATCTCTGCCTAGTGTGTATATTTAGTGTAGTGAGTGCTCCTATATAAACCAGTAGTTGTAACTCTTCCATAGTTGTATTTTCATTTATTTTGTTGTGTATGATTGTGTTGATAGTTGTTATTGTTGTTTCGACTTGTGGGTTATTTGGTGGTCTATGCAAGAATGGTCTAATGTCTGTATTCGTGTCTTTGTATTCTATATATGTCAGCTGAAATTTTTCTTCTATATCTAACGTGTGTGTCACTTCATGTTCTATTTGTGCTTGTTCTGGTGGCTGTCTTAAGATTTTGTTTTCCTCTGATTGTTTAATTGATGCGTGTTGTTCTTTGTTTGTTTGCTCTGGGATGTTTGAGTCCATTACTGTATTTTCTTCTTCTTCTTATTGCACATTATTTTGTTCCAGTATTTGTTGTACTTGTTGTTTGACGTTTTCTAATTCTGACTGGGGTATTCTGTTATTTTTTATTATTACACAGATCTGATCATCTAGCCATTGTTCTGTTAAAAATTTTAAGTCTGGGTATCTGGTAATAAATGTTGTGTATACTTGTGATCTGTATCCAGTTGTGTTGGTTCCTAAGTTTGTTGCTTGGTAATAACAGAACATGAGGTGTCGGTTAACTTCATCTGACCATCTCATCCTCTGTCTTTGTTTTCCTTCTAGAGTGGTTGCAGGAAGCATATCCTGCAAAACACCTCTATTTGGATTTAAATCATTTTTCGTGTGGCTAGCAGTGTCGTTACTATTGTGGACGGGCATAGGGTTCAAGCGTCGTTCCCAACCATGACGGCGCTTGTCCAAGGCTTCATTAGTTCTGTCCTGAACCAACTAATCACACTAAAAGGGGGGCTAGCCCTATTAGTGGTTTGTTCTTTTCATCGCCTTTTATGACTGGCAGAACATGCCGGAGGCCTACTCTTTTCCCGGGCCTCCACGGGTTTTATTATTATTATTATTATTATTATTATTACTGTTACTGTTGTTACTATTATTGGCAGTGGCTTAGTTGTATAAACTTGTTAATAAGCATAACTGTTATACAGTAGATTCCATTAATTTCACACTCTCAAATTTATCTAAATCTAAAAATTGATGAACACCCTAAATGTATTCCCACAAGCCACTACTGCTTGGATAACACACAAACTGGAGTTGATGGTTATCCCAAAAACAGAAGACGATCACCCAAAAACAGTGATTTCACAGCAAAAATATGAATATGAGGCAGCAACAAACTGGAAATAGATAATCAGTGGGTAGTACCACATAACACACTAGTTACTAAAATGTTCCAAGCACATATAAATGTAGAATACTGCCATTCAGTGAAATCAATCAAATATGTCTGTAAGTATGTGAACAAAAGCAAAAAGCAGTGACATGGCAAAGACAGTAAACAAAAAAACAGAAACGATGAGATCTTATGCACTAAATGGGAAAATACATCAACAGTAATGAAGCAGCATTGTGGATTTTCGGTTTTTCCATGCACCAATGTGAACCAATTGAGCACAATTGAGCAACTTCTAGCAATACATTTGGTGAATGGACAGAGGACAACACAAGAAAAACTGCACGGGAACTGCATTAGAACACAACATTGATAGCTTTTTATCAACTGTGTGAAATTAATCCATTCGCTAAAATAATTACTATATGTTGACACCCCTACCTATCATATGTGGAACACAACAAGCAAAATCTTTCAGTGATGAAAAAAAGAATTCCAGTAGAAGATCATCCAGGAATCACAAAAACTGGTGCATTTGGCTGCATATACACTGTACATCTGAACAATGCTGAATGTTTCTACCTCAGGATGTTGCTACACAAAATATGGGAACCAATAAGTTTCACAGATCTCAAGATGGTTGTTAGTTATTTATGCCAGATGTACAGAGAAGCATGCCAATGCTTCGGACTACTGGAAAATGACAACAACTGGGAATTAACAGTACAAGAAACCTCAAAGCCTCATTCACAGCCTCAGGTGAACAAATGAGAGACTTATTTGCCATCATTATAACAAGAAGTAACCCATCGAATCAAAACAGCTATGGGACTTCTTGAAAGAGAGTGTAAGTGATAATGTACTGAACCATATCTGATAAGCCCATCCTGAACTAACCATCGAATTCAACAATGACATCTTCAGTGATGATAAATGTTTAGCAATAAATAACCAGGCCTTAGTACAACTTAGGATGCAAGGACCATGAAAAGATGCTGTCAGTGTGCTAAACTTGACAATTACAAAGGAAAAAAGCTACAATATCAATGAACTGTTTCAATACATTGCTCACAACAAACCACTCCTCAATGGCAATTGAAAGAAAATTTACAATGTTATCATGGACCAGATCAACAACAACACTGGCAGAATTATTTACTTCGATACACTAGGCGGCACTGGGAAAACATTTGTAATAAATCTATTGCTGGTGGAAATACATGCTAAAGAAGACATTGCACTATCACTCCCATCATCTGGCATTGCAATCACACTTATGTAAGGAGGACAAACTGCCCACTCTGCCCCACAACTACTACTGAATACAGCTGAAGGGCAATTTCCAATGCGTAAAATCTCAAGAGTATCTGGATCGGGTTACCTTCTAAAGCAAGCCAAAAATTATCTTCTGGGATGAATGCGCTATAGCACATAAAAAATCACTTGAAGCCAGTGACAGAACATAACAAAAACTGCAGGGAAACCCTGAAGTGACGGGAGGAGCTTTAATCATACTCTCAGGAGATTTTTCAACAAACACTTCCAGTTACCCCCAAGTCAACATCAGCAGACAAGATCAATGCATGCTTTAAAAAAATCACATCTCTGGTCACATATACAAATACTGTGACTAATAAAAGACAAAATAATAACACATTATGCTCAACAACTATTACAAACAGGCGAAGGCACATATCCTACCTAACCAGATGACCAGCCTCCTTAAACTGAAAAGTGATTTCTGCAACATAGCTATTGCTGAAAATGAACTCATTGATCAAAATTATCCAAATATTGTCCAAAACTATATCAATATGTACTGGGTATTTGAAGGAGCAATTTTGGCAGCTAAAAATAATATTGTTGATGATATCAGCTTTAATACTCAAAAGAAAATTCCTGGAGAAGAGAGAATATACAAATTGATTGACATGTTGATAAATGTTGAAGAAAGTGTGAACTTCCCCACAGAATTTCTACAGTACCAGGAATACCAGTGCCCTGCCTTCAACATAAAATTGGATCTCCGATCATACTACACAGAAATATCAACTCACCAAAATTATGTAATGGAACAATATGATCATCAAACAGCTATCAAATAACATCATCAAAACTGAACTCATGAATGGAAAGTACAAGCATACACACTATTTATCCCCAGAATACCATTGATCTCCACTGAACTGCTACTCCAATTTTACTGAACTGCTATTCCAATTTAAAAGACTGCAATTTCCAAGCAAATTAGCTTACAGTTGTACAATTGACAAAGTGCAAGGACAAACTTTAAAATATTGTTGCATCAACCTCAAAGACTGCTGCTTCTCTCATGGTCAATTATACATAGCTTGCTCTTCAGTAGGAAGTTTGAAAAAATTGTACATAACAAAATGAAAAATGTTGTTTATAAACAAGTATTGTAAGTAGTTAGAATGTGTTTTCCATAATTCTTTTTACCTCTTATAGTTTAAAGTTTATCTTTTTATTCCAACTACCACACGATCTCATATCAACTCCCCGAGAGAAGCCAGGTACCCCAGTTAGTGTATTAATAAAGTAATCTAGAAGTAATTACTATAATTATCATTGTAAGAAGATAATCATTATTTCTAACTTGTTATTAGCATAGTAGTTTTCATTGGCTGCTTCTCCTAGCTGGTATATAATTTGACTCTTCCCACATCCCTGAAGGCCCTTCTATACAGTGGAATTTATGGAATGTATGAATCTGTATCCTCATCATTTGATCCACTTACTCAACTCGTATTAAAGATAGTTTTCCATTTTATGAACGTCTATCTTTCAATGCAAAACCTCATGTATCTGTGAACAATGTTTGCTAATGTTTAGTACCATTAACACAAAATAGAGTGTGATTATGGTCACCAAAAGTCATTACTCCAAATGTATAATCATTAATATTATAGTGAATCGTATCTCCAAATAATACTATACTAGAAAAGTTGGGTGGAATTAAAACAGTGGAACAAATAAACATAACTACTTGAGATATAATCAAAGTGTTAGGCTGTGATTAGATACACAAACAATAAGTTTAACATTTAAGCTTAGCTTATTTGTGTTCAAAGACTTAAAGTAAAATATGCAACTGATGCTACATTCTGCCTTGAACATTGCCTCCTTTATGGAAAGTTGTTTCATCTATTTAGTTTGTTTCTGCTAGTACTCCTGTGGATATTTTATTTTAATGTCATTGTTACTCTTTCTTCTGCCACAATTTTAGTGTTCTCTTTAATTCACTGTTCTGCTCAGTTGAGTCATAATTAATGACAGTTGTCCAGAGAAGGAGGAAAAGGGGAGGAGGGGGGTAATCATGTGTGTACTACCAATAATTTTCGGAACTGACTTCTATGATCATTTTTAGCACAGTTTCTGTTTCCCTATTTTAATCTTTATCATCAGTGTATTAGCTACTACCATTACTGTTATGAAAATACTGTGACTTCTGTAGCAGTTGAATTTCAGACTATCCAAAAGGTCCTATTTTTGAAACTACAGCTAAAATTAGCTCTTTTTGTGATTCACTAGCATGAATGACCAGCAGTTTTCAAGTTATGTTAATCTCTATTGTGATTTGTCTCTATTTAGGCCACAACCAAAATCTATATGTGATGCACCATAATTCCTCTGCAATAGTCTTTCACTTTTCATCAGTGGTGTGTGTTACCACATATACTTTGAAACGGATGGACATTCTACATCCACTCACAGACTCTCTCTTGCTGTGAGAGGCAAGAATTCCCAGGTTGAGTCCTGGTCCAGCACACAGTTTTAATCTGTCAGGAGTTTCATATCAGTGCAGTGCACACTCAACTACAGAGTGAAGAACTCATTCTGGAAATATCCCCTAGGCTATGGCTTACTCATGTCTCTGCAATACTGCATATCCTTTCTTCCAGGAGTGCTAGTCCTGCATGCTAGACAGGAAAACTTCTGTGAAGTTTGGAAGTTAGGAGATGATGTAATGGCAGAAGTAAAGGTGTGAGGACAGGTCACAAGTCATGCTTTGGTAACTCAGTGAGTAGAGCACTTGACCATGAAAGACAAAGTTCTCAGATTTGAGTCCTCATCTGGCACACAGTTTTAATCTACCAGCAAGTTTCACTGCAGTACTTGCTTACAAAGAGAGTATGAAAAAAATTAAGACTATGTCTTCTCACAGTAGTTTTATTTGTGGTATTTAAGTTTTATTTGTGGTAATTAATGAGTAGTACTTTATGACTTCATCTAAACTTGTTGCACTGTACATAGTCTTATATACTTTTGATGAAAGCACACTCATTCTACAGCTGCCAATTGCTGTTTTTATTATTTCAAAGAGACTGGGCTTGGACAGTGCCAACATTTTTTAGATCATTTCAGGTAGTAACCCAAGGCAGGTAGAAACGTGACAGTTAGGCTACTCGTGGCAAGTATGCTTCCACGTAGTCAGTGCCCCCTAACATCACAGGGAGGGGAACAGTTCTTTGTTACACTAAGCAGTAACCATGATGTTTTTTCTGGATTATTACACCTACTAATCATAAATAATTAAATCTTTCATCTTTGGTACTGTACATTAAAAACAATTACTATTCAATCAGCAAGCCAAAAGTGCTGCACAGTAATGTAGTTAAAAATGGAATGAAACTGCCCAGATTAGCAGAACATTGCAGAGACAACTTTACCATCCCATGTAGTTGTGTATGTTTTCCTAGTACAATAATTATCAGATCATTATAAATACCATTTTCATCACAGTAATGTTCCATGTCAGGTATGCTACACAAAAAATCTTTGATTTAAATGATATTAGTGCAAGGTGTCTAATATGTGAATGCTACAAGAGATGCAGTCTAGAGTTGATTTCTTTGTGCTTCATTCTTGTTAATAACCATCAAGTTTGGATTTATGATGCAACAGAAAGTCCTTTTCCCCACATGAAAATTACTTTCTTTTTCCAAATTGAGGATATACATGTATACATATTGTTTCCACCAGTTTTTGCATTTTGAAAGTCTTTTTCAATGGCAATTTTTGAAAATTTGCTTCAACTCTAGTAATATAGTCAGCAAAACTGGAGACTGATATTGACACCTACTTTATGAATCACACAATCCAGTCTTGACCCATGATTTCTTTTTCAGCAGGCTGACAGTTTACTCCTTTGGCTTACCAGTAAACTATAAATTTTCTTGCACTTGAAGGCAAGGACAGGTACTCTGTTCCACAATTTCAGTGAGACATACTGCACTGCCAAAGTCAATATTAAGGTCATGCTTTTCTTCACTTCTGTTTTTGCAGGAGAATCTTTTTCATGCTATTCAACACTAATGGAAGATGAAACAACTTGGATGTAGTGAAAGAGATAAAATCCTGATTAGAAATGGAGCAGATCTGTTTAAAACCTTGGATGGCATATCTGCTCTTATGTTTGAAAACATAAATATTGATAGTAAATAAGTTACATTTGCTGACATAACACTTCAGGTGGTGAGGACAGGAGAAGCAGCCAGTATATTTTATTTTATTTTATTTTGTTTATTATCTTTTTTGCATATAGTCACCAACTGATGACTTTTGCAAGATATAAAAGATGTTGACACTACAATGAGTAGTGGCCTCTTAGGAAGAATAATAAAAAGAACTGGAAGGAGCTAGACTACACATAGCTTTTGCTTGCACTTCATATCAGGATAGTATGGATATTGTATAATGACCTGCTATTGAAATTCCTAAAAAACCATTTACTAGACAGTGGGCTCATTTTCCCAGATGTTATGACCATGACAAAGAGGCCAGTACATTATCTGAGGGCTCATTGTAAGGTTCATCTTTCAATTGCATTTCAGAGTGTGCCAAAGTGTAAGAATAGCCACACAGCTACATTTACGAGGTGCTACCTAAAATATCCGACAATGTCATTGTACCTATGAAACCAGTAGAAGTATGACATGCTGTCACTAGTTGTCTTGAGGTACACATCTTAGCTACTGTGGCATAAAGTTGTCATTTTTGGTGCGTGCAGTTGTGAGTTGTAGTGGTGCATGTCAGTATGTGTTTCAGTGATTCTGTGAATTGTAAAATGGATAACATGAAGGAGCAATGGATTTGCATCAAATTCCTTTTGAAGTTGAAGAAAACTGCACTTGAAACCCACTGCATGCTGACAGAGGCATCTGGTGTGCACTGAGTCAAGCAAGAGCATTTGAATAGTTTAAGTGCTTCAAGGAAGGCTGAGAATCTGTAGAAGAAGATGAACATTCTGGTTGACCATCAACAGGCATAAATGTTTGTGTGAGACTTGGGCTGTCACACATTACATGTCAATGAATTCTAGCTGATGAATTGATCATGAGACAAATTGCAGCAAAGTTTGTCCCTCGCCTTCTTAGCATCGACCAATGAAACCTCTGGATTCAGATGTGCACTGAGCTGCAACAAAGAGTTTGAGGGTGTCCAAATTTCTTATCCAGAGTCAAGATGACAAATCTTGAGTCTACAGTTATGACCATGAAATGAAGCAGCAATCATCACAATGGAAAATGCCATCACTTCCAATGCCGCAAAAGCTCAATGAGCTTGCAGTAACTTAAAGCAAATGCTGATCATTTTTTTCAAACTTTGGTGAATAGTAGATAAGAAGTTTGTTCCACATGGTCAGACTATTAACTGCACAATTTTGTGGCAACTGAGGGAAAGTATTCAGTGCAAATAGCCAGAGTCATGAAAAAAGAAAGACTGGATGGTGCACCATGACAACGCACATGTCCGCACCACACTCACTGTGAAGAATTCCTGGCCAGAAACAACATGGTCACAGTTCCACATCCTCCCTCCTAGTGAAACCCAGCCCATGGGACTTCTACCTGTTCCCAGGTTGAAAGTATGATGTTTTGACTCAATTATAGACACCTAGGAGGAGTTGCAATAGTCCCGAACACCTTTCAGCCTGTGGACTTATAGGAGTGCTTCCAAAAATGGGAACAATGCTGAGATCATTGGATACATGCCTAAGGTGACCACTTTGAAGGTGATGGAGGACATTAAGACATAAGTATAGTTTTCTCATTTTTGCAATTAAATTCTCAGATATTTTGTGTATCACTTCGTACATAGCACTAGGCAAGCACATCATTCATTCCAAAAGCATTATTTACTTTGAATCATGGTATTACATTGATTTCATGATCACTTTGATGTTCAGCTCAATTTTTGTGATAGACAAGCACAAAATTTATTTTATATTTCCACTGGTCAAGCGGTTTCTACTTTTTCATTTGTTAATATCCATTATGGAAGAAGATCATTCATAGATATACACTGAACCAAAGAGGCAAATGAATTTTAATGGATTATCTAGCAATAATTTATAACTGGTTGTATCAAAACAATGATAAAATTGTCATTTTCTCCATTTTCCATCATTCCTTAGTGGCTTCAAAATTCATGGAGGCATGTTCCATCTTTGTAATTAAATGAAAGGCTTTTGCTATATGCATTTCACTTCAATGGCTTGTGCATTGAGTAGTTGATACAAATATCTGACTACTTCACATTTTCTCATTTTTTATCTTGTTTTCAGGTTAGAAACAACTTTTGTAGCACAAGTTTCATCAGGTTAAATTATCTTGTGGTGTTACTTACAGTGTCCAATGTTGCTAGTCCATATGTATGGTTCTGGAGATGTGTTCATTAAGTCCCCATTTTCCAGGTAACCAATTTCCTGTGTTTTTCATCCACATTTATTGCAACACTAATTTGCACTTTTAGTTGTCTGTTTAACATGTGTGTTTTTACAGTAAGAAGAGTTGACAGCTGTCACTGTGTGTTTATCTTTCATTTTTTGTTTGTGTTGTGTGTGGTTTGATATTTTCATCTGTTTTTTATGTGTGCGTGTGTGTGTGTGTGTGTGTGTGTGTGTTTGTTTTGTTATGTGTGAATGTGTCATTCCTTGAGAGAGTACTTTTTTTTTAATGAATGTGCCATCATACAATGTGGCAAAAGACAAAAATAAAATCATAATGCAACACTATGAAACAAAGAACAGCAGAACAGTGAAAAACATGAATGAACTCATGACACAAATAAAAAAACTTTCACATTCCAAAAACAGCATCACTCATCTCCTTCAACATAGAGAACATATACACCTCAATAGCAACCATAGACACAATAAAACTAATTAAAGAAAACCTACTGGCATACAACAAACTACCTGCAGACAATATTAGTGAAATATGACAAACTCTTAAAGCAATCATGTCCCAAAATTATTTCCAATTTGAAAGGAAATTTACTTCTGAAAAGGTGGACTTACAGTGGGATACTTATATCAGCAACATCAGCAAACATATTCACCAACCCCATAGAAAATGCAAGCTTTGATACACTCATTACAAAGAAAGGACAGAAAATTGTTTACTGGTACAGATATGTGGACAAAATAATATCTATGGTACATGAATCAACAGAGAAAATTGATCAACTACAGCAAACACATTCCTTGGATATAACAATAAAGAGAGACAACAATAAGCACACGTTTAAAATCTCCAGAAAGCCAATAGCCTCAGACACAATTATACATGCCATGTCCAACCACTCTTGAAATCAAAAATTAGCGGCACTATGACACATATTATGCAGACTAAATAATATCCCACTCATCAAAGAAAATTATGAGAAAGAATTACAAAAAATACCACTCACAGCCATAAACAATGGTTATAATACCCATATAGCACAAAGATTCAACCACACCATCAAAACACAACCAAAGAAAAATAAAAACAAGTAGAGAATACAAATACCACAGAACATTGTATACGCTACGCTGCTGCACACACAGAAACACAAATTAGTAACACTCATGACATGACTACAGAAATAAATGGTACACTTTAAAATACAAACACAAATCAACAAACAGAATAGCAAACATACTAAAGTAACAGGGATTTCACATTGCTTACACAACAAGAAACACATTTCAGTAATATTTACGGAAAACTATAGACAATCAGGAAATAACAAGGATCAGTGTGAATCAGTATATCTAAGGACGACAAGCAGGAGTTTCAAAACTAGATATAAAGAACATATAAGAAGCTGTAAGTAGGAAAACAGCCATTCTACCTTTGCTGAACACCTGATAAAACATGGACAAGAACATCCAACATCAGACAGGGCATGAAAACTATTAGAGTGAACAGTTACAACAAAACACTCCTGACTTTACAGTGAAACTTTCATATACAAAGAATCCTTGCCATGAAAAAGAAATTAATTAATGGCCAAATCAATATAAGCAATTAACTCACTGACCATGTTAACTACCAAAATAATAACAAACAGAAATGTGAAGCATAACCAGAATAAATAATTAATGAATCTTCTCTCTTCTCTCTCTCTCTCTCTCTCTCTCTCTCTCTCTCTCTCTCTCTCTCTCTCACACACACACACACACACACACACACACACACACACACGAACACAAATATCCATGCCAGTAAAGATTAACACATTCAACTCACAAGAAACTACACACACAAAACAAATGAAAATATCAAACCACCCACACAATGCAAACAAAAGATGAAAGATAAACACACAACAGCAGTTGGCAACACTACATACTGTAAACACACACATGTTGAACACTCAATGAAAAGTGCAAATTAAGTGTTGCAATAAACGTGAGTGAAAAAGTGCCAGAAACTGATTGGAGAATGGGGACAGAATCAGCACATCTCCAGGACCACACACATGGATTAGCGAAATTGGAAATCATAAGTAACCCCAAATGATAATTAAAAACAAACATGTATTAGATTCAACAGAATATGCTTCATAAATAAAAGAAGTGAAATGCATATGACAAGAAACAAACTGCCTTTCATTTAGCTGCAAACACGGAACATACCTCCGAGAACAAGAATAAAAGTTAAATAGATCTGCTTAGTGTCTCAACAGTTTGCATCTTGATGAGTTGTCATTTAGATGGCTATTCATTTTTCAGTATTTTCTTGCAATTAGTAAATTGGAGATAATTGTATGACTTCAATGCAGTTTGACACAGATTTAACTTACGCTGAAAGTAACAAAATATGACCATAAAGTTGATCTTTGCCTTAAAGTCATGTATATAATGTATTAAATGATTAGTAATATCATTCTAAATGAATAATTTTCATAACCAATCCCAATTTTTTAGTTCAGAGATAATTCTGTTCTTATCAGTCATGGAAATTTAAATTTCATCAATTAAATTTAGAAATTGCTCCAATCTTTTACCATATCTTAGGCATCTCATTTCTCTGCAAAAAAAAATCAAATCATCACATTCAGTGTCAACACTTTAAGAGTTGCTCTGAATAATCTGTGATTGAGAATTAATATTTTACGAATTTATTTGTCGAAATCACAAATTTCATGATCTGTTCAAAAGCTATTTCCTTTGGACACAAAGTCTCCTGGTGGATAATGCAGTACAAGTGCATCAAAGCATCATCATGTGATCTTAAATGCTGCTTCAGTGATGATACAAATCTAGAATTAACTGCTGCCATGGAAGACACTCCACCAGCCATAATACCTGCTAAGTTGGTCAGCTCTAAATAAATGGAACACTGTTTCAAGAGCCCAGTGAATATTTCTCTAGCCTTAGTTTTTTTCAGCACTGAACTCATTCCAATCAGCTCCTCACATACTTCATATGCCATGTGTTAGTGTTTTCGAGTGGCATAACAATGTGGGTGTAGAGGTGATGTCAACTGATTCATCAGTAGCCATTAAAAAGTAAGCAAATTACATTGAGACAGTTGTTAATTTGTCATTTGTATTTCACAACTTTGCAATAATTCTCCTTTGCAGTCATGTGATTGAACAGAATTTTCCCAAAATGTTTTGCTGATTCTGAAAAAAAAAAATTGTAGCAGCTATATTGAAAGAAGTTTAGATAAAAGCTCCATCCATAAAGGACTGGCAATATTCTGATGTATGGCGAGAATTTCTGAACATATTTCTGTTGTAGTGGAGTAGGAGGAGATTAGTGTTTAATTTCCCATCAACAATGAGCTCATTAAATATGGAGCACAAGCTCAGATTAGGGAAGGATGGGGAAGGAAATCGGCTATACCATTTCAAAGGAACCATCCTGGCAAGCCTCAATCAGGATGGCCAGATGCAGGTTTGAAAGCTGTTTGTCAAAATGTCTCCTCATGTTTAATTCCTTCACGATGAATACAAAACTGTTTCATACATGTGTAACTCAGGCACTGCCACTATTGTGTCTAGGCATTAATGGTGTGTCAGGTGCACTTCACACACAGCTGGTCCTTAGCGCCTGGAGGCAACAATGGCCATGTGTATCTGAGTTATGCTTTGTGTCAAAGTGTATGTGATTTGCTCTGTCTACATCTGATGATAGACTTTGTCTGATAGCAGGATTATATCTAGCAGTATATTTTGGTCCAGCTACCCAGGAAGTGTTGCTTTTCATACTGAACTTTGCATTTCATCATTTCCTACATGGCTCTGTTTTATCCATTGCTGGATTAATTTTAGTGGTAATGATGAATCTTGTGAATGATGACTATGAACAGAAACAAAAATTGTTGGGGAAAGAAAACTACTTCATTATTATTTGATGATAATGATTAAGTAAATTTTTACACATTTACAGATATACATGAAGAAATTGTCACTTAACTTTGTTACAAAAAGTTGAACATACAAATGTCTAGGCTGATGGAGCACTCACTGATGATGACAAAATGATATCATTCCCTGCAAGCCCTTGTGACCCTCTTATTGCTGTGATTACACTGCAGTGCCATGAAACTAGGTGCAAGAAAGAACAATGTGGTGAAGTAGAAGTCAATCAACAGCAGCCGTTGGGTTGCAGTCTGTGCATCCCTGTTATATAACTTGTCTGTGACACTGAGAAAATGAGTTGTAACTGGCCAGTCTCCCCAATGACTTTTCTAGAAATGTGAACAGTTCTCTCTGTACAACCAGAGTAACTACAAACAGAGCTTTTGAATCATGTAACATAAAGCATAACATATCACTGTTTCAGCCAAACATGTTTGATGGCTAGGGATAACCACAATCTGCATTAACTATTCCATTGTTGTGGAAGAAATTTTCATATTTACTACTTTTTTTAAAATTAGGTAGTTGCCAGACAAACATATGGTTTCTGAAGAGGGGCACCAGCCTTTTCACTAGTTGCAGGGGCAGTGGTCTCGATGATTGACTGATCGCGCCTTGTAACATTATGCAAAATAGCTTTGTTCTGCTGGTGAATGGCTGAAAGCAAGGGGGAAACCACAGCTGTAATATTTCCTGGGGACATGCAGCTTTACTGTATGGTTAAATGATGATGGCATTCTCTTCGGTAAAATATCCCAGAGGTAAAACAGTCTGCAGTTCAGATCTATGGGTGGGAACTACTTAGGAGGACATTGTTATCAGGAGAAAGAAAACTGGCGTTCTAAGGATTGGAGTGTGGAATGTCAGATCCCTTAATCAGGCAGGCACATTCGAAAATTTGAAAAGGGAAATGGATAGGGTAAAGTTAGAAATAGTGGAAATTAGTGAAGTTCAGTGGCAGGAGGAACAGGACTTCTGGCAGGTGAATATAGGGTTATAAATACAAACTCAAATAGGGGTAATGCAGGAGTGGGTTTAATAATGGATAAAAGAATAGGAGCATGGGTAAGCTACTGTGAACAGCATAGTGAATGCATTATTGTAGCCAAGATAGACATGAAGCCCATGCCTACCACACTAGTACAAGTTTATATGCCAACTAGCTCCGCAGATAATGAAGAGATTGAAGAAATGCGATAGAAGAAATCATTCAGATAGTGAAGAGAGATGAAAATTTAATAGTCATTGTGGACTGGAATTCAATAGTAAGGAAAGGATGAGAAGGAAAAGTAGTAGGTGAATATGGAATGGGGATAAGGAATAAAAGAGGAAGCCGCCTGGTAGAATTTTGCTCAGAACATAACTTAATGATAGCTAACATGTAGTTTAAGAATTATGAAGGAGGTTGTATACATGGAAGAGGACTGGAGACACTTGAAGGTTTCAGATAGATTATATAACAGTAAGAAAGAGATTTAGGAACCAGATTTTAAATTGTAAGACATTTTCAGGGGCAAATGTGGACTTTGGCCACAATTTATTGGTTATGAACTGTAGATTAGAACTGAAGAAACTGCAAAAAGGTAGTAATTTAAGGAGATAGGACCTGGATAAACTGAAAATACCATAGGTTCTAGAGAGTTTCAGAGAAAGCATAGAGATTGATTGACAAGAATAAGGGGAAGAAATACAGTAGAACAATGGGTAGCTTTGAGAGATGAAATAGTGATGGTAGCAGAGGATCAAGTAGGTAAAAAGACGAGGGCTAGTAGAAATCGTTGGGTAGCAGAAGGGATACTTAATTTAACTGATGAAAGGAGAAAATATAAAAATGCAGTAAATGAAGCAGGCAAAAAGGAATACAAACATCTCAAAAATGAAATTGACAGGAAGTGCAAAATGGCTAAGCAGGGATGGCTAGAGGAAAAATGTAAGGTTGTAGAGGCATATATGACTAGGGGTAAAATAGATCCTGCCTACAGGAAGATTACAGAGACCTTTGGAGAAAAGAGAACCATTTGTATGAATATCAAGAGCTCAGATGGAAAACAAGTTCTAAGCAAAGAAGGGAAAGCAGAAAGATGGAAGGAGTATATAGAGGGTATATACAAGGGTAATGTACTTGAGGGTGATATTATGGAAATGGAAGAAAAAGATGCAGATGAAATGGGAGATATGATTCTACATGAAGAATCTGACAGAGCACTGAAAGATCTAAGTTAAAACAAGGCCCTGGGAGTAGACAACATTCCATTAGAACTACTAATAGCCTTGGGAGAGCCAGCCATGATAAAACTCTTTCATCTGGTGAGAAAGTTGTATGAGACAGATGAAATACCCTCAGACTTCAAGAAGAATACAATAATTCCAATCCTAAGAAAGTATGTGTTGACAGGTCTGAAAATTACCAAACTATCAGTTTAATAAGTCTTGTCTGCAAAATACTAACACAAACTTTTAACAGACGAATGGAAAAACTGGTAGAAGCTACCCTCGGGGAAGATCAGTTTGGATTTCATAGAAATGTTGGAGCACATGAGTCAATACGGACCCTTTGACTTACCTTAGAAGATAGATTAAGGAAAGGCAAACCTATGTTTCTAGCGTTTGTAGACTTAGAGAAATCTTATGGGGCAATGTTGACTGTAATACTCTTTCTCAACTTCTTAAGGTGGCAGGGGTCAATAACAGGACGTGATAGGCTATTTTCAAGGTGTACAGAAACCAAATGGCAGCTACAAGAGTTGCAGGACATGAAAGGGAAGCAGTGGTTGAGAAGGGAGTGAGACAGGGTTGTAGCCTACCCCCAATGTTATTCAATCTGTATATTGAGCAAGCAGTAAAGGAAACAAAAGAAAAATTTGGAGTAGGGATTAAAATCAATGGAGAAGAAATAAAATCTTTGAGATTTGCCAACGACACTCTAATTCTGTCAGAGACAGCAAAGGACTTGGAAGAGCAGTTGAATGGAATGGACAGTGTCTTGAAAAGAGTATATAAGATGAACATCAACAAAAGCAAAAGGAGGATAATGGAATGCAGTTGAATTAAAAAAGTGATGCTGAGGGAATTAGATTAGGAAATGAGACACTTAAAATAGTAGGTGAGTTTTGCTATTTGAGGAGCAAAATAACTGATGGTGGTGAAAATAGAAAGGATATAAAACGTAGACCAGAAATGGCAAGGAAAGCATTTCTGAAGAAGAGAAATTTGTTAACATCGAGTATAGATTTAAGTGTCAGGAAGTCCTTTCTGAATGTATTTGTATGGGGTGTAGCCATATATGGAAGTGAAAAATGGACAATAAATAGTTTAGACAAGAAGAGAATGGAAGCTTTTGAAGTGTGGTGCTACAGAAGAATGCTGAAGATTAGATGGGTAGATCACATAACTAATGAGGAGGTACTGAATAGAATTGGGGAGGAGAGGAATTCATGGCACAACTTGACTAGAAGAAGAGATCAGTTGGTAGGACACATTCTGAGACATCAAAGGCTAACAAATTTAATATTGAAGGGAAGCATGAAGGGTAAAAATCTAAGAGGGAGACCAAGAGATGAATACACTAAGCAGATTGTGGATGCAGGTTGCAGTAGTTACTCAGAGATGAAGAGGCTTGCACAGGATAGAGTGGCACAGAGAACTGCATCAAACCACTCTCTGGACTGAAGACCACAACAACAGTTGCTCACAGAACTTCTCAATTTAATTTTTTTTAGACACTGTTGTATGCCAATTTTTTTAGACTAAGCTTTCCCTAGTTTTGTAATTTTCTGACACACACAGTTCAGAAGATATGCGCTCATTTCTTGATTATACTGAACTTTTGGGCACTAGTTTGAATGTATTTAGTGGCCACAGAATTTACTGGTATTCAGTTTTTAGCTCAAAAGCACTATGTCACTTACTTCCAAGTAAGAAACCAACACAAAACAGGTTATGTAGGTAATTCATTGTTTATTCTGTAAGGGAGCACATGTGTGATCAAATTTTAACTGATGATTTTCCATACTATATCCATAGCACATTTTAGTATCGCAGTTTCACAATGTTGAAGCAGCACCATTAAGAGTACATATTTCTAATTGCTTTTTCACAGGAAGTATGTTCACAAATCTGGGCAACACTTTATGACTATCCATGCCTCAAAGACTGCCCTGGTCTGATTCAGTATGTGAAGGATGCCGTTCGCCTTGCATGGTGCCTCATAAATCAGGTATGTTGATCTACATTTTATTCATGGACACAATACTATCAATATTCAAGTTTTACTGTTTGTTATTTTTGAATGAGAAGAGCAGGAAAAACACTTTTTGTGCCATATTAAGATAATTTCATCTTCAGTGTGAGAAATACACTACTTATGTTACCTTAAGATTTCTGTGATGCCTATTGTAGTGTAACCACCTCACTGGAGTTAATAATTATTAATAAATGTAAATCAAAGTAAAAGTCATTATGAATGTTAATCTCAAAAATCATAGTAGAAATAAAACAAACAATGGAAAATCCAGCATAGAATGATGACAACATTATGAAACGGACAGACTACAACTCATCATGTAGCGGAGATGCTGAGTCAGATATAGGTACAACAAAAGGACTGTCAAATGAGTAAACTTTTGGCCAAAAGGGCTTCTTTCAAATTAGACAGCACACACACACACACACACACACACACACACACACACACACACACACGCCTAGTCTCCCCTATCTGTGGCTGCATGATGTGCGCAGCTGCTCACAGTCTGGCCTCAGCAGCCAGAGCCAGTGATCATGTGTGTGTAAATTGCATTTTTATGAATGTATGTCTGCATATTTTCTATTTCATAAGGAGGCCTACTGGCCGAAATCTAATGTGTTTAGTAGTCTTTTCAATGTGCCTGTCTGCTACTCAGCATCTCCACTTTATGATGAGCAGCAATCTATCTTTTTTCATAATATTGTCATTATTCCATCCTGGATTTTACATTGTACACAACATAGGTAATGTAGACTCCTTGACCTGTCATTTTCATGTTTATTCTGTATGACAGTTATGTCAAACAGTATCAAGAATTATCACTGCCAAAAATTTGATAGCAGTAACATACAAGACAAACTGTGTACTATGTTACTGGATATATTTTGGATCCTGTTACATTAACTGACAAGTATGTCATTGCTATAGAAGTGCGTAATGTAAGTAGACTTATATTACTGCTATATGTATACAATTATCATTTCGTAGTAATTGTTGCACATATAGTTGTTTGTTCCTCTGTATCAGATGCCGCCA
Organism: Schistocerca piceifrons; assembly: GCF_021461385.2. Lineage (NCBI taxonomy): Eukaryota > Metazoa > Arthropoda > Insecta > Orthoptera > Acrididae > Schistocerca > Schistocerca piceifrons. Next base: position 682,118,714 of record NC_060140.1, read on the forward strand.
GTGATGGGTTATAAACCTGAAAACTGGTTTTGGAAAATAAAAAACATTTCTAGTGCAGCATGTGGTGTATAGAAGATGTATTTTAATAGAGTATTCCCATATGGGAAATGTTTACATAGGATGAAATGACACCCTCGTTGTGTTTGCTGTCATCCTGCACCAGTAAACAATACAGGAAACTACTATTTGATCACGTGCATTATTTAGTCACCAACATCAACCTGCAAGGGACATATTCCTTCAGCAAGATAATGCAGCACAGTAATTCTGAACTGTGTCAGAATGGTTTTAGAAATACTACTCACATGAGAATGATAATGTGCCACAACTAACTGGTCTATGGTTATAATATCAATCACTAACACCCTTAATAAACTCACACCCGGGATGGCCGATGTGGCTCAGCGGTTCTAGGCACTTCAGTCTGGAACCGTATGACCGCTATGGTCGCAGGTTTGAATCCTGCCTCGGGCATGGATGTCTGTGATGTCCTTAGGTTAGTTAGGTTTAAGTAGTTCTAAGTTCTAGGGGACTCATGACCTCAGATGTTTAAGTCCCATAGCTCAGAGCCATTTGAGCCAAACTCACACCCCACCACCACTCAAGAATGAAATTCTCATAAGAATGTTGTCAGAAGTACATTCCTCAGTGTTCCTTTACTCATCACTACTCCTGAGGAGGGAAGAAAACCTATAGTCTTCCATGGGCTGTAGCAGTAAACTGAATTAATCACAAAAGTGTGGTATCCAAAGATAGAACTAATACAGGATGATGCAGCCAACATTCTTCTGTTGGAGCATTTTTCTTCAGTAATGCAGTGCAGTAAAACCCAGCATTGATGGTGGGACTGCTGCAGATACTTTACTTGGAAAGGATGTGAACAAAACGATGGAAAATTTTTAATAACTGAAAAAATCACATAGTCAATCATGATGAGCACACAGTAAGGTGTGAATTACAGATTGTCAACCAACAATTATGTTTAGAAATTTGGCATTTAAAAATAGATTCAGAAAAGGGACACAGATCAAGTAAACAGCAGCCCTCAGAGAATAATCAATGAAAGAACAATGGAGTCAACAGTAGTTAAGAACTTTTCTTTGATAACAATAGTACCAATTCTTTGCTGAAGATCACATAAGGATGTTCTTTTATTCTTTTAGTAAACTGAACGCTGCAGCACCTTTAGAATACTAGAGTGACTCTCAGAAAGTAACTGTGGCAAAGCTGTGAATCCAAGATGGTGCACTCAATTTCATCATGTCCGATAACAAGTGCAGTTGTGCAGTTTGTGTAGTTTTGTTTAGGAAAATTAATGGTAACACATATGAGCTCAGTGAGGACAACTTACACAGTGTGGCAAAATTGTTTGAAGCTGGACAAAGGGTATTAGATATATTTTTGAATGGGCTACATGGTGAAGTTGGCCATGCAGTTAGATTGGCACGTAACAAGACATTTGAAGAAGCAATGCATATGGCAGTTCAGTTTCTGGAAGAGCTATAGAGACCTCAATTAATCACAAACCAGATCGCCACACATTTGAAGCTTGCTCAGGAACCATCTATCATGAAAAAAAGCAATAAAACCCAACTTCTCATATGAGAAAGATTCGATGTTTCACCTGCAGAGTGGAAGGAGACATAGCATGAAACTGTAAGAAGAGGAGCACAGTAGTTACTGTGAGCTCCACTGATGACAGTTACAAAAATGTGCTCTTTAATGGAATTTTTCATAAGAAAAGTGTCCATTTCCTAACTGACATGGGCTCACATTTCTTTGATGGGATGCCATGTAGTCAAGTAAGGAAATGGGCAGCATCCAAGCTGGACAATTAAAGGGTTAAGTTGGAAATGGGAGCACACTTACAGAAAAGCTATAATTGACTTTGTGATAGGCCACCATGAGTACATGGTGGAAATGCAAATGATAAGGATCAGAGAAATGCTGTATGAAGGTATATTGTGTTTTGATTTCCTTGTAGCTTACCATGGTCAGATCAGTGTGCCAGAAAAATAAATCTGAATTGACCATAACAATTATGGTTGCAATGAGAAGTATAAAGATTAGACTCAAAGGAACATTAGTGCCTTCAAGCAGTGACACAGTTACACCATTAGAGCTGACATATATTTGATGGGATAAGCACTCTCCTCCAGGAATGAGAAGAACTCTGTATATAGACATCACTGCCAAAGTGAAGGGGAAATAGTTTGTTGTTACCAGAACTACCAGCAAATGGTGATAGGCTACACTAGCAGAGACACTGCTAAGTAGTAAGAAGTAGTAAGAACTGTCAGTGTCTTTAAAGAAGAGTCAAGCGAGGAATTGCATGTTCCAGTAGGCACTGCTAGTATGAGTAATGTAGTAGTGGAACTGCCATGAGTAACTGTTGTCGCAACAGTGTTGAACACAAATCCACAGGACATGATTGAAATACTACCAAGGAGCAAGGCATGCAGATAGTAAATTATTGTCCATTTAAGTGCAGCATGTAGAAATCAATGGACAAAGCACTCAAATCAATCAAGTAGGAGCTGGTTACTGAATTAAATCATTTATCACAGGTGGACCAGAAAATAACTTTCCTGTTGCTACTAAGCCTCTCTGACATTTCCTGAAAACAGAACAATCTTCCAGCAACTCCTTTAGTTCAACATAGACTACATATGGGAGAAGCAGCCATACACAATTCTATATAGTCAGTGAGCTTAGTCAAGGAGATGCTTAATGAACAGCTGGAAGTGGGGTCTACTGAACCTAGAGAATCGTAAGATCCAACATGTGCGTTACCCATTGTAATAGTCAACAAAAAATCACCTACAGGAGAACAGAGGTAAAGCTTTTTTATTAATTACAGGATGCTGAATACAGTTATGTTGATTGATAGTTTTCCTTTGTAAAACTGGTACACTCCTTGGATTATCTTTGTTCAAATCTTCTCTGTTTGTAATTTAAGAAGTGGGCTCAATCAGTTGACTGTACATCCTGAAAAACAGAGCTGAAACACCATTCATTATGCTTACAGGTGTATAAAAGTGCAACCGTCTTCCTGTTGACCTTCAGAATACATCAGCAACATTTCAACAACTGATGGATACTGTCTTCAGAGGATTAAACCCACACAACGTCTGATTAACATTGATGAGGTTATGATTTTCAAACAAGACATGCAACAATACACTGAAAGATTATGAGCAGTATTTGAGAGACTGCAGAGTGCATGTCTGTCCCTATCCATGACAGCTGTAATATTTCAAGATTTTAAACATGGCTGCAACAGCAACTGTTGAAATTCTTCACGATAAAGGATGACAGCCAAAAACAGTTGCAGGATAAAAATTTATTAAAATTCTTGACCAAGGTTTCGCTACATATAAATATACCTTCATCAGAAGTAAAAAATCTAAAATTACATCATGCAATGGAGATTAATAAAACAATTGTGCCAAATTATTGACGACGCCTTTGGCACAATTGTTTTATTAATCTCCATTGCATGATGTAATTTTAGATTTTTTACTTCTGATGAAGGTATATTTATATGTAGCGAAACCTTGGTCAAGAATTTTAATAAATTTTTATCCTGCAACTGTTTTTGGCTGTCATCCTTTATCGTGAAGATGTAATATTGCTTTACTAGGAGAAACGTATTTAGGACATAGGATAACCATACACGCAGTCCAACCTAATTTAAAGCTGTGAAGAGCTATTCAGAACTAATGACAATATAGGCCAGTCAATGAAGAAAAATTAGGACAAAAAATTCATGTAGTCACAAATTTTTGTACAGAGGTTGGGGGAGTGTAATGAATAACATACTAAAAATCCTGACTGTCAGGATGTAACCGCAGTGAAGAATGGAGGAGCATTCAAAGGTCACTTTGTTTATCTTGACTGTCTCTAAAACCACAACATCTAGCAAAAATGTTTTGCAGTATAAAATTAAACAACATTAAATTTCCACCAAAAACGGTTATATCATTTTTACTCCATGACATAGATTGCATGTTGAAAGTGATGGCAAAAGTGCAGATTTTAAAAAATAGTGTTTTAATAGTATGAAACAGGCCAATTCAGGAGGCAGCTAGGAGAGCACAAGCACTCATGCTCACTTGCCACTGAGATCGTGAGTGCTTTCTATAAAATAGGACTGTCAGACATTATTATGTAGTGCAGGAGAAATGCAAACTGTGTACTGTCTTCAGAGGAATGACTGTGTGTTGTTAGCTGTTGATGCAATTGTATATGACTTAATGCCACAGTACAGTACTTAAAGTGGAGAATAGCTCTTTTTAAATCAATGAAAATCACCATTATTGCTGGGTCAGAAACTCCAAATCAAAAGTCAGACACACCAACATCAATTTACAACAAGTAAATGCAAGCTGCCCAGCCACAGTTACAACTTAAACCTTTAGTCTGGCAGTTTCAAGATACCATATTTACCAAACCAATTCCTTTCCCAACACTAGATACGTTGCTGACCATATCACACTTATAAATTAAGAACTTCTCAGCCACTGTTTGTAGGAACTTAGTTTATATTTTACACCAATGGCCTTGCAGCAGTGGTAAGACTGGTTCCTGTCAGATCATCAAAGTTAAGTGCTGTCGGGCTGGGCTAGCACTTGGATAGGTGACCATCCGGTCTGCCAGGCACTGTTGGCAAGTGGGGTGCACTCAGCTCTTGTGGGGCAAACTGAGGAGCTACTTGATTGAGAAGTAGTGGCCCCAGTCTTGTAAACTGACATATGGCCGAAAGAGCGGTGTGCTGAACACGTGTCCCTCCATCTCCACATCTAGTGACACCTGTGGGCTGAGGATGGTATGGCGGCCGGTCAATACTGTCAGGCCTTCGTGGCCTGTTCAGATGGAGTTTAGTTTGCTTTTAGTTTATATTTTACACAAAAGCTCACTTGACAACTGCAACTAAGTACTCACTTAATAAACTGAAAATAACTCCACTACACAAACAAGAGCTCATTGAAGTTATTTTGTCTACTTTCATAAGAGAACTGGACAGGAAACGTAGGGTAGATATAGTCTGCCTGCAAACTGAAAAGTGAGTATCACTCATGGTGGGGGAAGTTGTCTTTCTCATAAGAACACTACAACTGCTGCACGGAATGACTAATAATCAATTTCCGCAGTAGCAGGGTAGAACAGTGTGCAGAGATTTACGGAGAATCTGTCCATACGCATTTCTGATGTTAGTATTATTAGCAACTCATATGTGTTTTCTATGTAGTGTCAACGTACACTATGGAAAATAAACAGTTCATAACTGAAATTTTGAATGATCATGATTAATGGAAACACTAAAGACAGCTTTGACCATGTCTCCTATATTAGCTTAGCCAGACTTCAGAAAACCCTAAAGCCCTTCATCTGAGCTAGTGATGCTAGTAATTCTGCTGTGGGGGGCAGTCTTACCACAAGAAATTGATAAGAAGAGCATCCAATTTCATTTACGTCTTGGCTTCTGAACAGAGCTGAATGCAATTACTCAATAACAGAAAAGGAATTATTTGCACTTGTCTATGGTATAAACTACAACTGATGTTTGTTATTTATCTGAGATTTTACTGTAGTAATAGATCATGCAGTGCTGAAGTGATTACTAAACTAAAAGATACCAGCAGCAATTAGCTTGGTGGGCATTGCATTTAAGTGAGTAGCTGTTCTAGGTAGTTCATTGACCTGGAAAACTAAAAGCAATACAGATGGATTAAGTAGGAAAGCCAGCCAGAGTATGTCTCAAAATGGCAAAGAATAGAAATTAATTAATATGAAAAAGGTCAACAACAGGATCAATCTTGAAAACTAGAACCTAAATTCAAAGTTGTCAACGGAATATTTTACAAAAGCACTGGTAAGGGGAGCCATGTAGTTGTACCTGAAAGCCCATGAGAATGAGTATTAAATGATTGGTATAATGGTGCTACAATAGGACACAGTGGCAAAATAGAAACTAATCTACAAATAACCTAAATTTATTGTTGGCCAACTGGAAAGTAGATACAGTTAGGTTTCACATTGTGATTCTTGTAATAAGCAGAATGAGGCACACAAAAAGAAAGCACATTGGTACAAACTTCCACAAATAACCAAACCTTTTGAATGAGGGCTTCTTGATATAGTAGATCCCTTACGAAAAACAAAACTGAAATCTCTGTAAGTCCATCTTTATACAGATGGTAGCGGCACCTCCAATGTTTCAGTATGAAATGTTGCATCTTGACTATTCTGAATCACTTCAAGATATCTATTAATGACAATCTTGAACCAAAGAGCTAAATTGTGGTACACGTCTTTGTTAAAGACTGTATTTTGAAATATGGGTCACCATCTTCTATAGTTAGTGACCAAGGTTTCAATTTTACTTTTGGATTCCTACAGGAAGTATGCAGATCATTGAAAATTGACAATCTAAGGACAAAATCAGTTCATACCGAGTGGAATGGTCATGTGTAAAGACTTAATTGAACTGTCACAAAGTGGTAAGCCATTATGTTGGCAACAAGCATGCCTTTTGTAGCACATACATACCATATGTAATCAATACTTACAACAGGAAGGTCAACACCAGCATGTGGTTCAGTCCTTATGGAAGGCCAATGACCTTGCTGTTTGACTTTGCAACATCATCAAGAGGCAGCAGCAATGAACACATCAGAGACTTAGCTATTAGCTAAGAAATTACAGGAATTATGAAAGCATACAAAGGCTTGAAACCCAGTCATTTCTCTAACAGGCTGCTCAAAATGATCGTGGAGATGTTAACCTAAGGATAATGACTCTTGTTTATGTTTGTATTACTAGTTTTTATTTTGAGTTTTGTTTGTCTTTCATAATCATTCCACATCAATCTGGTGTTCTTTTTGAGTCAAATATGAGTATGGCAGTAGGTAGTGCTAATTTTAAACTTATTTTGTATTATGATATAAGTGAGGTATAAGAGCAATTCCAGAGTGTACATGAACGTGTGAATGTTACTGCACCACTCCCCTTCAATGAAATGATATTGGACCTAGAAATCTCATGGTACCATAGATGTATTACAGCTTAAACACAAGCTGAAGTAGCATGTACAGACTATAAAATGAAAATTGATTGCTTTTTAGATATAATAATCTTATTAGATGTAAATGGGCATAGTTTGACTTTAGTGTACTTCACAATAATACCTATTTATTTCAAACAAGTATTTCATTCAATTTGAGCTTTAGTGGAACAGAAAAACTGTACAGTCAGAGAGTACAAGTGATAAATATCAGTTCAAATGGTTTGGATTTAAATCATGCTTCCAATAGTTCTGAACAATGTCAACAACTTTCCCAATTATTTAGTTATGTTTTATCACTTTCAGTTTCTTTGAGTTGATGCAGTCAAAGCCCTGTAATGCTTCTTGAGCATAAAATTGTTACCACCTGTGATAATGTGATGGTAAGCATGCTACAAACAGCATGCAGAATGGCCTGTAGGTGGTGGCATAGTGCAGATGCAAACATATTGTCGCAGTATCAGTATGAAGATGGCCGCCCCACTTGTGACTTGCACCAGGAAAGAACAGCGTTCTTTCATTCAGTTTTTGCGTAGTGAAGGTGTGAAACCTATTGAAATTCATCAAAGAGTGAAGGTTCAGTGTGGTGATGCATGTTTGTCACAGCAGCAAGTCTACGAATGGAGTAGGAAGCTTGCAAATGGTTGGACTTCAGTGGAAAATGCTCCTCGTCCAGGTCAGGCACAATGAGTTGTGACTCCACAGAACATTGCTGCAGTTGAAGCCATAGTGAAGGAAAACCACCAAGTGACAATGTATGACATTGCAGCATGTTTACAGATTAGTCATGAGTCTGCACACCACATTGTGTATGATGTGCTCCAGTGTCTACAAGATGGGTGCCACGGCAGCTGACTCCTGAAATGAGAGAATGACGTGTTGATGCTTGTGAAGAACTTCTATGGCACTATGAACAAGAAGGTGATGGCTTCCTTGCAAGAATTGTTAGTGGGGATGAAACCTGGGTTCACTTCCACCAACCAGAAACGAAGAGAACGAGCAAGGAATGGCGCCATTCCTCATCACCAACACCAAAGAAGTTTTGAACAGAACCATCAGCAGGGAAGATTATATTGACTCTCTTTTGGGATGAAAAAAGTGTCATTTTGGAGCATTAAATGCCTAAATGAACCACTGTCACCAGTGCATCATACACAGATCTCCTAAAAAATCATCTGCGGCCTGCAATCAAATCAAAGCAACGTAGATTGCTGTCGGCAGGTGTCCTTTTGCAACATGATAATGCAAGGCCCCACACTGCCCCTACAACAGTTGCAACAATCACAGACATGCATTTTGAATGTCTTCCTCATCCACCGTACTCACCAGACCTTGCCCCAAGTGATTTCCATATGTTTGGACCACTCAAAGACGCAATGGGAGGAAAGAAGTTCGATTCTGATGAAGAGGTACACCATGCGGTGCATGAGTGGTTGCACGGACTACCAAAAGAATTTTTTTTAAAGGAATTTATGCACTTTAAATGTAAGCGCTGGAGGACTTGCATTGAGCGTGGGGGAGATTATGTTGAAAAATGATACAGCTTTGTACCACTTCTGCGCAACAAATAATATTTTTGAAAATATTTGAGGTTTTCATTTGACTCACCCTCATACTTCCATCTTATTTAAGATTTATGGTTGCCCTTCATGTTTCCTTGATCCAGTCAACCTGCTATGCAGTGCCACTAATTCTATCACGGGACTTCTTCACTACCTGCAGGGTGTTGAGGGCTGCAAGAGAGCTCATATCTATGTCAACTCACTATGAAATGATGTAAATGCCTTTTTTAGAGAAATATTCTGTATTCATTTATTCTCATGTTAAACATACACAACATTAGGTGGCAAATCTGTTATTATTCCGAAGAACATATTGGAAGTGAATCTCAGAACAGAACACACAAGAATGGCATTTCTCTTCAGCTTCTTTCAACTGTTGCTGCCTGTTGTCATTGTTGACAACTACTCTTGTTATCTGCATTCCAAAATACCACCAAACCACACCACAAAAGCATAAACAACCACTTCACAGCAGGTGGAGATGTTCAGTTGGCAATGTTCTGGGCTTGCTTGTCTCACTCCAACTCTGAACATTGACAAACCCAGTGCACATACAGTAAAAATTCCCTACATGCTAACATCTTCCATCTGATTGCAAGAAAGAGGTGAACAATCTGATACACTACAGCAAAGGGTTTATATCGGTAGGTAGTCAGGGCCTTGAGCACATGCTTGTACGTATCGTAGTAAGAATAAGAACATGCAGTTAACTGATTATGGCTGTGATCATCTGTTTGCCCTTCATGACCACACGAGACCATCACTAAAACTAAACTGAACTCCATCCAAACAGGCCTTGGAAGGCCCAATGGTACTGACTGTGTCATACTCTGCCAACAGGTGTCCCTGGATGCAGATATGGAGGGGCATATGGTCAGCACACTGCTCTCCCAGCCATTGTCAGTTTTTGTGACTGGAGCTGCTACTTCTCAATCAATTACCTCCTCAATTTTCCTCATAAGGGCTGAATGCACCCTGCTTGCTAGAAGTGCTCAGTAGACCAGATAGTCACCCCTCGAAGTGCTAGCCAAGCTCAACAGTGCTTAACTTTGGTGATCTGATGGGAACCAGTGTTACCACTGCTGCAAGGCCATTGGCTCACCACCATTAAGCCTGAATGAAAACTTGTATAGACAGAATATAGTGGGCTTTACAAGTACAAACAGGAAATACAGCTACATAGTTAGAAGTAACACCTGCTAAAAATTTGGCAGCAAGTTGGCTGACGCACAAAAGCTACTGAAATCATAAATGTTTGAATCTTGGAATTCCCTCAACAAAGCTGATTCTATCATTTTGGTCCTGTTCTGCTTTTTCCCATGACGTGGGAGTCAGAGCATTTTATCTCCTAATCCTTGAAAAATACATTTTCACCCAGTTCCTTAATAGCTTTGTGAGGAACAAAGGAATCCCTGTTAAAAGTGGGTAAACATAAGATTTTGTGTAAGCTAACCAATATGCAGCATTTCCATTACATGATTGTAAAATATCATCACAGCAATACTGTTTACATTTACACTTTACAATAACAACATGCTTACTCCTTTCATGTAGATTATTACATCTAACATTTTTCTATATAGATTTGTTTCTTACATTATCTATTTAGAGAACTTTTCTCTAGGGATTTTTATTACAAAAATCAAATCTTTGGTGATTTCAGCCACAGAACCAGACTTTTGAAAATAAGACTCAATTATAACAAACATATGTAATTATATACAGTACCTAATTCTTCAATCCATGTTTTGTATGTTACCAGTCGCCACCATACGTTCTGGAATATGAGCAACGTGTTGTAAGGAAGGACATGCATGTGCGCTTTCATTTGTCAAATCCAGAAAATGATCAGATCAGAACGTATCTCTGGCCAGCACTTCTTGAGGGCCCTGGTGGTCCATGTGTACACAAGGCTGTTGTCATCACATGAAAATAGAATAATAAAGGTAAGTTCTAAGTACGTGTCTTTATCAGACAAAATGACTGACATAACACAGTTCTACAGAATGTAGAAGCAAACCAAAAGTCTGTAAAAGTGGGACTAATCATTTTGTAACCTTTCAAATATTTTTTAATTGCAAAAGGAGAGAGCTAGCACACAAAACTTTAAAAACAATCACATATTGTGTGGTTCTCATTCACTCTCTCAAATCTGCATGACTGTCATTGCTGTGCTGTTCATTAGCTCCTATACACCGTCAGTGCAAAGCCTATGTACTGAATTATATCCCAGCATGATTTACATGTGAGAGTGCAGTTGGGGTGCAGTTGTAGAAATATTATGTAACTAAGAGGAAAAAGAGATATTGTGAGCAAACAAGTAGAGTATGTGTAATGCTTCTCTTGTGACTTGCCTTGACTTGTACATGACCAGAGTAATACAAATAATTGAAAACTACTGTTTTTCATATCTAATTATGTGGTTACAAAAACATTTGCAGAACTATATTGTCTTGACTATTCAAACACTTTTACTATTTGGCGATTGGTCACCTTTATTTACATTCTACCAGAACTTTCTTTAACAAAAACATATCATTTTATATGTTCACTGTCTTTGAATGTAACCACCATGCCTTGCTGATGACACTAAGCCTATTGCTTTCTCCATAAAGTGTTTTGCTGTTTCACATGGTATACATACTGCACCATTAATATGTGATGATTATTGTGGATCTGTTGTTGCTCTTTGTCGTTCACTATTACCTTATGTGTACAGGTGAAACCCAAAATAATTTTTTTTTATATTTTTCTGTTAACAAACAGAACATTTCTAGGAATATATTCAGGGCATAGTGAAGAATAGGCCTTTGGTGTTGAGAGCAGTATTATTGAAATAATATATTTGTCAACAATATTTCACAATCTGCAGTCTGTTTCACTTGTGGAGATGAAAGAAAAATATCCTGTGGCCACTTCAAACGAATGTTGATAGAAAAACTGCAGTTTGCTGTTATTTCTTTACACAGAAGTTGAATAGTCTGGTACAGAATATATCAAACTGGAAGAAAAGCAAATCATTGCACTCTTAATTATAAATCAATTTCAGTGTGGCAGCTGCTTCTAATTGCACAGGGAGGTGAAAATGAGTCATTCTTGCATAGATTTGTTCCATAGTAGACATCAAATGCTTAGCTAATGGGAAGTTTTTTCTGCTGACATAAGGGTATGAACCTAAAGGAAACACAAACCAATGGACACTACATATGTGCACAAATGCTACAATTGGTCCTTATGCTGCTTACGGGAAGGCCTAGGTCAGATTAAATGGGCATGAGCTGCTTCTGGCATGCAATAATGAACCATTCCTTGAGTTTTGATAACATAAAATCTTGCAGCATCATTAAGAATTAATGCAGTCAAAACCACTGCCGGATTTTGATAGAGCAGTCAAGGTAAGCAGCGACAGCTGAGTACTGGCTCAAATGGCTCTGAGCACTATGGGACTTAACAGCTGTGGTCATCAGTCCCCTAGAACTTAGAACTACTTAAACCTAACTAACCTAAGGACATCACACACATCCATGCCCGAGGCAGGATTCGAACCTGCGACCGTAGCAGTCACGCGGTTCGGGACTGCGCGCCTAGAACCGCGAGACCACTGCGGCCGGCAGCTGAGTACTGTGTTAATACAAGATACACAATGAACAACATAAATTGCTCAATTTGCATTATTTAGTCCTTTTTCTGGATAGTTAGCAAACAAATCTGTCCACATTACACAGTGTTTACTCTCCCACAAAAGGACACAATTCTCTTAAACACAAAGACTGAAAGTGCATTTGAAATGACAGCGTTAGGATGGAAAAATGTACACACTTACCTGGTGGCTGCAGTCTAAGGGGTAGCAAAGGTGAGGGGCAAATGAACTTTAAGAAATTTATGTTCATCGGTGGAGAAAAGGGGGGTGGGACAAGACTGGAGTATGAGGGGTAGTCATGAAGATGTTAGTGCGTCTCTACATTTTCATCCTTCAATGTGACACGTTTAACAACCATGGATAACTTGGAAGAGATGTAGAACTCTGCATTCTGGCTGTTCAGTAAATGTTCTGCCTCAAAACTCATCGCCTCATAATTCTGGAAGTGCTTTTTCCACACAGTGGTATCTCCATCCAAGGAAAGAAGAAGTTGCTGAGTGGCATATCAGGAGAATACAAGGGGTGATTCAAAATTTGATAGCCCAACAAATCAGTAGGTGTGATACTGTCCTGTGCAGAATGAGCTGGGTTGTTGGCATAGAGCATTAACACTCCCTTGGACAATTTCCCACAATGCATTGTCTTGGCAGCCTCCTGTTATCTCAGAGGAGATTTTGGTAATATGCTCCTGTGATGGTTTGCATCCTAACAAACATAATATGTTAACACCACAGTACAGCAGTCTCAAAGAGACACTCAGTATAATGTGCCTGATGGTGGTTTGATCTTTGTCCTTTGGATCCACATGTTTCCACTGTTTGCTTTTCTCCTTTACCTCGGGTTATAGTGACACCCTCATCCATGGTGACTAGGCAGCTAAGGAAGTGAGATGATAACTAAATCGACACCCTAGCTGCAAGCAGGCATTGATATACATCATTGGGGACATGTTGAAAATGTGTGCCCCGACCGGGACTCGAACCCGGGATCTCCTGCTTACATAGCAGATGCTCTATCCATCTGAGCGACTGAGGGCACTGAGGATAGTACACGTGCAGGGACTTATCCCTTGCATGCTCCCCGTGAGACCCACATTCCCAGCATGTCCACACCACTACATTTGTAGTGTGCCTAATAGATGTTTGCCCATCACACTCATGACTCATGACAGATTAATCTACCAAGTCCCATAAGAGTTGGGGCATAGTGTGTGCATTCGCACAAGGTCAATGGCCGGGTAGCCATAGTTTAACTATATATGAAGGTAGTATCTGTTCCTGAAAGAATAGATACCATTGATGACGGTGCAGATTCTCTACAATGAGATGATAATTAAATCAACACCCTAGCTGCAAACAGGCATTGATATACATCATTGGAGACATATTGAAAATGTGTGCCCCGACCGGGACTCAAACTCGGGATCTCCTGCTTACATGGTAGATGCTCTATCCATCTGAGCCACCGAGGGCACAGAGGATAGTGCACCTGCAGGGACTTATCCCTTGCACACTCCCCATGAATGCTCACACTATGCCCCAACTCGTATGGGACTTGGTAGATTAATCTGCCACGAGTAATGAGTGTGATGGGCAAACATCTATTAGGCGTACTACGAATGTAGTGGTGTGAACATGTTGGGAATGTAGGTCTCATGGGGAGCATGCAAGGGATAAGTCCCTGCAGGCGCACTATCCTCTGTGCCCTCGGTGGCTCAGATGGATAGAGTGTCTGCCATGTAAGCAGGAGATCCTGGGTTCGAGTCCCAGTCAGGGCACACATATTTTCAACATGTTCCCAATTATGTATATCAATGCCTGTTTGCAGCTAGGGTGTCAATTTAATCAACATCTCATTCTAGAGAAGCTGCACCGTCATCAATGGTATGTGTTCTTTCAGGAACAGATACTACCTTCATATAAATCTAAGGAAGTCATCTGGACTGACCTGACACAGCTGCATCCAGTTGACAGTCTTTTTGAATGAGTGTGAGTAATTGTAAAATCCAGAGGGTGGTAAACTTTGTCATGTTTTAAACATTGTGCAACATGTGGAAAATTGATCTGTAATTGCTTTTCACTTTGAAGAACTGCATGTTTGCCATCAACTGTAGAACTTTATTCAGCATTTTCTACTGGTTTTGTTTGTAGCAAACATCTTCACAGGAAGAAAAAATGCTGAACTTTAGATGGATATGCAGTTCAACTTTCCATTAGATAAACTGAAAACCATCAGAGTCATAAAATGTTTATAGAACCATGTATAACAGGCCACTATTTTTACACCAAAACAAAATTGATTTGACTATGATTCAACAGAATTATTATGAATGTGGTAACTCAAGGTGTTGAATTACATATCCCTTAAATGTACATCTTTTTCCTTCCTGTAAAGATGGTCACTGTGACAGAAACCAGTAGAAAATAAATAAGAAATTTGTATGACTGATGGTGAACATACAATTTTTCAAATTCCTGACAGCTGTATTAAGTCACCTCACTGAACTGATTTTCACATTTTCCACTATCACTCCAATTGTGATACACTGGTCTTTCAGCACCGCAGCTTCCTCTTCTCTTGCAATTCCCAGTTCTTTACAGAGGGGTGGGCTGCCACTTTGTTCTCTGTCATTCAGACTTGGAGCAGACTGGAAGAATCTGGGCCATCTGACTACCGCTCTGTTGCAATACACTTCCACCAACTTGGCATGAACTGTTGCAGTGTTGTTCCCATTCAAATGCAGAAAATGAATTACTGCACAATATATCACTTAATCAATGGGCTGTGCCATTTTCTTTTGGCCCCTCATACGGCATGCTAAAGTACTGTGGTATAAAGATTTCAATGTATACCACAACCACAAACATGTACCTACAAATAAACAAAAATAGTAATCATAGAACTGGTTTTCAAGGTAATAGTTAAAACATTGTAATTACTTATAATATGGATGTTGACAGAAGAAACCATAATTTTTTTGGTTGCATATGGGACAGAAATACTTCTTGTTCAGATCTTTCAGCAGTGAACCTTAAGTACAGGATGCAGAGCAGGATGGGTGAGCCTCAGAAGGGAAGTTAAGCAAAATATTTGTGGAATATGGAAAGGGTTCACCCTGAGGACCATCTGATCTGTACGAAGGGTACAATAGTAGAAGAGTGTCTCCCGTCTCAAAGCTGGGAGCTTAGAGTGTGAAGCCACTGTGCTCAGTGCTCCAAGACCCTCCAGCAGTCACACATGTGATGCACCTTCCATGTTCTCTATTGGCTAAAATGTTGGTGTTGGCATGACAGTCTATTTAGCAGAGATGCTGGAAAAGTGTCATGCCTCTGTCGTGAACGGCAGGCTTGAACAGTACGCAGGCACTGATGAACTTACACTTGGAGAGTACTTGACAGATTCAATGGAAAACGAAGTCTGAAATAAAATTTTACAAAAAATCCTCAGTATCCCCAGACTGGTGGGCCAACATATACATCATCCTTCCTTCTGTAAGAAGTGTGGCTTGCAGGGCTTATAAAAGGGCAACAAACCAGACATTTCATTAGAATGCTTGTTGCTTAGATAGGGGCTTAAAAAACTAGGGAAGACTGTGTTACAATTGGAGTCTGTAGAGTTATCATGGGGAGGAAGTTTACACATAGTTAAATTTATCAAATTTGTCAGTTATGTAAATAACAAGAAATATTAAATGTCATGTTTATGCACAAACAAAATGTCTTTTGTCAGTCAGTTGTTCAGTAAGAGAGTAATGTTAACTTTCATAGTCCAGAATCATTGAACTACCAACCAAAAGCCGGACAACAATTTTAAGTTTTGATCCTATCCTTTGGAGTAAGTTTATTATAACACCACAAATAACTAAAAGAAAATCAAAATTTGTGTTTTTTTACTTTTATGTGCCTCTAAAAAGAAATGTAAATAAATGACCCCTGATTTAAATGGCTTCAGATTATATGTAATTCCAGTTTGATATGAGCAGAGCTGTTTTCCTCCATTAACACCATACGTACTCCCATCACCTACCGATTTTGGCAGAACTAATGTTAGAGATCTGTCCACCTCAGCACCATAAGAAACTGTGTCACTGAAAAACTGTCCAAGCTCGTGCCACTCCATTGTGGGTGCAAGTCAGTCTCATCGCAATGCCTAACCTGTAAGGGAACAATAACAACCTTGAGTTCAAATGAATCTTGAATCAAATAAACAATCAAATCCTACATCTACATCAAGGTTAACTACACTATAGCCTCAACTGGAAAAAGGCTATAGAAACTAGCTAGATCATCTGATAAAATATCACTGCCTCAACCTGAGTACATCACTGTAAAAATGCCAGTACAGCAAAATATCAGTGAAAACTTTACAATATCAATTTATATCACACCTATTACACACCAGCAAAGTGTACCAACAAAGTGTAGAAATAACAAATCTGGCAGGAAGTTTGTTGTTCATCATCTAGGAACATGTCAGTCCAAATAAGAAGACAAAGTAACAATACATGGGAAAACTGCAAGTTGTATGCCTTAAAATAACATTCATATAACAAATAAAGAATAACGTACCATCAAAGTAAATGTAGAAATCATCATACTATGAAAAAACCCATACATAATCTTAAAGCACACATACAAGATACTAGTTACATTGGGTGCTAAGTTTTATGCCAGCAAATGTGGAGTATCTCTCCTGGTTTTCGAAATAACAAATAATACACAATGAAATGTAAAAACTAATTTTCAGTCAAAAGCTATCCAATACATACAAAGTGCAGTAAATAATACACCTCTGGTATAGGAAACAAATCAAAAGCCTTCTTCTGAATTTTACTATGAGGTTTAACTACAGCTTACAGTAAAAAGAAATAATACATCTACTCACTGTAAACAATATTAAATTACCAAATGTTCAAATTATCTGTCCATACAGTTAACTCATGGAGTTCACTAATATTAATAGATAAGCACAAAAATTTATCCTAAACACACTAGCCACACTCCAGCAAATGAAGTAGTGCGTTATAACACACACACTACAAATGAACTAGGTTCCACCATGTATTCTCGTTCATTTGGCTTATTTGAATGTTGAAATGAAATTTAAAAAACTGATATAAGGAGCTACAATATTATCTTAAGAAATAACTGTTCTATGTCTCACTTGAGTACATTCGAATGTAAAAGAACAACCACAGCTAGCATAAACACTAGTACTAAGATGTTTTGATCCATATACATCTAATTATTCTGAATGATTAAGCTCTAGTAATTCACTAGTCAAAAAGTAAACGCCTGCTTCTACATGTAAGATCCAATTAAATCACACAACTTTTTATAAAAATAATGCTGAACACATCTTTTACATGAACTTCCTCCACATGATTTTCAATTTCAACTTAATTTACTCAACAACTCATTTGATCACTATCAAAATTCCAGCACCATAAAAGCAAAATCATCAATCTGTGTCATCTTACTACACTGTACAATGTTCATTTAACCCATTTATTAGTTATAGTATGGACATCAAGCAAAAGAGCTCATGAGGAACCATATCTGTGGTGAACTGTCAGTACTTTGGCCCTATATGGAACAGCAGTGTGTATTCTTCACACAAAGCACAGAAAAAAAATACTAATTTTAGTTAATCTAAAGAATGAAAATGTGCAAGTAGATGAAAATAAAGTTATTCTACTTCAGTATCACTATAGTCGATGCCTAGCTTCAGTCAGTCACTTATACATGTATGAGATTATTATATTTTTGTATACCGGATAGGAATTATTTGATGGAAACCACTTTGTCTATTCGCATGATACTAGAAACAAAGAAAATTTTATGCTACCCACCCACCACCTCAGACTGTATGCCCAGGCATCTCAATACATGGGAATGAAAATTTGTAGTAAATTAAAAGGCAACAAGTTGATGCAGATAAATTTAGGTTCACTTAAAAGAAAGCTATATGAAGTACTGACACTGAAGTGTTGTTACTCAATGGATGAATTCATGTAGGACAAACTGGAAACTTGAGTTGGATACAATGTGTTACATATTCCAAGAAATATCCTTATAGTGTTATTATTTATTGTAGTGCTATTGTTTGTTAATGTAAAAATCATTGTAGCTGTATTATAAATTGTTGACATGTCTCCTGTACACAACCAAATGGATTGCAAATGTACATCATGTGATGAATAAAACACAATTC
The DNA here is from genome assembly GCF_021461385.2 of Schistocerca piceifrons. Lineage (NCBI taxonomy): Eukaryota > Metazoa > Arthropoda > Insecta > Orthoptera > Acrididae > Schistocerca > Schistocerca piceifrons. The sequence continues at coordinate 682,137,195 of NC_060140.1, forward strand.
ACGCAATTCACATGTGCTACTAACATGCCAGTATACCAAAAGTTTGATATCTCACCACTATGCAGTAACTAATTGATATGAAGTCCACTGGCACAACATGTCAGTCATATGTCACCTGTAGTCAAGAAATTGTCCCCAAAACACAAAGAAGCTCATTTAACATAAAGCAGTTCCATATAGCAAAGGCTTCCGTTATAACTTCAAGTTGAACAAATATATTTCAAGGAAGATGCAATACATGAAAGTCACAGATGAAGTAAACAGAGTAAAATGTGTGTACACTTTAACAGTCAAATCATAACTGAGTCCGAGTCTAGCGGCCGCTCTGGCTGGCTGGCTGCTTAGGTGGCGCTGCTGCTGCATGGCTGGTAGACAGCGCCGCATGTAGAGGATGCATGTAACTGCGCAGCTACACTTTGAAAGATCAGCGAGTCACAACACTTTTCCCCCCTTTGAAGTTTTTGCACAGGTCTTGATGGAGGTGGCCTGTAGATTGCTAATGTCCATAGGTGTTGTTTGACTGGCCGTAAAGTCTCGAGGAGGAGGCTTCCTGTACGGACGGAAGTGTCCCCAATGATAACGGGTCGAGATGACAGGAGACGTGGGGGTCGAATCTGCTGGGGCCCCGTGCACCAATCTGCCTGTTGTGGCAAGTCCAGTTGTTATAACAGGAGACTTGGGCGATGTGTCCACGTCCGTAGGAGAAGGAGGTGAGTAGAGTTGCTCCGACAGATGATGGTCATCTGGTTCCTGCATGGGCACGTCTCCTGGTGGTGTCAGTTCTTGTGCTGGCACCAATATGATGGTGAGAGGACTGCGCTGTGAGTAATGAGAGATTCCAGTATCCCAAGCATCAGGTAGAGCTGAAGGTGGTGTAGCGGCATCCGGAACAGGCGTTGCCGGCACACGAGGCTGAAGCTGGTCCAAATGACGCACTGCAACACCCATGTCCATCTGGATTTCATACAGGCATTGGCCATGGTATCATAAGATGTGGCCAGGACTCCATTTTGGCTGCCTGCCATATCCCCGTACACATACAAGGTCATCGGCGGTGAACCGGCCAAGCAAAGGCACCCGCGGCCGCAGAAGATGAAGTAGCGTGTGGGGCTGTCGGCCATGTAAGAGCTCAGCCGGGCTGTGGTCGCCCATGGGGGTGAAACGGTAAGAAGCCGGAAACTGGAGAAGCGCATCAGCTGCAGCAGAAGAAGTCAGGAGTTTCCTCATCTGAGCCTTAAATGTGCGGACCAGTCGTTCAGCCTCAGTGTTTGACTGTGGATGGAACGGAGGGGCCGTGACATGCATGACACCATGATGGGCACAAAAATCCACAAAACTGGAAGAGGAAAACTGTGGACCATTATCAGTAACAAGAATAGAGGGAAGGCCTTCCAAAGAGAAAATGCGAGCTAGAGCATTGGTGGTTGCCGCGGTGGTAGGCGACGTGCAACGGACAGTGAAAGGAAAGTTAGAGTATGCGTCAATAACGAGAAGCCAATAAGTACCTAAAAAAGGTCCCGCGAAGTCAGCAACTCCCAGGGCTTCTCAGGCGAAGGCCACAGTGACAAAGATGACTTCGGGGCGGCGGCCTGTGATGCACAAGGGCCGCAGGCAGTGACCATGTGTGCAATTTCAGAGTCGATGCTGGGCCAGTACACATGATGGTGCACCAGATATTTTGTGTGAGAGACACCCAGTGCCCTTGGTGAAGGAGGCGCAAGACCGAAGCATGCAAAGATGCAGGTACCACAAAACGCAGCGAAGCATTTTTGGTGGAAAGGAGGATAACACCATCCCTAGCCATGAGGCAATAACACAAAGCGTAGTAGTTCCGCAACGGATCAGAAGTCTTAGTGGACGGACAATCTGGCCAACCCTTCTGAATACAGCTTAAAGCCCGGGAGAGGGTAGGGTCAGAACCTGTAGCAGCAGCTAGCCGGTCCCTGGTGATGGGGAACCCGTCCACAACCCGCTGCTCAGCAACATCCAGGTGGAAACACAAAAGTTCGTCCCTATCGAATGCCAGATCAGGACCCAACCCATGGGAAGGCGAGACAGTGCATCAGCATTCGCATGTTGAGCTGTCGGCCGGAAATCAATCTCATAATTGAAACGAGACAAGTAAAGAGCCCAACGCTGGAGGTGGTGTGCAGCCTTGTTGGGAAGTGACGTTGATGGATGAAACAAGGAAACGAGTGGTTTGTGATCTGTAACAAGATGAAATTTGGATCCATAGAGAAAAACACCAAACTTATGAAGAGCATAAATAATGGCCAAAGCTTCTTTTTCAGTTTGAGAATACTTTTGTTGGGCATCTGTGAGAGTTTTGGAGGTATAAGCAATGAGTTGTTCAGAACCGTCAGAAAAATGGTACGCAAGGACTGCACCGACCCCATATTGAGAGGCGTCAGTGGCAAGAACAAGATGTTGGCCAGGTCGATAAGTAGCCAGGCACGGGGCCTGTTTCAGCATAGTCTTCAATTTCTGGAAAGCCGCATTGCATGACGCGGACCAGTAAAAGGCACATTTGTGACAGTTTTCTGAAGCAGACGAATACCATCCCGAGAGAGTTAAAACCCCAAGTACGTGATAGATGCCTGAAAAAAATTTTGATTTCTGAAGATTACACTTAAGACCAGCAGTCTGTAAGACATGAAAAAGCATGCGGAGATTTTGGAGATGTTTGTCAGTGGTGGAGCCAGTGACAACAATGTCGTCCTGGTAATTTATACACCCAGGGACAGTGAGCAATAATTGTTCCAAGAATCGCTGAAACAGAGCAGGGGCACTGGCAACCCCAAAAGGCAATTGTTTGTATTGATAGAGGTCGAAAGGTGTGTTAAGGACCAGAAACTGCTGGGAAGCAGTGTCGAGAGGAAGTTGATGATAAGCTTCTGACAGGTCAAGTTTAGAAAAATACTGGCCTCCAGCAAGTTTAGTGAACAATTCTTCAGGTCAAGGCATAGGGTAAGTGTCAATAAGGCATTGAGCATTTACAATGGCTTTGAAATCACCACAGAGACGAATATCACCATTTGGCTTAGCAACGACAACGACAGGAGAGGACCACTCACTGGAAGTGACAGGAAGCAAGACCCCTGAAGCAGTGAGATGATCCAGCTCCCATTTGACCTGATCACGAAGGGCCATAGGAATGGGCCAAGCCCGAAAAAACTTAGGCCGAGCAGTGGGTTTGAGCATGATATGAGCTTCAAAGTCATTTGCACGGCCTAAGCCAGGAGCAAAAAGTGACGAAAATGTCGTCGACAAGGAATCCAATTGAGCGTAAGGAATAGCATCAGAGACGATATTGACAGAGTCATCTATTGAGAACCCAAAAAAGCGAAAGGCATCGAAACCAAAAAGATTCTCCGCATTACTATGGTCAACCACAAATATGGGAACAGTGTGAACGACAGATTTGTAAGATACCTCAGCATCAAATTGTCCTAAGAGAGAAATCTTCTGTTTATCATAAGTCCGTAATTGCCTAGTGACAGGTGACAGGATTGGAGAACCCACCTGAAGATACATCTGAGAATTGATGAAAGTGGCAGCAGAACCAGTATCCACCTGCATGCGAACGTCTCGACCAAGTATTTGGACAGTGGGGAATAACTTCCCTGAAAGGGAAGAAGTACAATTGACAGACAACACAGAAGCAGAATCAGTGTCATGTTCATAAACATCATGTATGTGGTCAGATTTGCAAACGGATGACACATGACCCTTTTTTTTTTGCATTTGTGACACACGGCCCAACATTGTGGACAATCTTCTCATGAATGTTTTGTAAAACACCGCGGACATGAAGGAAGTTGCCGTGGGTTTTACTGCAGTTTCTTAGAGGTTTGTTTACGGTTAGGCCGAGGCTGCACTTGGGAGCGTACTGCGGCCACGTTGGCCGGCAGGGACACGCCACACACTTCGTCAACATCGCACAGAGGTTGTATTTCCGCGACATCGCCCCATGCCTCTATTTGCGCTCCAGCAGCGCAAGAAATTTCAAAAGACTGAGTGATGGATAGGACTTCATCTAGAGTCAGATTTGCCAACTGAAGAGCACACTGACTAACTTCTTTGTCGGGCACCGATCGGATAATAGTATCCCGTACCATAGAATTGGCGTAGGATTCTTTGTGAGCTTCAGTAACAAATTGACACTTTCTACTGAGGCTGTGAAGTTCAGCAGCCCAAGCACAATAGGATTGATTTCGGTTGTTTTTGACAATGATAAAAGGCAACACGAGAGTCTACCACATGCGTTTGCTTTTGAAAATAGATGGACAGAAGTGAGCACATTTCAGCAAAGAACAAAGACGCAGGATCTTTCAAAGGAGCCAATTGCGACAACAACCGATACATTTGAGGTGAAATCCATGAAAGGAACAGAGACTTACATATTTGTTCGTCCATGACATGAAATGCCAAGAAGTGCTGTTGAAGACGTTTTTTGTAATCAGACCGGTCTTCTGCCGTCTCGTCATCAGGAGGAAAAGGAGATAGAGACAACGACGAGAGGCATTTGATGCCGTGACGAAATCACGAATCGCATTATTGAGAAGCGTTTGCTGTTCTATGAGACCTTGCAATAGTTGCTCTAAAGTAACCATGGAAACATGTGGGTCAACGATAGAAAAGAAAAATCACTACCTCATCACCAATTGTTATAACTTCAAGTTGAACAAATATATTTCAAGGAAGACGCAATACATGAAAGTCACAGGTCAAGTAAACAGAGTAAGACATGCGTACACTTTAACACTCAAATCATAACTGAGTCTGAGTCTAACGGCCGCTCTGGCTGGCTGGCCGCTTAGGTGGCACTGCTGCTGCATGGCTGGCAGACAACGCCGCATGTAGAGGACACGCATAACTGCGCGGCGGCACTTTGAAAGATCGGCGGGTCACAACAGCTTCACTCAACATGTCTACATCAGATTCCACAATTTAAAGGTATATCTATTTCACTCTAAAGTCTTGAAAGCATTACAAGATTAAAATAAAAGAATGTAAAAGCTACTCAGTACTGTACACTTGGACTGCAGTAGTTACACATCAATGATGTAGAATGCACACAAGTGAAATTCAAGATTATTAATTACAAAATTGTTTGAGACAGTTCCAATCCGCGAGCAGTTTGCAACAGACAAAGTTATTATAAAGTTTTTCAGTCTTACATATCATGCACAAAAGCCATAAAGAACACATCACTAACATTTGAAAATTGTTGTACTTTCAACATTGCAGCACTGTCAGCAATTGTGGTAATCTAATATATAAGAAACTATCAGCCTCAATTGCGGTAATGAAACCAATCTTTACCTAGGCTTCAGCCCAAATGTTTGAGCCTTCTTCAGAAGATATGCCTGAATCTATAATTTGTCTAAGAGGGCATGGTCTAGAAATAAAACTAAAACAGCCTGAAGAGGCATAGTCACATTTTAAAAATGCAGTACATAAGTACTACGTCAACACCAAGTTAAGTGGCATGGACTCGACTAACATCTGAAGTAGTGCTGGAGGGAATTGTCACCATGAGTCCTGCAGGGCTGTCCATAAATCCATAAGAGTATGAGGGGGTTGGAGATTTCTTCTGAACAGCATGTTGCACGGCATCCCTGATAGGCTCAATAATGTTTGGTGGCCAGCAGAAGTGTTTAAACTCCAAAGAGTGTTCCTGGAGCAACTCTGTAGCAATTTGGGACTTGTGAGACATCATATTATCACGTTGGAATTTCCCAAGACTGTTGGACATGAATGGATGGAGGTGATCAGACAGGATACTTACGCATGTGTCACCTGTCAGAGTCATATCTAGAAGTATCAAGGGACCCATAGCACTCCAACTGCACACATCCCACACAATTACAGAGCCACCATCAGCTTGAACATTCCCCTACTGACATGCAGGGTACATGGATTCATGAGATTGTCTCCATACCCGTACACCTGCATCTGCTCAATACAATTTGAAATGAGACTCATCCAACCAGGCAACATGTTTCCAGTCAGCAACAATCTAATCCCAGTGTTAACAGGCCCTGGTGAGGCATAAAGCTTTGTGTTGCACCGTCATCAAGGGTACATGAGTGGGCCTTCGGCTCTGAAAGCTGATATCGATGATATTTCGTTGAATGGTTCACATGCTGACACTTGTTGATGGCCCAGCATTGAAATCTGCAGCAATTTGCGGAAGGATTGCACTTCTGTCACGATGAAATATTCTCTTCAGTTGTTTCTGGTCCCATTCTTGCAGGACCTTTTTTCAGTCGCAGCGATGTTGGAAATTTGATGTTTTACTGGATTTCTGATATTCATGGTACACTTGTGAAATGGTCATATGGAAAAATCCCCACTTCATTGCTACCTCAAAGACACCATGTCCCATCACTCATGCACTGACTATAACGTCACGTTCAAACTCACTTAAATCCTCATAACCTGCCAATGTGGCAGCAGTAACTGATCTAACAACTGCGCCAGACACTTGTTGTCCTTTATAGGCATTGCTGACCACAGTACCATATCCTGCCTGATAACATATCTCTATATTTGATTATGCATGCCTGTACCAGTTTCTTTGGGGCTTCAGTGTACGTTTAAAATGTAGCTCAGTACACGTGTGTTAACAAAAATGTCAAGCTGACAGAAAGAAACCACATGGCAGGGAAGACAATTAGTGTGACTTCACTAAAAGTATAGTAGAAGAGTTCTGCAGGGTATGGGGAGAGGGGAGGTACAGTGGTATTGCAGGAGGGAGTCAATAGGAAAAGAGGAGAGGTAAGGCATATGAAGGGATTTGGAGAGAGTGGAGGGTGGTTTACCCAGGAATCGCTTACATGTGCACACCTGCCAAAATGACCTTGAAGAATTTAATGCACAGCTGGTGGCATGTACCAGATTCATAGCACTGGCAATGCATAAGACAGAGCATGACAATCTTATTTAACAGAAGATCAAACTCTGTTAATAATTAGCACAGACTGACACCAATTTTGTATATGAGTTAAAGGATCTTGATTTTTGTACAATAAAGAATCAAACACTGACATCAGTTCACACATGTGTACTCAAAAAAAATGACAAAGAATAATGGGTTCAAGGGGAAACACATATTAGAAAAGTGTAGTTCCCTGTGGCGATCACAGATTTTGTTTGGATTTGTAACATCGAAATGGTGTGAGATAATGAATCTCTATTTTGAATGCCATCGAACACAAGGTTCCAGAACATTGGTCAATTATGTTAGGAATTTGCTGCCTGCATGGAAGTTGCAAGTGTCATACCAAGAAGACAAAAATTTAGGTACAAAGGAAAGCAGGGTGTACAAAGAATATAGCAGCTCAGAACTAACATGAAATTACAGTAGTTAAAGCAAGAGTGTGGGGACAGATTGTCTCTCTCTCTCTCTCTCTCTCTCTCTCTCTCTCTCTCTCTCGCTCTCTCTCCCCCCTCACACACACACACACACCTACTACATTGTGCCAGCTAAATATACAATGCTGGGATTACACTTCAGCAGGTGGACTATGATGGGTTAGTTTAGTATTGGGTGGTGTGTGTAGGTGGGTAGAGGGGGATAGAGGCAAGAGGCAGGAAGAGGGGGTGGGTGTGGGTAACTAGTGGCTTGGAGGGAGGCAGCAAGTTCACTGGGTAGAGATGCAAGGGGAAGGGGTGGCAGTACATGGGCTAATGCATGTTGCATGATCCCTGTGGCAAGGGGCAAAGGGATGGACCATGATGTTATTTAGGAGACCACTTTAGGAGAATCTAAAAGAATTTTGGGTGTGATTTCTTGCATTTCCAGACACGATGACAGATAATCAAAATCTTGGCGAAAGGTATGGTTCAGTTGTTTCAGTCCATGGTCATATTGACTGACAAAGGAGCACTTTTTTGTTGCTGATTCTTCGGGGTGGTGGGAGGATTAGGGGTGTGTTAGGATATGGCAAGGGAAATCTGTTTTCAGACTATGCATGGGGTTTAGTGACACCCCTGTGAAGGCTTCATGAGACCTTCAGCATACTGGCCATGGGAGTTCCTGCCACTGCCCATCCACGAGTGGTCAAATTAAGCAAGTTGAAGAGAATGTGTTGAGGTTGTTGGTAGGAATGAGATGGGATGTTTTGGCCCTGAATCTAGATCATGAAGATACTATCAATGACTCTGAACCAGACAAAGGTTTGGGATTTTGGGAAGCTAAGAAGGTTTTCTCTACATGGCTCATAAAAAAGGTGAACTAGGAGGGTGCCTTGCAGGTGCCCATAGTTGTGTCATAGATTTGTCAGATTTATTTATATACCTTCCTCTCAAAGGAGAGGTAGTTGTGTTTTAGGCTACAGTTGGTAATATGTATGAGGAATAACATATTTGGTTTGAAGGATGAAAGACTTTGGGAGAGGTAGTTTTCGATAGTGACAAGGCTATGGCATGAGGAATGTTGGTAATATACACAGTGATCCAGGAGGTAAAGGAATGGAGATAGTGGAGAGTGGGTGATGGAACCAGATACAACGGCGAACCCAGGATTGTTGGATTTGTGGATTTTGGGGACCATGTAGAGTAGGTATGCAGGGTGGTGTTGGGATGAAGAGGAAGGTGGACTCAGGTTAGAGGTTCTGGGAAGGGCCTAATGCTTTCAGTGGGAATTAGAGGTTATGTTAGACATCTGGGATGGAATCACTCTGGCAGACCTTGTAGGCATGTGAGTATATGAATCACAGAGTTGGTGGAGACCTTCTGTTGGATAGTCACTGTGACTCAACACAACAGATGTGGAGCCTTTTCCTGCAGGGAGAATGATTAGGTCAGGATCTGTTTTGAGGTTGTGTATGATTGTCCTTTTTTCTGCTGAAAGGTTAGTGTTAGTAGTAAGGGACCTGGGGAAGGATGGTGAGGCCAAGTTGGAGGTAAAGAATTCCCAGAAGGTGGCCTGGGATAGTTAGGTGGTAGGGGCAGGATCACATTGGCTCATGTTATGAACTGGAACAGGCAAGGTTCAGTTCTGGGATTATATTGGCTTTAACTGGAGGGATTAGTAGTAAAAAAGTGTTTCCACTGCAGGGATCAGGAGAAGGAGAGTACATCTTTAGCAAACCCAACACAGTTAAACTTGGGTCTGCAGCTGAAACTGAGAACTCTGGAGAGAACTGAAATTTCTGTGAGATCGACATCTTTCATGGAAAGGTTAACAACAGTGTTTTCAGTTTTTTTTTTTTTTTTTTTTAAAGGTTTTCGATGTCGCGGAGTGTTGGAGGGGTGAGGGGGAGGGGGGGGGGGATGTTGGACGAAGTGGTAAATTGAGGTGGTCAGCTAGGAAAGAGTCTGTGTGCTATGCTATGAGGGGGTGATGAGATGGTTGCCTGTGTGTAGGGTAGGGTAGGGTAGGATAGGTGCTGATGGATAGTAGTGCTCAGGGGCAGGTGTAGGGTGTCAATAGGTTGGACAGTTTATGGAAGTGGGTCTGGAATGCTCTTTCAGGTGTTGGAGGGAAAGAGTTTCTATTTTGGAGAGCTGGTGTATCTAGGGCTGTCATAGCTCTGTGGGATCTCAGCAGGACACTCTGAGATGGACGTATAGAAATGAAGTAAAAAAATTATTTAATATAATTACTTTTTATTTAGAATGCAGTTACATGGAATTTGTTGTGGCAGAAGTTGTTGGTACACCATATTTTTTGGAAGATTTCACCTGTTTCAACAAGCCTTTTTTTCCCTTTTACTTACTTATAAACTCCATATGCATCAGCTTGTAGTTAAGCTGGCACTGTAAGAGTGATTCCACAGTCCCTTGCAGCTGTAAATTTCTTTCAACAGCAAAAATCTTCTTTCCATAGTGGCAGAAACCAAATATTTGCCTACTTTTAGCAGTTGATTTTTGCATTTGGGATTTTTCAGTTTCCTTAAGAAAGTAAAGCCACCTTTCTTCCATAGCATGTTTAGACTTCCATTTTTCTGAGTCATGCTTAGTTTCTAAAAAGCTCCTCAGATACATATCTTTCTGAAAACAATTGTCACCTGAAATCTTCACACCATTTTTAGTCAGGTATTTAATAGTTTTTCCAATCATCACACAATCTGGGGTTAGTGTCATTCAATCAAATACTTGATATTTATTAAAAGAAATAGGTCATTTCTCTCTAAGTAATCAAATACTATGCTATAGAAAGCCATTACCTCATCCTCAAATTTCGTAATTAAATCAATTGTTTTTTGATTGGATTCTCATTCTTTAATTTGTTCAAATTCATCTTCGTTTGCATGCAAATAAAATGGGCAGTCTTTCTTTCATTTCAACATCTTTGAGTGTTGGTTAATATATTTCTTATTTCAGTCATCAAGACTTTATTCTTCTCCACACTTTCTATATTTTTTTTTTCAAACAGAGCCACGTTTGACTGCAGAAATATGAAGTAAATTTCCCTGACTGGACTGCTGAAAATATCTGAAATTATTTTAGATGGCCTGTCTTTGGTATAAAAAAATGTTTTAATGAAATCCAAAGCTTAAGAATTCTCTCAAGTGCAGGCTTTAATGACAACAATTTTGTTTGTAAGTGAGAAAGAAGGGTCAGGTGACTGACAGCAGTGTGAAATCAGAATTCTTTCAGTTTCTCTGCCCTTATCTTGTATACTGAAAAATAATTAAATATTTTCATGACGATTATTTCAGATTAGATTAGATTTACTTTCATTCCAATTGATCCGTAGTGAGGAGGTCCTCCAGGATGTGGAACATGTCAGAAAAACAACAATACATGAAAAATATTTACAACTAAAACAAATAAGCTAATGTACCATTCCATAGGTCCCAAGTGGAATGATCGTCATTTTTTAATGAACACTATGTGAAAGTCATTTCACAAATACTAATGCACTGAATTTAAAATAAAAAAGTTTTTTATTTATGTATACGGTAATAAACATGTAATACAACTACTATAATACTTATTTACAATGAACACATTACTGCACTGAAATGATGCAGAAGTTAGATTGTACTTACACACACACACACACACACACACACACACACACACACACACACACACACACATTTACAATGAACACATTACTGCACTGAAATCGCGCAGAAGTTATATTGTACTTATATATATATGGGGAGAGAGAGAGGGGGGGGGGGGGGAACATTCCACGTGGGAAAAATATATCTAAAAACAAAAATGATGTGACTTACCAAACGAAAGTGCTGGCAGGTTTATAGACTTATAGACACACAAACAACACACACACACATATCCATCCGCACATACACAGATACAAGCAGACATTTGTAAAGGCAAAGAGTTTGGGCAGAGATGTCAGTCGAGGCGGAAGCACAGAGGCAAAGATGTTGTTGAAAGACAGGTGAGGTATGAGCGGCGGCAGCATGAAATTAGCGGAGGTTGAGGCCTGGCGGATAATGAGAAGAGAGGATATACTGAAGGGCAAGTTCCCATCTCCGGATTTCTGACAGGTTGGTGTTAGTGGGAAGTATCCAGATAACCCGGACAGTGTAACACTGTGCCAAGATGTGCTGGCCATGCACCAAGGCATGTTTAGCCACAGGGTGATCCTCATTACCAACAAAAACTGTCTGCCTGTGTCCATTCATGCGAATGGACAGTTTGTTGCTGGTCATTCCCACATAGAAAGCTTCACAGTGTAGGCAGGTCAGTTGGTAAATCACGTGGGTACTTTCACACGTGGCTCTGCCTTTAATCGTGTACACCTTCCGGGTTACAGGACTGGAGTAGGTGGTGGTGGGAGGGTGCATGGGGCAGGTTTTACACCGGGGGTGGTTACAAGGGTAGGAGCCAGAGGGTAGGGAAGGTGGTTTGGGGATTTCATAGGGATGAACTAAGAGGTTACAAAGGTTAGGTGGACGGCGGAAAGACACTCTTGGTGGAGTGGGGAGGATTTCATGAAGGATGGATCTCATTTCAGGGCAGGATTTGAGGAAGTTGTATCCATGCTGGAGAGCCACATTCAGAGTCTGATCCAGTCCCGGAAAGTATCCTGTCACAAGTGGGGCACTTTTGGGGTTCTTCTGTGGGAGGTTCTGGGTTTGAGGGGATGAGGAAGTGGCTCTGGTTATTTGCTTCTGTACCAGGTCGGGAGGGTAGTTGTGGGATGCGAAAGCTGTTTTCAGGTTGTTTGTCACGAAGACCTAGGCTGTAGGGAAGGGACCGTTTGATGTGGCAGCTGTCATAATGTGTTTGTTTGTGTGTCTATCAACCTGCCAGCACTTTCGTTTGGTAAGTCACATCATCTTTGTTTTATATATATACACTCGCACACACACACATATCCATCCACACATATACAGATACAAGCAGACATGTATGTGCGGATGGATATGTGTGTGTGTGTGCGCGAGTGTATACCTATCCTTTTTCCCCCAAAGGTAAGTCTTTCCGTTCCCGGGATTGGAATGACTCCTTACCCTCTCCCTTAAAACCCACATCCTCTCGTCTTTCCCTCTCCTTCCCTCTTTCCTGATGAAGCAACCGTTTGTTGCGAATGCTTGAATTTTGTGTGTATGTTTGTGTTTGTTTGTGTGTCTATCGACCTGCCAGCACTTTCGTTTGGTAAGTCACATCATCTTTGTTTTTTATATATATATATATGGTTATAATAGAGGGAAACATTCCACGTAGGAAAATTATATCTAAAAACAAAGATGATGTGACTTACCAAATGAAAGTGCTGGCAGGTCGACAGACAAACAAACGAACACAAACGTACACACAAAATTCAAGCTTTCGCAACTAACTGTTGCCTCATCAGGAAAGAGGGAAGGAGAGGGAAAGACGAAAGGATGTGGGTTTTAAGGGAGAGGGTAAGGAGTCATTCCAATCCCGGGAGCGGAAAGACTTACCTTAGGGGGAAAAAAGGACGGGTATACACTCGCGCACACACACACGCACATATCCATCCACACATATACAGACACAAGCAGACATATTTAAATATGTCTGCTTGTGTCTGTATGTGTGGATGGATATGTGCGTGTGTGCGAGTGTATACCTGTCCTTTTTTCCCCCTAAGGTAAGTCTTTCCGCTCCCGGGATTGGAATGACTCCTTACCCTCTCCCTTAAAACCCACTTCCTTTCGTCTTCCCCTCTCCTTCCCTCTTTCCTGATGAGGCAACAGTTTGTTGCGAAAGCTTGAATTTTGTGTGTATGTTTGTGTTTGTTTGTGTGTCTATCGACCTGCCAGCGCATTTGTTCGGTAAGTCACCCCATCTTTGTTTTTATATATATATATATATATATATATATATATATAGAGAGAGAGAGAGAGAGAGAGAGAGAGAGAGAGAGACACACACAAATCAGTTGGTTTTACTGAGAAATTCATCAATGGAGTAGAAGGAGTTGGCCACCAATAAATCCTTTAGGCTTCTCTTAAACTGAATTTCATTGGTTGTTAAGCTTTTCATGGCTGCTGGCAAGTTATTGAAAATGTATGTTCCTGAATAATGCACACCTTTTTGTACAAGATTAAGTGACTTTAAATCCTTGTGAAGATTATTCTTATTTCTAGTATTGATTCCATGAACTGAGCTGTTGGTTTGAAAAAGTGATATATTTTTAATGACAAATTTCATTAAGGTATAAATATATTGCGAAGCAGTAGTTAGTATCCCTAGTTCCCTAAACAGGCTTCTGCAGGACGTTCTTGAGTTCACACCACATATAACTCTTATTGCACGTTTTTGTGCCGGGAAAACTTTAGCTTGGCTTGATGAATTACCCCAAAAAATAATCCCATATGACATCATGGAAAGAAAGTAAGCATAGTATGCCAGCTTTTTCATTTTTATATCCCCTATGTCTGTCAAAATTCGCATTGCAAACAGAGATTTGTTAAGACACTTCAGCAGTTCTGTGTTTAATATCAACAGTTAAGACCCCAGCAGTATTTTATGTAGTATTGTGGAGAATATGGGCAGGGAATCCTATTCCTTCTACATTTTCCCCACTTCTTCTTTAATTTGGTGAAACACATTCTGCTGGCTGTGTCAATGAAGCCCTCTGAAGTTGGTATTGGTATTATCTCCACAAAAAGAGATTAATTTATCTAATGGAATTTGCAGTTGTGTTAAAGTGTCTAGACAAAACTTTGCAACTGTCTCCAGTGTTTCGTTATTCAGCGAATCAAACTTCAGCAGCTTCTACTGATTCCATCAGTTTCACTAAAGTACTGAGCAACTAAAGGAAACATCTTTCCAGCCTTGTAGTTTGAGGCAAGAGTGCCAATGCCATAAAATGAAACTTTTAGCAATTGTTTTATGCATTCAGACAGAGACTGTGGTGTGAGAATATTTTTAACACTCACTGTAGCTTTGATACTCGCTGTAGACTGCTTTGCAGTGACTTTGGGGACAGGATACAGTGCAAAATTCAGTTTTACAGTACAGTCAGGAGAACAGAAGGATTGATGATGCTCAACAACTTTATAAGCTGTTGTTAGTTCTGCAGGAGCAATGAGTAATTCTTCCTGAGTATCTCCTTTAATCATGAATGTAGAAATAGACTTTGATGTCGATGCTATTGTGAATCTATTTGTTTGATTCTTCATAGAAATTTGATGCCTCACATCTGCCTTACCCCTGCAAGTTACTGAGGTGAAACAGCTACAAATCTCACACAATGCTTCCTGATCCATATGTCTTTCTTGAGAGAGGACCACTCTTTTGTGCAGTCATCCAAACGCTGACACTTCCTCTTTCCATCCTTAGGCATTTTCGTAAGTATGATTGGATAAGTTTATTAGACAGTAAATGGTCAACAATAGCACTTTAGTCATTAAAGTACATGTCACCATGCACTTTGTTGGCTATATACCTGCAGTAAACACTTCAAACATTGCTAATTGCACTCAGTGTTTGTATTATGTTTAGAAAGAATTGTCTCTTCACATCACTATTCAAATGGGAATTGCCTGATTCTTCCACTTGGCACTGCTTAAATAGTTCCAGCCCCATACTACTGGAGAGGTCTGGTATTTTCTCAAATGATGGCACAAGACTAGAAGGTGCTTGCATCATCAATATAGGATACACAACATGCAACACCATCTGTGGGACAACCTTGTCAGCATAACCTCATTGACATAAATAAAACTAACCGAAGATGCATTTACATGTTGCATGAACAGATGGCATTACTTCAGTGCTTAAGCCAAGATCACAACAGTATTTTGCAAAATTGGGACAAAAATGGGTCTTGCTGAGATATTGGGACAAGAAGGTCCATAATGGTGATGATTCCAATATATCAGGATGGATGGCAACCCTAGGTGTATCTAATCAGGATTGCACAATAACAATATATTGCAGAGGCAGAAGAGGTGGTTCTGGGGTGACTGTGCCATGTAGATGTGTTTCAGCAGTACCAGGTTTGTGAGAGGTATGGATAGGAGGAACCTGAGAAGATGACAGTCACTGCGAAAGGAAGGATGAGGTCTAGAATGCTGGTGGTGACTGCAGGCATTATGAGACACATGAAATGTATTTGTAGTTGTGAATATGAACTACCATCAGCTGTGTAATGGACTGATGACAATGAAAATTGGTGGTGGATTGGGACTCAAACCCAGATTTTCTGCTTATTGTGGTTGGTCGCCTTACCATACAGCTATCTGAGCACGACTCATGGCCTGAGCCAAGCTTCCATATGTCATCAGCCATACGTCTACAACCTGCACGCACACATCCATTATGTATATTAACTTACAGGGGAACATATGCAATGGATTTACAAGCACAGGTTGTAGACACACGTGGAAGTTTGGCTCTTGCTGTGAGTTGCACTCACATAGCCAAATAGTAAGGCGACCGCTCACGATAAATGGGAAATCTGGGTCTGATTCCTCATCAGGCACAAATTTACATTGTCATCATTCCATTATACGGCTGGTGATAGTCAATATTCACAACTGTGAATACATTTCAAGGAATTTTTATTTTTATGGTTGGATCATTGGGACAGGGGAGGGGGTAGGAGAAGGGAAATATTCCATGGCTTAGGCAGCACTTAAGGAAAGGATGTGGGTCAGGGGTTTGGTTATGAAGAGGGATGGAGCAGGTACCCATTTGGGTTAGGATAGTGCTAGGAAAATGTGAAATGACATGGGAAACGGATGAATGAAGGCATTAAGTGATAGTACAGGGAACTGGTTAACAAAGCACAAGCTTGAGGACAGAAAAGGATGGAAGAAATCGTGCTGAGAGTAGTAGGATATTTCTGTGACATGAGGATATTTGAGCATGTGTAAGTTGTCACACAAGAAAAAGAAAAATGAAGACCCAATATTCTGACAGGAGCAATGCATTAGGAGGGGCAGTGGATTTGGAGATGAGATGTAGTGGTTAGTTGCTGTGAGAGTATTTTTTTGTGCTCTTACTGAAAGAATTTATGCTCTTGTTGACCATCATTTCCACATGCCTGCCAGAAACCTGGCCTCCCACAGCAAAGTACTAACTATTTCTTTCACAGGTTCCCCACCATCCCCAGCTCTTTACCTTCTGGATTTCTACTCATCACCTCTCTAAATACCTGCACCCATCATGCCTCTGACCTTGCCACTGTTGAGCACTACATCTCCCAACATTCTTCAGATCCTAAACCCACTACCTGATTCCTCATATTTTTTACCTACTATATTCTGACACATAATTACTTCTCCTATTAGGGGAGTGCACACAAACAAATCTGTAGCACAGCCATAGGCACCTGCTTGGCACCATTCTAATGTCACCTTTTTATGGGCTATCTACAAGCAATGTTCCTAGCATCCAAAACCTGTTGCCTGGTTCAGATTCATTGACACTGTTTTCATGATCTGGACTCAGTGACAAGACACCCTGCCCTCAATCCTGCACAGCCTCAACACCTTCTGTCCCAACTGCTTCATGTGGTCCTCAGACTAACGTGTCACATTTCTCAGTGTTGATCTCCACTTCTCTGATGGTGCCATCCACACCTCTGTCCATAATAAACCCACTAAACACGTGCATTTTGACAGATCCACCAACCACCTGCATTTTGACAGCTCTCATCCCTTCCACAACAAAAAATCACTCCCTGTATCTGCAGTGACAGTGGCTTGCCCAGTATGCTGAAGATCACTAGCCCTCAAACTTAGTTCAAAAACTGTTTTCCATTGTCATATCCCCCCCCCCCCCCCCCCCAAATCCTCCCACCAAGAATCAGCTACTGGTCGCACACTTTTACTTGGCCCATGAGCGAATGGAGGATGCTAGGATTGGAAGCTTGCAAACAGTGCATAGTGCATTGGCTGCTGAAGGAGGCCCACTTCCTCCTCCCAGAGGAGCCAGCTTACAGACTATAAAAGGAATGAAAGTGTAGTTAGTTAAAGTGTCACAGTAGGTGATGGCGAGTCTCTACAAGGACCAGGTACAGCCTCTTTGCTCACTTCTGTAAATAATATTAACACAGCATGTGGATCAACACTATATTCACAACCATTGCTTACCATTAAGTTGCACAATACTATTATGAAGCTAATGTTGGCAGCGACTGTAAACATTCTGAAGCGGCAAAAAGTCAGCTGTTTTCCACTGAGTACTGAAATGCCAAGTAATGGTGTGTGAACAGTACAAAGGAGCACCCCACTCATCACCTGATACCACCTGTGAACAACTGAACTATATCCTTTTGAAGGCTTTGCTTATCATCATCATGCCCAGAAATGGGCGACATCCTACCCAAGATCCTTGCCACATGGATCATATCCCTGTGGAAGCCCCAGATGCAAGGCCTGCCCACTCCACCCGCCCAGCACTTCCTAGTCCAGTCCTGTTACAGGCTTATCTTACTACATCAGAGGCAGGGCCACCTGTGAAAGCAACCATGTCATATTCCAACTCTACTATAATGACTGCACAGCTTTGCTTTTTATGTAGATACGCAACCAACCAGCTGTTCACCAGAATGAATGGCCATTGCTACACTGTGACCAAGAACAAAGTTAACCACCAAGTAGCATAACATGCTGTTAAGCACAACATGGTAGATTTCTATGGCTACTACATAACGAGGGCCATCTGGATCCTTCCCCCCACCATCAGCTTTTCTGAACTACACAGATGGGAGTTATCCATGTAACACATTGTTTGCTCCCCTAATCCTCCTAGCCTCAATTTCCATTAATCCACTGCCTCCACAACCTTCAGCCAACAGTTCCTCTTACTCTGCTCTATCACACCATCCCAATCTGCATCTCCACATAACCTACATTGTGTGCCACACCGCACCAGTTCTGGCACTTGTGCATCACATGTGACACCCATGCACCTGCCACCCCTCCCTCCTGCAAACCTACTGCATTCCTCTGAGCCACTAGCTACCTATCCCTATCCCCTCTTCTTGGCTCCCATCTCTCTCTCCATCCAAAATGACAAACCCCAACTCAACCTGTCCAGCCAGCAAAGCAGTTGCACATATTTGTGTGTGTGTGTGTGTGTGCGTGCGTGCATGAAAAGTTGGGGGGGGGGGGGGGGGGGGGGCAGCGGCAGCACATGCATGTTAAGTTTTCTTTCTCTTTTGCGTGTTCCTATTGTCAATTTAACAGCTCTGCAATTCGATGAGTAGACCCTCTTTAGTCCTAAATTATTTACATTCTGCCAGACCCTTTGTGACATCTTTAATTCTTATCATTGATGCTTCGAAAGAAAAGAATGGAAATAAATGCTTCCAAACAGGAAGTAAACTTAGCTCACCTGCACAGCAGTGTAACATTAGTTACCAAGGATTAACTAAAAATTTGGGTTATAATGGAGCATTGAAAATAAAAAGTTAACAGAACAGATATCATATAGAGAGTGGCTGGCTTGGCAACAAAGCTTAATGATCACAATTTGAAATCGTAAGATGCAGATTTGACCCATTCCTTCAAATCCCAAGAATACATAAAAACTGGAAAGAACATCCACAGCATGGCTTTTTCAACAGAAATACAGTTTTGAAATTAAAATGCTGCAGCATGACTGTATAATGTAAATTGCTTAATGTACAGAGCGAGCCAAAAGTCCATTAACATTTGAAAATTCCATACCTAGTGGAATAAAGTAACAGAGAGAGATAAAAATTTATGCACATAGGGTTTTATTGAAAACAAAAAAAGAGCACAAATTAACCAATAGATGATGCATCATATGATACAAAAAGAATAATTAGCATAATAAATGATTTTTAGCAAAGATGATGTTCTTTATAGCACATGCTGAACATGTCAGCCATCGTTCATCAACAACACCTGTAGTTGAGAGACAATGTTGTGAACAGTACTGCAAGGCATATCAGTAGGTATGGTGATAAACTGCTTTCGGATGTTGAATTTTAGTACCTGTAATGAGGTAAGATGATCATGGTAGACTTGCAGTCAGGTAATCCACAACCATTATTCACACAGACTGAAGTCTGGGTGCCTTGGAGGCCAAGCATGATGGCGAGGGTGGTTCAGCACATAATCATCACCAAACGATGTGTGAGGTGGAGCACCATCCTGCATAAAAGTCATAACTTTCAGCAGGTGTTTATCAACCAGGCTATGGATGATGCGATTCTGTAATATACTGGTGTACCTTGCACCCATCACAATGACAGTTTGAAAAGCAGCACCCCACATTTCCTTGAAGAAAAAGGTCTGCTCATGATTGATGCAGTAAATCCATACCACACGTTGACTTTTTCATCATGCAATGCGGTTTTCGTAACAGTTCCAAGATTTTCAGTAGCCCAAATTCTGCATTTGTGGATGTTCTTATCCAGTGTCACTGATGTGTTGCTGTCCAGCACCATCTGTTGGCTGGTTTTTGCACTCATTTTTGGTTTCAATAAAACCCCTTGTCACTTCAGGCAAGTGTGTCAAGTTTTACCTCTCTACCAACATTACTCTGTGAATTAGAGCATTTTCAAGTGTTAACAGACTTTTGGGTCAGCCTGCATGAGAATGGTAAGGACATGCACAATAAATGACGGTGGGCACCTTATAACACCTAAAAGTCTGCATTCTTGCTGGCGTATATAGAGTCTTAGCTAGAGAAAAACAACAACTCAGAACACATGTAGTACATTTTCACAACCTCCCCATACTTCTGATACTGTATCTCAGAAAAAAAAGAGTTCATTTTCACCAACATCATTAATGTTTACAGTCACTTGCAATCTATACACAATGTAAAAGGCAGGTAAGTTAGATATACATATGGGAAATCCTTCTCACAATGTTAAAACAAAATTAACTAAGAAAAAATCTCTGGATAGAAACAAAATATCTCAATTCAAAATCAAAATTTTAACACCATCATCAATCTTACTGCAATATCATTAGAAATAAATTCAACACAGTAAATGTAAGTTCATAAGGTGAGTTTCCTTATACTGCAGACAATCCTTGAAACTAAGTGCAGTGAAATGGTTAGATGCATCACTCAGTATAAGCATCATGACCAGAATAATTATTCAGACGTACTGAAAAATTGTTATTTATCCTGGAACTCACTATCCCAGCATCCTCATTTTATCCGTATCTTTTAATGCTTGTGCATTTTGTAATACGTCACTAACTTTACTTAACACCTGACTAACATTGGCTGCCCTCTGAGGGAGGGGGAGGGGGGGTAACAGCAGAAAATAGGCATATCTCAAAATTAATTATCATATTTACCATTACAGCCCTCCCTCCATTCACATTAATACTCCCAGCACACCTCATATTCACATAATACTCCACTTACAAAAAGGGTACTTGAAGCCAATTTAATCTCTCCTAAAACCCATAAGCAATAGTGCCTTTATCTTCACATTAGTCATCACCATAAGTTTACTTTACTCTTACTTACTTCCAATGTGCTGGGTTAGTGTGCATTGGATCTATTCATTTATAACCTCTTGGAAACATTGTCAATATAAAAGGTGTTGTTGAGTTTAAAAAGTGAGATTATGTAATCTGCTAGTTGTATTTACACAGTTTTATTGATCACAGAATCCCTACAGGATGAGGCTGTGTCTAATATTTTAAATATTTCCATCATCCATGGAATGGCCAGTGTATACAAAATGTTCAGTCACTGCAGTATTGTGAGACGTAGGGGATGGATGTGCTGTTGGAATGTGACACAATTTCCTTCTATAGCATCAGACAATGGAAAATCAAGGCTGGAATTACAAATTATGAAAAAGATAGGTTGCTACTCACCATACAGAGATGTTGAGTCACAGACAGGCACAAAAGGAAGATGGCTATACATTTAAGATTCCTGCTGAAAGGTCTTCTTCTAAAGTAGAAAACCATGCCATTACATAAAATTTTACAGGCATATTTGTATTTGATATATCTTAAATAGAAACATACACTAAAAAAGACCAAGTTTCAAGGTTTGTTTTTCATATTTATTTTAGTTCTTTCATAGATTACAAATTATGCAATACAATGGCAAAAGTAAAATTATTCTTCAAAATGCAAGATTAGTTCTTGAGCAATTTTGCACATAAATGGCTTTTCTATGGAAAAATTGAAATGCTTGACAGAACTTGTATTCAGCCAGATGACCCACAAAATGTTCTGTGCACAGCAGTGAAATTTATAATCATGCTTGTGAGAAATATTCAGGTGCTGCAATTTAAGGTGTGTTCTTAGGACCACACCTAACCACAGCATAGGAAAAAAGCAGCAAAATATTTTTCAAGAACAATATTGTATGTGAAAGCTTAGCTTTTCTTTTAGCTATGTTTTATATACATTAATTTAAACTATTAAATTTTCCTATTTGTGTGTTCATGCTACTTAACAATGATGTTGCTATTGGCTGACTACATTATGTGTCCTATGCCCTGAATATCTGTTATCATCTCGTGATTGGCTGACAAAAGCCAATGATTGGCTCACAAAAGCACATTGCAATCTCGATTTCAGTGCTTTGGAAGCCATCATGCCATATTTTGTGGAATTCTTGCGGCTGTAGTTGGTTGAATTCCTGTTTATACTTTCGTAACTAGAAAATATGCAGTATAAATCTTGCTGCCCATAGAGATCTTTCCAAAAGATCTTGTTTTTTGCTGTGTCTCATTTCCTAAAGTGCAGGAGAGTTCCATGATGGTGTATAAAACCCTCACAATTCAAAGGATTGACTAAGTTTTACAGCTCCGAGAGAAAGTATATCATCAATTAACAAGGAAAAAATGTACTTTCACTGGGGGTATAGTATGATTCCACCCAGAAAAAAGTGTATTTTTAACTGAGAAATTCGTGAAAAACCCAAGAATTTTTTTGTCTTGTCTGTGTATGCACCCTGAATAACGAAATAAACCTTTCATAGTATCTCTCTGTTGGCACACACAAGTGTTATCCTATAGTAATGGCCCACTTCAAAGCATTAAAAAGCACAGTTGCACCAGATCCCCATCGATCACTTATTTGATTAGTAATTATCTCATAGATATCAGCTTCATCATGGGAGTGGACTGCTAGCTTGGAATCTAGGTTATTTTCTTGCTGGGATCATCAATTTTTCCTCTGCTTAGCTTGCTGTTTATTTTATATGAGTGCTAGTTCTGCAAGGTTCGCAGGAGAGCTTCTGTTCAGTTTGGAAGGTAGGAGGCGAGGTACTGGCAGAAGTAAAGCTGTGAGGATGGGGCGTGAGTCGTGCTTGGGTAGCTCACTTGGTAGAGCACTTGCCTGCGAAAGGCAAAGGTCCCGAGTTCGAGTCTCGGTCCAGCACACAGTTTTAATCTACCAGGAAGTTTCATATCAGTGCACACTCCACTGCAGAGTGAAAGTCTCATTCTGGAAACACCCCCAGGCTGTGTCTAAGCCATGTCTCCGCAATATACTTTCTTTCATGAGTGCTAGTTCTGCAAGGTTCGCAGGAGAGCTTCTTTTGAGTTAGTAAGGTAGGAGGCGAGGTACTGGCAGAAGTAAAGCTGTGAGGACGGGGCGTGAGTTGTGCTTGTGTAGCTCAGTTGGTAGAGCACTTTCCTGCGAAAGGCAAAGGTCCCGAGTTCGAGTCTCAGTCCGGCACACAGTTTTAATCTACCAGGAAGTTTCATATCAGCGCACACTCCACTGCAGAGTGAAAGTCTCATTCTGGAAACATCCCCCAGGCTGTGTCTAAGCCATGTCTCCGCAATATACTTTCTTTCATGAGTGCTAGTTCTGCAAGGTTCGCAGGAGAGCTTCTTTTGAGTTAGTAAGGTAGGAGGCGAGGTACTGGCAGAAGTAAAGCTGTGAGGACGGGGCGTGAGTTGTGCTTGTGTAGCTCAGTTGGTAGAGCACTTTCCTGCGAAAGGCAAAGGTCCCGAGTTCGAGTCTCAGTCCGGCACACAGTTTTAATCTACCAGGAAGTTTCATATCAGCGCACACTCCACTGCAGAGTGAAAGTCTCATTCTGGAAACATCCCCCAGGCTGTGTCTAAGCCATGTCTCCGCAATATACTTTCTTTCAGGAGTGCTAGTTCTCCAAGGTTCGCAGGAGAGCCTCTGTTCAGTTTGGAAGGTAGGAGGCGAGGTACTGGCAGAAGTAAAGCTGTGAGGACGGGGCGTGAGTCATGCTTGTGTAGCTCATTTGGTAGAGCACTTGCCTGCGAAAGGCAAAGGTCCCGAGTTTGAGTCTCGGTCCGGCACACAGTTTTAATCTGCCAGAGTGAAAATCTCATTCTGGAATGTGTTCTGAGTTTGACAGAGCACTGAATGACCTAAGGTTGAACAAGTCACCAGGATTTGATGATATACATTCACAGTTACTGTAATCTGTGGGAAGTGTAGGAACTAGGGAGCTATTTAAGCTGGTGTCAAAAATCTATGAACTGAGCGACTTACCATCATATTTCTAAAGAAAGTAGAATGAAACATCAAAGGCATTCTGGATGATCAGTTTAGTTTCAGGAGGGGAATACAAACTAGATAAGCAATTCTGATGTTGGGCTTAGTTATGAATTGCAGATTTGAGAATGCTTCCTAGCATATATGGACCTTCACACTGACTTCAACAATGAGGGCAGTGTAAGGTGTCAATCCTATGAAGATTGGGACAGAGTAAAAAGACAGACAAATAATCTACAACATCTACAAAACCCAATTAGGAATAACAAAAGTGGAGGATCAAGAAACATAAGTTCACATTAAGAAGGCTGTAATGCAGGGTTGCACCACTGTTGTTCAATTTGAGCCATATAAGGAATAAAGTACGAGAAAGAAAATGTTGAAGAAGAATAAACACTTTGGGCAAAAAGACAATGTATGTTGTTACAGCAGGTCAAAGATGTTAATACTATGTACCATGTGTCACATTTCTCATGTCATATTTACATATAATTTAGATTTAGGTACTTTTATTTTGAATAGAAGCTTTCGAAATGTGGTGCTACAGAAGAATGCTGAAGATAAGGTGGGTAGATCACGTAACTAATAAGGAGGTATTGAATAGGATTGGGGAGAAGAGAAGATTGTGGCACAACTTGACTAGAAGAAGGGATCGGTTGGTAGGACATGTTTTGAAGCATCAAGGGATCACAAATTTAGCATTGGAGGGCAGCGTGGAGGGTAAATATCGTAGAGGGAGACCGAGAGATCAATACACTAAGCAGATTCAGAAGGATGTAGGTTGCAGTAGGTACTGGGAGATGAAGAAGCTTGCACAGGATAGAGTAGCATGGAGAGCTGCATCAAACCAGTCTCAGGACTGAAGACCACAACAACAACAACTTTTATTTTTATTGTGTGTCTTGTAATGCCTTGTTTCTGATTTTTGTCTATATATGTAATACAAAATTTTAGATCCATTGGCATACTGGTGCAGTGAATACTGGTGGCAATTGCTGTGAAGGTGATAGGTACATGAATTGTTATTATACAAAAGGCAGTTGCAGTCGTCAAATTGTAGATGACATAAACATAATAATATATGAAATATAAATGTATAACACCAATTAAGGATGGACAAAAACCAGAAGCACACCTTGGAATTAATAAATCTGCATGAATTGCAGTGTGTACATAGCTAGGAAGATTTGGATTTCCTCTTGAGACAGCATAATTACTTTCTAATTCTAGTTTATATTTTATTGGTTTCACAGGTTAGGTACTGACAACACACAGAAATCACTGTTTCTTATGCAAGTTACCACTTCAGTTGGATGCTGTTCTTGGGACTTATCTGGCTTGGGGACTTATCTGGCTTGGAAGTTCATCTCGTGCCATTATTTAACATTGCATTTGTATGTCCTATCTGTATTAAAATGTATTATAAGGACTGATTTATCATAAAGAACCTCATCAAAACATACCTTCATGATGAATGATGTTTTTAATGATAGTTTTATTGCAGTAAATCTTGTGATACTGATTTCCGTAGCTTACAGTGTACAGTGTTCGATGAAAAAAAAAGTAAAAAAGTAACACTTGTTACTGGTTACCTTCTCTCCAGTGTATTATTACATTTAGTACAATGTGTAATAAAATTAATGACTATACTTCCACATGAAATAGACCAGTCTTTTAAAGCAGTTTTGATGTAAAGATATTGTCAAGTTATGATCCAAACAAATTGCACTATTCATTATTATGACTTGTCAGTGTACATAATGTCTGTTGTGTGTGCGTTCACAGTGTGCAAAAAACATGTATAAAATTAGTATTAAAATGCACTGAAATAAAAATTTTAATTTGAAAGTGTAATTTTTTTCCACTATATTAAGAACATAATCTGCTAAAGAGAATTACATCCCATGCCAGTTTTCAATACTTTACAATGCAAGTTATAACATAATATAGAAATCTATGCAACTAATCTACTGTTGAAAAGCACATATCACTTTAAAAGAAGTGTTTAAATAATCAAACAATGGAAAATCCAGGATGGAATGTAACAAGTGAGAGTGGTTTCAGTTGCCTAAGACAGCAGTAGTGTGTGTGAATTGCATTTGCGTGTGTGTGTGTGTGCATGTGCCTATGTGTGTCTATTGTTGGCAGAGGCCTTTCTGGACGAAATCTATAATTGTGAGAGTCTTTTTGTTGTGCCTATCTGTGACTCAGGATCTCCACTAAAAAGTGTATAAATAATTTACTCTTACAATATTCACATCTGAATCTGCACACACTCTACAATTTTTTTCTGCCCAAAAATTGAATCATCAACGTGGCATACTACCAGCAACATACATTCTAAAGGTATAACACCAATATTATGAAACATATTAAGAAGACATTAAGTTGCAGACAGGTACAACGAGTGCTATACATTTAAGCTTTTGGCCAAAAGGCTTTTTTATGAAATAGGAAACACACACACACACACACACACACACACACACGACCACTGTGGCATGACTGTGGTCTGCAGCTGCACTTGATAGATGCAGCAATCTGGCATGGGTGGTGGGGTTAAGGAGGTGGCATGATGGCGGGAGGGGGAGAGACGAGTGTAGCAGCAAAGTAGGGGTGGGGGAAGTTATACTGCTGCCTGTGAGTGCATGCCGGGATGTGATGGGGACAGTGTATGGCTGCTTGGTACAGTTGGCAGGTTTGGAGGAGGAGAGGAAGTAGGCAGAAACGGAGAGAAGTAAAGAAGGGAAAAGACTAATGGATGCATTGGCAGAACAAAAAGCTGTGTAGTGCTGGAGTGCAAGCAGTGATGGGGATAGGTAGGTAGAGGACAGGGACTAGTGAAGGTTGAGGTCAAGGGTTACGGGAATGTAGGATCTATTGCTGAGAGAGTTCCCACTTGCCCGAATTTGAATAGCTGGTGTTGATAGTAAGGCCAGATGGCACAGAACTTAAAGCAGTCATTGTGTTGGGCAGCATTTTTAGCAACTGGGTGGTTCTGCTGTTTCTTAGCCACAGTTTGTACGTGGCCATTCATGTGAACAGACAGCTTGCTAGTTGTCATGCCCACATAGAAAGCAGCACAATGGTTGCAGTTTGTTTGTAGATCACATGGCTGCTTTCATGCTAGCCCTGCCTCTGGTGGGGTAAGTGGTGCCTGTAGCCAAACTAGAGTAGGTGGTAGTGGAATGATGTATGGAGCTGGTCTGTCTTGCATCTTGGGATGCCACGAGGTAAGGGGTTGGGAACTGGGGTTGTTACTCCATCCTTTATCTTCCATTATTCTACAGGAATTTTAGGTGAACTGATCTTCAGTTGAAGCCTAACTCTCCAGTTATATCACATACACACCAGTCTAACCAATGTGCTTATTTCATCAAGATCATTTCCTTGAACTGAAGTAACAGATTAACCATATAATGTCATATGACAGTGTCTTACAATCAGTTCAAACTATAAAAATCTTCTGTCATCAAAAACAGTTGCTTCTCTGGTGATAGCCAGTCTCTAGCACAACCCCCACTCCCTCTCCACTCTAAACAACTTAAAAAAATTGGCTCACTGCTGCAAGAGACATTCTGAAAGGTAATGAATATGTTTCTAATAATCTTACATAAACTTCATGAAACCATTCCAGTATTGTAAAAAGGAAGAACAACTGAAATGTTAATTGCTAAACATGATGTTATGATGTTAGTGGATAAAAGTTGCAAACAACTTCACTGTTTTCAATAGTGGCTAAAAAGTGTTGTGCATTTTGGACACATTCTTAGAGCAGTGCCCTCTCACTCAGCTCAGTCAGAGACCCACTGTGCTGTTGCTGAAGTGATGTTTCTATGTGTGTGATTTTGGGCATATTATTTCGAAGTGATCTTGGGTGGGTGGCATCAGATCTGAACTCAGTGTACCACATCAGGTTGACAACAGAGATGCTGTCTGTTGCTGAGACTGAGCCAGCAGGACTCATTTCACCTTTTTTGGGGAAACTTGATCTGTGCTGTGCCAAGAGGAGGCAAACACAAAATGGTATGGGCCTATTAACTGTCAGCAGTACAAAAGTATGGCGAATGATGGTACCCCTAAGGGAAATGGCAGCAAGGGATAGGGAAGGGCACCAAGTACACTCAATGTTTATGCTTGGGGGCCTCATTCAACATGTTGAAGACGCTATTCCAACAGCCTGGAACCATCTGTAAATTGTGGTGCACTTTGGAACAAATGATCCCTGTCATGTGGGCTCTGATGTCATACTTGGGTCATTCCAGCGGCTGTCAGAGAAGGTTGAGAAGACTAGCTTCGCGCATGCAGTTTAAATGAAGCTCACAATTTGCAGGATTGTCCCCAGAACTGATCATGGCCCACTGGTTCTGAGTCGAGTGGAAGGATTGAACCAGAAACTTCAAAGGTTCTGTGACAAGCTGGGCTCCAACTTCCTGGATCTGTGCCACGGTGTGCTCCTAAATGGGTCAGGTGTGCACTACACATCAGAGGCTGCTACCCAGGTAACTGATTGTATGAGGGGTGCAAGCAAGAGCTTTTTTTTTTTTTTTTTTTTTTCTTTTTTTTTTTTTTTTTTTTTAAATTAGGTGACTCTCCATCCAATTCAGATACGATAGCTGTAGGAAACACAGAAGTATTAGTGTAAGATCAAAAGAAATGCCTCCCACAGGTAAGAGTATTAAAATCCTTAAGGTAAACTTCTAAAGCATTTGCAACAAAGTGCCACAGTTTGAAGTGCTCCTGAAAAGCAGTGAAGCTCACATAATGCTAGGTACAGAAAGCTGGTTGAAACGTGAAATCGATGTCGGTAAGGTTTTTGGGTAAAATTTAAGTGTATATCAAAAGGAAAGGCAAATGGAAAATGGATGTGGTGTATATGTTGCAGCAGACAAGGATCTCAAATCCACCAAGATAGAAATTTCAACTGCATGTGAGATCGTTTAGGCAACACTTAGCATCAGGGGTGGGCATAAAATGATAATTGGATCCTTCTATGGCCCACCAGACTCGTCTTCTGATGTAACGAAAAACTTTAGAGAAAACCTCAGTTAACTTGTATGTAAGCATCCCAGTCACACTGCAGTCATCATTGGAAACTTTAATCATCCAACAATTGATTGGGAAAATTACAGTTTTGTTAGTGGTGGGTGTGGTAAGACATCCTGTGAAACTTAACTAAATGCCTTCTCTGAAAACAATCTAGAAGAGGCAGTTAGGAACCTCATTCACAATGAAAATACGAGTATATTGGATCCAATGGCAATAATCTGATCTCTTTGAGGATATTCACATCGAAAGTGGTATTAGTGACCATGACACTGCTGTGGTGACTATGATTAGCAAAGTACAAAGGACAAATAAAACAATCAGAAAGATGCATATGTTTGGTAAACTAGATAAAAAATCAATAGTGTCATATCTCCAAGAGGAACTTGAAACTTTCCACACAGGCAGGAGCATATAGAGGAATTATGACTCAAGTTTAAAAGAATGAATTAGGTAGATATATACTCAGTAAGACAGTTCATAATGGGAGAGATCCTCCATGGTATATAGTCAGTGTAAAGAAACTTCTCAAGAAACAGGGTTTACTGCATGATATGAGTAAAACAAGGCTATAGATAGAGAGATGCTGAATGAAACCCATTTGACTGTCAAGAGAGCAATACACAAAGCTTTCAATGACTACTGTAGCAGAATACTGTCCAATGATCCTTCACATAACCTAAAGAAATTTTGGTTGTATGTAAAGACTGTTAGTAGCACTAAAGTTAGTGTCCAGTTCCTAGTGAATGAGACAGGAACTGAAATTGAGGGTGGCAAAGCAAAATCTGAAATGCCTAACTCTGTTTTCAAACATACCTTTACAGGGGAAACTCCAAGAGAAATGCCCCAATTTAATCTTTGTACTACTGAAAAAATAAATGAAATAAGCATTAGTGTCAGTGGTGTCGAGAAACAGCTGACTTCTTTAAGACTGAACAAAGCTCCAGGGCCCAATGGAATCCCTGTCAAATTTTATACTGAATTTGTGGCCGAGTGAGCCCTCTTTTAAATATAATCTATCATAGATAGATCAAACAAAAAACCAGGCCCAGTTCTTAGAAAGCAGCACAGGTCACACCTGGCTACAAGAACGGTGGTAGAAGTGATCCACAAAACTACCATCCAACATTCTTGCATTGATTTGTTGCAGAATCTTAGAACATATTCTGAGCTCAAACATAATGAGGCATTACAAATACAGACATAATGTCTGATGGAATATCACAATCACTGGTTATACAACATCACTTATAATCCATCTTGATTGCAAGAATGTTTATACACATGACCGGTTTTGGTTCCTCTAGAACCATCTTCAGATCTGCAATTTTGATTACAGGAGTAACCCATCCACACACAGCAACCTTCACATACTGCGTCACATGTGACCACACTGGAGTAGTTAGTGGTAGGAGGATGTATGGGGCAGGTCTTGCACCTAGGTCTGTTACAGGGATATGGGTCATGAGGCAAGGGGTAGAGTAGGGATGGACAAGGATATTGTGAAGGTTCTTTGGGTGGCAGAATACTACTGCGGGAAGAGTAGGGAGGATAGTGGGTAGCATATTCTCCATTTCAGGGCGCAGTGAGACGTAATTGAAATCCTGACAGAGAATGTGATGCAGTTGCTCCAGTCCTGGGTGGTACTGAGTCACGAGGGGAATGCACCTTCATGAGCAGAACTGAGTGTATATAGGAAGTGACTGTGTAACATTACCCTGTTTACTGGCACTAATATGCCTCTAGTAGCTGCATCTCCATCGAATCTAGCTGAAAAGTAATTGGCAAAATTAGGCTATTTCAAATGATAATGTCCACACCATGTTCACAGTCCAAAACACTTTAATTGCACTTTGATATTAAATAACCAACAGTTTATGGCCACATCAAGCCTCATTTACTATTATTTATGCACACGTAATGGTTAAGCCACATATGACACTCAGTGTCTTATAATAATAATGACTGTTTGAGTGCCATAACCTAACATAAATAAAGATTCATAATAATTCAGGTGTGCCAAGTGGATCACTAATACATTCACTAATTACACAGTCCTTCCAAGTATGCAGTAATATCAAAATGAAAACAAAGTGCACTGTAATCTGGAAATAACACAGTTCTTGAGATTAACTGCAAATTTACAGCCAGCCACCCTGAACAGACACTGAATTACAGGAAGATCTTCTGGATGCAAATTTTAGTTAAAACTCAGCACATTTGTACAAATTTTAATTTGTACGAATTTGTCTGCAGTACATTGTATGATAATCTTGGATACAGATCTTGCTCTCATTATACACTTCTGCAAACTGACTAAAATGGCTCTCAGAAGCCTCCCTTTTATAAGATTACAATAATTAAGACTACTTTCAGCTATTGTTGTTTGCTGTC
The DNA here is from genome assembly GCF_021461385.2 of Schistocerca piceifrons. Taxonomy (NCBI): domain Eukaryota; kingdom Metazoa; phylum Arthropoda; class Insecta; order Orthoptera; family Acrididae; genus Schistocerca; species Schistocerca piceifrons. The sequence continues at coordinate 682,168,490 of NC_060140.1, forward strand.
TTTTTACAAATTACAGTTAAAGATTTCCGCTTCTGAGCAAATGCATAGTAAGGAAAGAGTCTCCTAAAGGCAGATTTTAGATAAAACAAAATTTGCTATTAAAATCTGCTGTCTTACTTGCCAAAACACATTATTCTATTTCAGTAACAATGTTTTAACTATAAAATGGTAATTACTCTGATACTAAATGAGTGCAAGAATTGATAACATATTTCCAGCATCAGCTGTATAACAATAATTATTTATATGTGTTTTTCCTCAACTCTATCCAGAAGTTTATGTGTGAACAATGATAACAAAGTTTTATATTACCAGTATTTTGCAATTAGCAAAGATTTTAGGTAAACTAATTACACCAATGGCTTCTAATGAACTAAATGAATGTACTGGATGATAAAATGAAGTTGGCTAAGCTCTGAGTTAATATTCAAGATTTCTGGTACTGTGCATTCATCATATGAGTGATAATGTCAAAGATATTTGCAAAACAAAATAAATAAAAATTTCAGAGGGAAGAAAATAGAGCAAGGGGAAAGAATCCACCTGCTGTATTAAAACTGGAGAGGCAAGGCACAGGAGACCTGTTTCTGTACATGGTTTGAAGGATAATTTTAGTCTGTGAAAGCCTCTGTGAGACCCTTGGTATATTTGGAGAGGGACAGTATATCTCTATCACTACAGATGTGATGATCACAGGTGGTTAGGCTGTGTGGAACGGAAATAGTGGCAGCTGTCAAAGTGGAGATATTGCTGGTGGCTGGCACACTGGATATGGATGGAGGAGATAATGCAGCCACACTCGAGGTGAAGGTTAACATTGAGAAAGGTACACTGTTCTGTTGGGTTGAGGAGGGCCAGGTGAAACAAATGGAAGAGAAGGTTTCACGATTCTGGAACAATGTCAACAGGATGACCTTGCCCTCAGTCCAGATCACAAAGATGCCCTGAGTGTATCTGAGCCAGGTGAGGAGTTTGGAATTTGGGGTGGTTAGGGAGGATTCCTCTACAGTCTAGATGGCTCACAAATAGGTTGGCATATGACAGGGCCATGGGTGCCCATTGCTGTACCATGGAGCAAGATCTAGGAGGAGGATTCCCCTAGAGTCTAAATGGATCACAAATAGGTTGGCATAGAACGGGAACATGGGTGCCCACTGCTGTACCATGGATCAGTTTGTACATGACGTCTTCAAAGGTGAAGCAATTGTGGGTGAGGATATAGTTGGTCTTGGTGACCAGAAAGGAGGTTGTAGATTTGGAGACAACCAAGCACTGTAAAAGATAGTGTTCAGTAGCAGCAAGGCCATGGGCACTGGGGATGCTAGTGTAGAGGGACATGGCAGCAATAGTGCTCAGCATGGCACTGTGTGGTAAAGGAACAGGAACTGTGGAGAATCAGCATAGGAAATAGTTGGTGTCTTTTATAAAGAATGTTAGGTTATGGGTAATAGGCTGAAGGCATTGGTCCATAAGAGTAGAGATTCTCTCAGTGGAGGCATAGTAACCAGCCACAATGTAACATCCTGGGTGGCCGGGTTTATGGACTTTAGGAACTATGTAGAAGGTAGCAGTGTGGGCTGTGGTAGGGGTGAGATGCAAGACAGACTCAGGCTCTGGGATAGCCCTATGGATTTGAGGAGGGGACTGGAGATCCTGTTGGATTCCTGGAATGGAGTCACTGTGGCAGGGTTTGCAGGTGGACGAATCTGACAGCTGGTGGAATCCCTCCATCAGATTGTCCCAGCAGTTCAAAACCTCAGTGCTGGAGCCTCTGTCAGCAGGTAGGATTATAAGGTCAGGATCAGTTTTTAGGTGGTGAATTGTGGTTCTTTCTGCAGATGTGAGATTAGTTTTCATGTTGAGTGATTTTGGCAATGATAATGAGGCTAGGTTTGAGGTCAAGAAATTCTGGAATGTTCAGAGGGAGTGATCTGGAGGCATAGAGGTTTGATCATGATTGGATGGAGGAGTGAGATGAGTCATACAGGCTTAATATTGGTTTTGCATTGAGGCTTTCGGAAAGAACTGACATTTCTGTGCAACTAAGGCTAAGGAAAGGTTCATGGCCGTGTTTCAGGTCTATTTAAGTTCACGCTTCTGTACAATGGTGGGACAGAGTTTCTGAGGGTATGGTGAATGTAGTAGGTCTGTGAGGTAGGTGTTGTCAGATATAAAGGGATTTGAAAGAGGTTCAGAGACTCTTGTAGAAGTGCTGGATAGTGGTAATGCAAGGTGGGAAGAGGAGATGAACAGGATGGAAAGTTTTTTTAAGCAGTGGTATGCAAGCTGTTGTAGTTCCTTAAGGACATGAGTTCCAATGTGAGAGATGGAATGCAGGTATTTGGGAATGCAGAGCAGGAGAATTCAGCAGACGGAAATGAGGCATTGCAATGAAATTTTGGCCTGATTTACTTGATTTTGCATGACTAAGTTGGTAAGGGCTATGGACTGGCAGAATTTGAACCAATAGAGGTCAGTGCGGAATGAGGGATTACAGCTAGAGGTGATAATTAGATGGTCAGGCCATTTTTGGGGATTCCGTGAGCTAGGCAACAACAGAGGAACAGTAAAAGAAACAAATGCGGACAAACTTAGTAAAATGGAAGCATACACACAAAGAACACTCAAAAAGAAGAAAAATGCTGCATAAGAAAACAAAACGTAAGGAAAACAAGAAAGGAGCAACAAGGATGCGACAGGAAATTGTCACTGGTTGGCCACTTACATAAAATATGGGTGAGCCAGTCACCCTGTGAACAAATTAAGACCCTCTCCCTAAAGTCTTGGTAAAAACATTGGACAAGTCACAGAACTGTCAAACTTTAACCACATTCGTTTGAGTATTTCCTAAAATAGATGGCAGATCCTCCGGCAAGTCAGCCGCGGCCCACTGGACAGAAAATAAAACGCAATCCAATAACGCCACAAGCACCACACATTGGAAGGTCCTCTTGCCAGAGCAGGAAGCCATGCATCATAGGACTGTGGGCTATCCTTAGCCAAGTGAGGAGAACCTCGTCCCATCTATGGGGCTGGAAGAAAGTAGTGGGACCACGTGCTGGCTGTGGATAAAGAAACTTTTCTGTATTGGCACAGATGAAGGGAGCAAGGATACTACCACCCACATTCTTACCTTCTACATGCTTTCTGAAGTCCATAAGTCCAACTACCCAGGATGCCCCATTGTGTCCAGTTATCACTGACAGACTCTCTACTCTCATGGTCCAACAGCTTCAGCCTATTACCCATAACCTAGCCTCCTACATCAAGGAAACCAACCATTTCCTTTCAGACTCTCCACAGTTTCTGTTCCTTTACCACACTGTGCCCAGCTCGTCACTACTGATACCACCTCCCTTTATACGAGTGTCCCAGATGCCCATGGCTTTGCCGCTATTAAACACTACCTTTCTCAATGCGCAACTGCCTCCAAACCTACAACCTCCTCCATGGTCACCATGACCTACAATATCCTCACCTACAATTATTTCTCCTTTGAGGACATCACATACAAACAAATACTTGGTACAGCAATGGGCACCCAAATAGTCCCATGCTATGCCATCCTACTCATGGGCTGTCTAAAAGAATCCTTCCTAGCCTCCCAGAATGAAAAACTGCTCACCTGGTTCAGATTCATTGATGACATTGTGATATGGAATGAGTGGAGGGACATCCTATCGACCTCCTCTCCCACTTGCTTCACCTGAACTTCCTCAACACAACAAGTCATCTTTCTCAATGTTGACTTGCACCTCAGAATGGTTACAGCAGTACCTCTGCCCGTATTTAACCTACCAAACAGCAGCAATATCTCCACTTCGACAACTGGCACCCTTTTCATACCAAGAAGTCCATTCCATACAGCCCAACCACCCGTGATCATCACATCTGTAGTGATGAACAGTTCCTATCCAAGGGTCTCACTAAGGTTTCACAGATAGATCTTACCCTGCCAACCTTGTACAGAAACAGATCTCCTGTGTCTTGTCGCTTTGGTCACCTCCCACATTCCTACCATTTGGTCACAAAGGTTCTCTGTCAGAGTTTTGAGTACCTTTCATCATGCCCTGAAACGAAGAATATCCCACCCACCATCCTTCCTGCTCCTCCCACAGCGGTATTCTACCACTTATCGAACCTATGCAATATATTTGTCCATTCCTACTCCACCCTTGCTCCCAACTGCATATCTCTTGGTTCATACCCCTGTAATAGACCTAGATGCAAGATCTATCTGATACAGCCTACCACTGGCAACTACTCCAGTCTGGCCACAGGCATCACTTATCCCATCAAAGGCAGGGTTACCTGTGAAAGCAGCTGTGCATTCTATAAACTAAGCTGCCACCACTGTTCTGCTTTCAACATTAGCATGACAACTAACAACTTGTCTGCCCACATAAACAGCCACTAACAAACTGTGGCCATGAGACAGCTGGACCAACCAGCTGCTGAAAAAGCTGCCCAACACAATGACGACTTCACTTCAATGACTGCTTTGCAGACTGTGCCATCTGGTTCCTTACCATCAACACTGGCTTTTCTAACTTTGCAGGTTCCCTCTCCATGCAATGTATTCTATGTTCCTGTAACCCCCTTTTTCCCCAACCTTTGCTACTCCCTGTCCTCCACCTACTTAGACCCTCCCCTGCTTCTACTCTAGCACTACACAGTCTTCCATTCTGTAAATGCACCCACTAGTCTTCTTCCCTCTTTACTTCTCTCCTTTCCTCTCCCCCCCCCCCCCCCCCCTCCCCTCCACAACCTTCAGACTACACCTAACACCCGTAGCCTGTCACCACCATGTCCCTGCATGCTCCCACAAGCAGCAGTATACCTCCCCCATCCCTAGTCTGCTGCTACATCCCCCCTCCCCACACCACGCTATCTCCTTAACCTGGCTGCCCATGCCTGTCTGCTGCTCCCATCAAATGCCATTGCAGTAGCCAGAGACAATTGTCATGAGTGTGTGAGTTGTGCTTGTATGAATGTGTGTGTTTTCTATTTTAGAAGGAGACCTCTTGGCTGAAAGCTTAATATATAGATGTATTTTTGTTGTGCCTGTTTGTGACTCAGTGTCTCCTCTGTCTGGTGAGCAGGAGCCTATCCTCTTCATACGATTAAATATAAGCATGAATGACACACAGTGAATGACTGTAGCCAAAATTATAACATTTAAGTTCTAGAGATTGAAATACCAATTTTAGAAGTCAACTGCCAAAATGAATAGAACCTGTTCATTAACAGAAACAGAACATCGGAAGAAAGAATGGCTTCTGTTCTCCACATTTATTTTATTTATTTACAAACTATTTACTTTTATCTACTTACTGAAGTCTGAAAATGCACATAAAGTCATATATACAACACTCAATATTTCTACATAAAATTTATTACTGTATTCAGTATAAGGCTGTTTTATTGATGGGAAGTAAAATGGGAAGGTAGAGTAAACTAGAGAGAGGAAGGGAAAGTAAGACAGGAAGAGAATTACATCAGGAAGAGAATTACATCAGAAAGAAAATATCTACTTACTCCAGCATTGACATTGGGCATGCAGATATATGCATATCCAGAATCCAGAAAGCACAGTGAGTGCTGTACCATAGATTTTGTAATTTGTAGGAAAGGAACCTTGGGAGAGGCAGCCACAACAAAGCTATTCCTGCTGGTACACAAGATACATGAGACATGGGAAATACCAGCAGGCTTCAAGAAGGATGCAGTACATCCTACTGAAAAGAAGACGGTTGCTGACAGGTGTGGGTACTACTGAACCGTCAGTTTAATATGTCACAACTGCAAAATATTACATGAATTATTTTCAGAAGAATGGAAAAACTTGTAAAAGCTGACTTTGGGGTACAGAGAAATGCAGAAACACACAAGGTAATATCAACTCTGTATCTTATCTTGATACTCTGAAGAAAGCAAATCTGCATTTACAGACTTAGAGAAAACTTTTTCAGCATCAACTGGACTACTTCCTTGAAATTTTGAAGGTCATGTTGATAAAATACAGGTAACAAAAGGTAATTTGCAACTTGTAACCAGAATGCTGTGACAATAGTTGAAGTACATACAGTGGAAGCTGCAATTGAGTCGGGAGTGAGACAGGGTTGTACCTTATTCCAAATGTTACTCGGTATCTACTTTGAGTATGCAGTAATGCAAACTAAGTCGAAATTTGCAAAAAGAAATAAAGTTCATGGGGGGAAAAAAAACTTTTGAGGTTTGTCAATGACACTGTAATTCTGTCATAGACAACAAAGATCTTGGAACAGCATTTGAACAGAATGGATAGTGTCTTGAAGAGAGATAACACAATGAACATCACCAAAAGTAAAGCAATGATAATGACATGTAGTCAAATTAAATCTGGCTATGCTGAGGAAATTACAGACTAGGAAATCAGATACTAAAAGCTGGTGGGTTTTGATATTTGGGTAGCAAAATGATTGCTGAAGTAAAGAGGATATAACATACAGACTGGCAATAGTAAGAAAAACATTCTGGAAAAAGAGAAATTTGTTAGAAACCTAACATAAATTTAAGTGTTGTGAACTCTTATCTGAAGGTATTTGTCAAGAGAATTAGTCATCAAACTGCAGCCTTAATCAAGTATTTGTGCAGCCCATAGTTCTCAGCTGTATTTCATAATAATATATGTCTATCAGCTAACAGCTGAATCCAAAAACATCAACTAATGTTAAGAGCTTCTTAAGAGGGTAGATTTCCTAGTCAGTAACAAACAAAATTACTTACAGTGGTTGTAACATTGATGAATTTGGCAGTGACCTAAGCTAAGGTGGCAACTTACCTCAAGAGTAAAGGGGTAAGTAGCACGGTCACGGTGGGGTTAGAGGATGTGAGAGGGGGATGTTTTACTGTTTGTCTTCCAGTACTTACAACTTGTGGGCACGTGCAAATCATAGCGGTAAGCTGCTAAGGTATAAATTTTGATGTGGAAGCAATGGATTCATGAATTTGTACCACAGAGAGGGTCATCTTCAAATGAATTACTGCTGCACAGAATATGAAATAAAATTAAGGCTACTATAATATTATGCAATGAGTGAAAAAACAATGACTTTCAAAACATTTAATAAACACTTGTGATCTTTATTGTTGTAAATTATTACTTGTGACCAACACAGTATCATTTATGAGTGGTTTATTCACAGGATATGAAACAAAACTATTCAGTAACAAAACAAATTACAAAGAGATTTTTATATAAAGTCAAGGGTATTTCAAAAATACCACAGAATAACACTTTACAGTGAAGTCTCAAACATTATAACTTTTATTACAACACTTCCTCCACAAGGAAATTCAATCGAACAAACAAGAGTTACTGTGTGACTTCCTGCAGGCTGATCTCTGCATGTAGCAAATTAAATTGACCTTGTTCAAGTAGATTCATCAGAAGATCAGCCAACTGGTTATTCCCATCAGTGTGTTCCAACATGATTTCACCATTCACAAATTTTTCCCAAACACAGGAGTGTCAGACCTCTACATACTTTGATTGTTGACGACCTTTTTTTTTTTAGTGCATAGGCACTGTCGACATAAAGTGTTGGATGTTTTTCTAGCATTTCAACTAATTCACTTAATAAGTGACACATCAAATTAATTCTTTTGTTCCTTCACTTGTTGAAATAATTTCAGCTTAAGTTGCAGACACGGCCACTACCTTCTGCAGCTTGTGTGTCCATGATATTGTCTCACAGCAATATTTTGCCACAATTCCACTTGTTGAATATCTTGTCTGCTAGTCCCCACCAAAACCATCACTGCAAATATTCAAATCTTCTCTGTCATAAATAATATCATAATTTAGTGTACTTTACAGATACCAGAATATGTTTCAGTGGATTCCACTCCCCAGTAACTGTTTTCTACAGCTCGAATAATTTTATTCGCCATAAAATCTATGTCTGAATGAGTTGAAATTGAAAGTTACATGAGACATCCAATGACCTCATGATAAGGGACACATGATGGAACTGTTTCACTTTGATCATTCTCTTCACTTCCAAAGGGAGTTAGAATCGTATGGGATTCTACCATTTGAAATGTTTTCAAAATTTGTTTTGTGTATTTTTCTTAAGTTACCATAATTGCTCCATCTGAATTTTGCTTTATTTTTATGCCAATGAAACTGCCAAAGGTACCTGCTGTTATACCAAATTAAGATTGTAAAACATTCAAAAAAGCTATAATTTCTTTCTTGGCACTGTAATCAGTTACACCTTCATCAAAATAAATTGCTTCATAAAGTCTATTTTCATTGTATTTTCGATAAAATAAACAAGGATCTGCAGCATTGCTGTGAAAATGCACTTTCCCCTTGATTTCCATAAAATGTTTGTTCCAACAGTGTGGTGTTTGCATGAGACCACAGACTCCGTTTCCTGAGACACACTCGATCTGTATTATCTTCGAAACCTTCTGGTTATTCCATAAACACTACATCTTCAAGTATTCCATTCAAAACCTCAGTCTTCACTTCCAATAGTTTTACCAGGATATTCTTCGACGCAGCTACCACTTGTAAAGCTCGAACAGTGTCATAACATACAACAGGACTAAATGGATCTCCATGATTACTTCTTGCTTCCTGGATATATTGATTAGCAGCCAGTTGGGCTTTGAAGCAATTGTTTCTATCAGGTGCACCTTCCTGGCATTGAACCCGTGATTTCCCAACACTTTGGCATTCAGAACACCAAACTAATATCCATGTATTTTTTTTTTCCTCTTTCATGATTCAGTTTCTTCATTAATATCTTGCATCCATTTTTCCTTCTTCAGAAAAATTGTTTGGATCTTTATGTTTGTCAGTACCATATTTCATTAGCAACAAGAATTCACCATTTTTCATCCAGGCTGGTTTTCTTCATTGTTTTCTGTTCTCCAGTTTACCTTCTTCAGAAAATTTGGAACATTCTGTTTTCAGGAATTCTGTTGACTCTACGTTACTGTCCTTGATACTGCACTTCAACTAGAATCATTTCTTCACTTTCAATTTCTCCAGAAGCAGACTGCAGAGAAATATTTAATTTAATTTAATCAGTAGGGAAACAACAAACAACTGCTGCACTTCAACCACAATCATTTCTTCACTTTCAATTTCTCCAGACGCAGACTGCAGAGAAATATTTAATTTAATTTAATCAGTAGGGAAACAACAAACAACTGCTGCCTTAAATTTTATACCATAAATTAATACTGCTTTCCACCTGGAAAGAATCCAGACTCTAAATCTTAAGCTGAATCACGTTGTTCAAAAACTGCCCTGTCATCAAACTTTTAATGGAAATGTTAAGTTTCTATGAACATAGCAACCCGAGCAAAAATTTCTGATGTGGTTAAGTTTTTGTACTGGTCAATTGTACCACAGCTCATGTGGGGTTCTGTCAGGAGCTGAAGACTTGTCAGTACAACTTAAGATGTAGACTGGTGGACTGCAAGCTTCTGCCCCCAATCTTCTCAGTAATTTGTGTTCAACATCGAATGTGCAGCTTCACCTCACCAAGTGTTCTGCTTTCATGTTTGGCCACTCATTCTGCTCAGGTGAATGGGGTGGAGAAATCTGTAACTTTGTTCCCTTATCTATTAGCAATTACTCAACTCTGTTGTTATTAAATTCTTTGCCTCCATTATATCCAAACTGCTTAACAGCATGCCCTTTTGTTTGAGCTTCATTAAAAAAATTTGTAAGTATATCACACACTTTATTTCTGTGTTTCAGGAAAAAAAATTGGCAAAATTCTCTGAAATCATCTCTAAAAGACACAAAAAAACTTCTCCAAATGATTTAGTACTCACTGGTCCATTGACGTCCACATGGATTATTTCTGCATCAACTCTGAATTGACGTCTGTGTAGATTAATTCTGCATCAACTTTGAAGTGGTTTGCTCATTGTTTGAATGGTATTCTATGCACCTTTCCTAATGCACAACCATCACAAAATTCATTCTTACAACCTCCTACACTGATAATAAATTTCTTCGAGATGTTCTTGACTTCTTGTTTATGCACCTGAAATGTTTCAGATAGTGTCACTAAGTTCACTTGACAACTCAACATGTGTATTCAACACATACAGCCCACAGCCTGTCATCACAATGTTGCCGCTAGCTTTTTCCTGAAACCTAATAATTTTATAGTCAAATGTTACACTGTAGCCATTACATGCAGCTCCTCTGACTGAGAATAAGTAAACACTTGCATCAGGCACATAAAAAACATTTTCCATTCTAGCACTTTACTATTCATTGTTTCATCCAGTTTCGACATAAACTGTTCCTTAACAAAATGTATGCACATTAGTACCTTGTTTTCAAAATCAAACATCAAACTCTCTGTACGAAATGAAGTAGTTTATTCAGAGTGCTGTGCTTTTTGTAACACCACTGTGACAATACCATTTATTTGCATCAGTGTAGTTCCCAACAGATGCATCCAAGATGCATGGAATAAATAACCCGTCTCCACTCACCTTACTGTCTCATTGTGCATCTCTGCAATCATGAGTGCTCTGTGGACCCTCCGCTGCCCAGTGACCTAGCTCTTTACATTAATTGACAGAGATTTTTCCTTTGCTTGCTTTTTTGACATCTTCAGATGCCAGTTACATTTTTTCCCTTATTCTTTTTTTCCTTTTCCACATGTTAGAAATGACAAATTCAGCTTTTTCTATTATACTCTGTTTACACAATTCAGTATCACAAAATTTTTCAATAAGTAAATACAGACTCTGATTATCCGACGGTATTGTGTTCTAGAGATCTTTAAAATTTTCACACTTCTTTCCCAGTGTAAATAAAATTTTATATTTAATATTCTTCCATACAGCATATTTTCTCTTCGTTTTGTTTATTCCTCATTTAGATCTACAAATAACTTTTGGAAATCAGCTACACTTGCACTATGTGTAGGTACATGGTGAAAGACCCCTCGGATATGGCAAAGTTAAAAATGTATTAAAAAATGAAGCAACATTAATGACAGAATTGAAGACCGACCATAAGTGTCGGCAAAGACATTAATTATGAATGCACAGTAAGGCACAGGCAAATGAACAAAAAACATCATTCATTTTTTTTTGTATGATTTTATCTCACTCTCTCGTATATAGAAGGATGGTTAAGATGTATTGTTTGGAGTATGACATGCTAAGAGTGTTTTGTATCATATGCGATTCTAAATAAGAGAAGACTTAATAAGCGTATTATGCATTTTTATTGAAGTGAAGTGGATCCAAGTTGGGAGGAATTTCCTTCATGTTTTATATCACCTTGAGAGGCACTGGTGTTCCCTGGAATTGGCTGCCTGCATCTACAATTGAAATGTAGGAAAGGAAGTCCTCAAGTCATATTTTCGCAAGATTAACAAGAAGGAGAAGTTTTCAGAAGACAACAAATATAATTAAATATATAAAGTGACAGACACAAAAAAAGACAGAAGGTAAAGTGAATGAACAATAGCACAATTTCGTACACACAGAACAGTTAATAATACAGCAGCTGTACTATGCTTTAAATTTTCCATTTAATTATATGTATATATCTTTTTTTTATTATAATACAACTGGTGACCTAAGTGTCACGACTTCAGGACACCGGTTGTAAGTAACGTTTGTTATCTATTGTTATAGTAAGAAATTTCTATGATATTGCCATTAGTCATACAAACTAATTGACTGTATTTTCTGTTTGCATGAATCACAATGGGGAGCAAGTAAAGCAAAAGGCAAAGGTTGAGGAGGAAATTTTTGGAAAGAAATAAGACTTGGTCATGTAAAAATTTCCATAGTAAACTGTTTTGTTCAGCGCAGCAAAGTTAGGATGGCTACGCAATTTGCTTGCATGGTTACGTTTTGGTTTGATTTGATTTGATTTTGACAGGGAAGCTAAAACAGATTTGCTCTAACCCACACTGCCCACACCAAAACGGAGTTTATTGTGCGGTGTCTCTCCCTGTATATCTAGTAAAGCCAACCAATGCCCTTAAATAGTGCAAGGAGTCCCATTATGTTTTTTGTTACACACAATTTATTCAGGTCTAGTTGTCCTGAAGTTTCTGTATCTTTCGCTCTCCAATGCATTCGAAGAATAGGTGTGATGCAGTTTCTTCACCGTCATCACAGATCCTACATTTAGGGTCTTCTTGTGGTATACCCATTGTGTGTAGGTGTTTTTTGAAATTCTCATGGCCGTTCATCAGTCCAGTTGGAGTTTAATTTCTTTCCTGTTCAATCCCAGGATTAAAGATTTTCTTTTAAAACAAGTCTTAGGTATCATTACCTTACCATGTTTTTGTTTATGGACCTTGGTCCAGATTCTATGTGCTGTTTCCTAAGCCAGCTCCGTAGTTCTAGTTTTATCACAGCCTTCGTGATTGTCAGGACAGGTTCTGGTCCAATAAATGGAGTCATTGCCCCATCCTGGCCAATCTGTCTGCTTGTTCATTCCCACAGAGCCCTGAGTGGCCAGGTTCACTCTATTCCTATCACCTAGCTCCACCAGAGCCCAGTCCTTGTAACACCTACGCATATTCTCCTCCGCACATGCCCCGATTGCAGTAATTTCAGCATGGAATACCGAGACCAGTTTTCTTAGAGAGATGATGCCATCCAGTCTTGGCTGAGCCCCGTACACCCCTCCCCCAATACCTTGGTCTGATTTCAACCCATCGATGAACCAAACAATGTCCTCCGTACCGTGTCGAACTGTTTTTTCGCACTGCTCCCTGCTTCCAATTATTATATTTTAAGGCTTGTTGAAGCAGTTGGGAGTTGTTACATAGTTGGCCGGCATTTCCCCAAGCATCCCTATATTTACCTCACTCACTGCTTAGTATGTGATTCTGGGTATCCCAATAAGGTCCAGTTTTTACCGGTTTTAAGTCTGTATGTCCCAGTAGCTGCCTCCATCTTGACCCAAAGGTGTAGTGGAGGCATGTCCAGCATGGCTTCCATCCCAGCAGTTGGTGTGCTGCTAATTCTGCCTGTTATGTCCTCCCCCCATGAACCATGGACCTTGCCGTTGGTGGGGAGGCTTGCGTGCCTCAGCGATACAGATGGCCGTACTGTAGGTGCAACCACAACGGAGGGGTATCTGTTGAGAGGCCAGACAAACATGTGGTTCCTGAAGAGGGGCAGCAGCCTTTTCAGTAGTTGCAGGGGCAACAGTCTGGATGATTGACTGATCTGGCCTTGTAACATTAACCAAAACGGCCTTGCTGTGCTGGTACTGCGAACGGCTAAAAGCAAGGGAAAACTACAGCCGTAATTTTTCCCGAGGACATGCAGCATTATTGTATGATTAAATGATGATGGCGTCCTCTTGGGTAAAATATTCCGGAGGTAAAATAGTCCCCCATTCGGATCTCCGGGCGGGGACTACTCAAGAGGATGTCGTTATCAGGAGAAAGAAAACTGGCATTCTACGGATCGGAGCGTGGAATGTCAGATCCCTTAATCGGGCAGGTAGGTTAGAAAATTTAAAAAGGGAAATGGATAGGTTAAAGTTAGATATAGTGGGAATTAGTGAAGTTCGGTGGCAGGAGGAACAAGACTTTTGGTCAGGTGATTACAGGGTTATAAATACAAAATCAAATAGGGGTAATGCAGGAGTAGGTTTAATAATGAATAAAAAAATAGGAGTGCGGGTTAGCTACTACAAACAGCATAGTGAACGCATTATTGTGGCCAAGATAGACACAAAGCCCATGCCTACTACAGTAGTACAAGTTTATATGCCAACTAGTTCTGCAGATGATGAAGAAATTGATGAAATGTATGACGAGATAAAAGAAATTATTCAGGTAGTGAAGGGAGACGAAAATTTAATAGTCATGGGTGACTGGAATTCGTCAGTAGGAAAAGGGAGAGAAGGAAACATAGTAGGTGAATATGGGTTGGGGGGAAGAAATGAAAGAGGATGCCGCCTTGTAGAATTTTGCACAGAGCATAACTTAATCATAGCTAACACTTGGTTCAAGAATCATAAAAGAAGGTTGTATACCTGGAAAAATCCTGGAGATACTAAAAGGTATCAGATAGATTACATAATGGTAAGACAGAGATTTAGGAACCAGGTTTTAAATTGTAAGACATTTCCAGGGGCAGATGTGGATTCTGACCACAATCTATTGGTTATGAACTGCAGATTGAAACTGAAGAAACTGTAAAAAGGTGGGAATTTAAGGAGATGGGACCTGGATAAACTGAAAGAACCAGAGGTTGTACAGAGTTTCAGGGAGAACATAAGGGAACAATTGACAGGAATGGGGGAAAGAAATACAGTAGAAGAAGAATGGGTAGCTCTGAGGGATGAAGTAGTGAAGGCAGCAGAGGATCAATAGAAATCCTTGGGTAACAGAAGAAATATTGAATTTAATTGATAAAAGGAGAAAATATAAAAATGCAGTAAATGAAGCAGGCAAAAAGGAATACAAACGTCTCAAAAATGAGATTGACAGGAAGTGCAAAATGGCTAAGCAGGGATGGCTAGAGGACAAATGTAAGGATGTAGAGGCTTGTCTCACTAGGGGTAAGATAGATACTGCCTACAGGAAAATTAAAGAGACCTTTGGACAGAAGAGAACAACTTGTATGAATATCGAGAGCTCAGATGGAAACCCAGTTCTTAGCAAAGAAAGGAAGGCAGAAAGGTGGAAGGAGTATATAGAGGGTTTATACAAGGGCGATGTACTTGAGGACAATATTATGGAAATGGAAGAGGATGTAGATGAAGATGAAATGGGAGATAAGATACTGCGTGAAGAGTTTGACAGAGCACTGAAAGACCTGAGTCGAAACAAGGCCCCCGGAGTAGACAACATTCCATTAGAACTACTGATAACCTTGGGAGAGCCAGTCCTGACAAAACTCTACCATCTGGTGAGCAAGATGTATGAAACAGGCGAAATACCCTCAGACTTCAAGAAGAATATAATAATTCCAATCCCAAAGAAAGCAGGTGTTGACAGATGTGAAAATTACCGAACTATCAGTTTAATAAGTCACAGCTGCAAAATACTAACACGAATTATTTACAGACGAATGGAAAAACTGGTAGAAGCCGACCTCGGGGAAGATCAGTTTGGATTCCGTAGAAATGTTGGAACACGTGAGGCAATACTAACCTTACGACTTATCTTAGAAGAAAGATTAAGGAAAGGCAAACCTACGTTTCTAGCATTTGTAGACTTAGAGAAAGCTTTTGACAATGTTGACTGGAATACTCTCTTTCAAATCCTAAAGGTGGCAGGGGCAAAATACAGGGAGCGAAAGGCTATTTATAATTTGTACAGAAACGAGATGGCAGTTATAAGAGTCGAGGGGCATGAAAGGGAAGCAGTGGTTGGGAAGGGAGTGAGACAGGGTTGTAGCCTCTCCCCGATGTTATTCAATCTCTATATTGAGCAAGCAGTAAAGGAAACAAAAGAAAAATCTGGAGGAGGTATTAAAATCCAGGGAGAAGAAATAAAAACTTTGAGGTTCGCCGATGACATTGTAATTCTGTCAGAGACAGCAAAGGACTTGGAAGAGCAGTTGAATGGAATGGACAGTGTCTTGAAAGCAGGATATAAGATGAACATCAACAAAAGCAAAACAAGGATAATGGAATGTAGTCGAATTAAGTCGGGTGATGCTGAGGGAATTAGATTAGGAAATGAGACACTTAAAGTAGTAAAGGAGTTTTGCTATTTAGGGAGTAAAATAACTGATGATGGTCGAAGTAGAGAGGATATAAAATGTAGGCTGGCAATGGCAAGGAAAGCGTTTCTGAAGAAGAGAAATTTGTTAACATCGAGTATAGATTTAAGTGTCAGGAAGTCGTTTCTGAAAGTATTTGTATGGAGTGTAGCCATGTATGGAAGTGAAACATGGATGATAACCAGTTTGGACAAGAAGAGAATAGAAGCTTTCGAAATGTGGTGCTACAGAAGAATGCTGAAGATAAGGTGGGTAGATCACGTAACTAATGAGGGGGTATTGAATAGGATTGAGGAGAAGAGAAGTTTGTGGCACAACTTGACTAGAAGAAGGGATCGGTTGGTAGGACATGTTTTGAGGCATCAAGGGATCACCAATTTAGCATTGGAGGGCAGCGTGGAGGGTGAAAATCGTAGAGGGAGACCAAGAGATCAATACACTAAGCAGATTCAGAAGGATGTAGGTTGCAGTAGGTACTGGGAGATGAAGAAGCTTGCACAGGATAGAGTAGCATGGAGAGCTGCATCAAACCAGTCTCAGGACTGAAGACCACAACAACAACAACAACAACAACAACAATGGCTATGCAGGCCAGTCTCTGCACCTTAGCAAGTTCCTTAGCTGCAACCCGCTGTTCTACCTCATCCCACCACACTATGGCCCCGTAGGAAATCCGAGGTCTAACCACTGTGGTGTGTATCTAGTGCATACCTCTGGGGTTTAGGGCCCAGTTTTTACCACAAGCCCTTCTGGTACTCACTAGAGTACCTTTCGCCTTGGAGCCGATGCTATTAATGTGAGGGATTAATGTTAGCTTCTCATCTAAGGTTACCCCTAGACATTTCACTATCCCCTTCACAGGTAGAGTTTCATCGAAGAGCTTTGAATTCCAACTTGAGTGCTGGATATGCCTCTTCATGAATGGCACAACAATCTTTTTAGATTAACTCTTAGATTCTGTTTAATGCACCAGTCTTGCACAATGTTCAATGCACTTTGTGCCATATTTCTAACTGTGTCAGTTAATTTGACAAGTATTACTATGACAAGGTCACCTGTGTATCCTATGGTTACATTTGGTAGCACCCCTTTTGATATAAATAGAAAGCTTTTCCTCATTATTCCTTCCTTGAATTTTACTGTGGAAAATTTACAGTTAGTTTTCAGTGTGACATGCGTTGTCAGTAAAACATAAAGAATTGCAACACAATGGTTTGCGTGTCATAGTAGACGTAAAACAGGCTTTGACATTGCATAAATTACAATTATCAAGTATAATAATTAGCATACGAAATTTTTCCATTTTTTGTGAAATTTTTATTTTTACATATTCATATAACATGGCAGAAAAATATATGACCATTATTCATAGCAATAGTGAAAATGTAATCAGCCAAGATGGCGTAGAATTGTGTGATCAAACAACTGAAGTTCAGGTGCCATGCATGCCTACTGCAGAAAGTTTAACTAGGTCAGAGATGAGTATTGCAGGTGTGACAAATGATAGCAACGCTCCACAACAGAATAACTTTGACAACACAATGTTTACAATTGACGAGACAATGTCACGCATCTCCCAGCGCAATGTACTGCTCATGAGTGAAACATTGGAGAACAATGCAAATATGAATCCTGACAACACATTACAAACACCATTTGTTCACAAAACAAACATTAACTTGAAAAGTACAGCTGACAGCAACCACAGTAGTACAACTGAAGCACTACTATGGCAGTTATTATCTAACATAAACACGAAATTAGATAATATGACCACCAATTTCAGTGATCTGAAACAAGATATGAAAACCAAAATTGATAATCTGACACAGAATCTGAATACCATCACACAAGACATGAACACGGTAAAACAGCAACAAAGCACTGTTACACAAGATTTAAATACAATGACACACAAACAAAAACAAGTATTCCAGGATTTGCAAAACATGGTCTCACAGAAGTTCAATGACTTATCCAAAAATTTTCTCACTGAAATCGATGAAAAATTGAATGATATGAAAAAACAAGTAAAGCATGAAATACTTTCTGAAGTTAACAGTAATATTTCAGAGCTAAAACAAAAAGTAAACTCTGTTAACAACCATCATGATCTAGTAGAGCAACAGATAACGAAAATCACAGATGTGAACACAAACATTGATGCCACGCAGAACCATTTGTGATAAATGGTAAAAAGGGTAACCCTTGTCGTTAACAAACTGAACAAAGACAATTAATGTGTACCTCTAGCTGTAGAAGAGCTTACTGTAAGGTAGCAATGTTATAAGTTGACTCAGCATATGCCAAGAAGGAGAGAGAGAAGATCAATGAAAATCTAAGTGATATCATTAGTCACACTGAAGCAGGTACGTTAAATAAGAGTAATACCATTGCAGAGAAGTTAGTAACCGATTGTGAGTTATACACAGGTGTAGTAGAAAAAGCTTTTCAGAAAAAAGAAAATGAAATAGTGAACAAGGTAAACATTAATCAAGGTAGAATCCGCAATCTTTTAGAAGAAAATATTACTGGATCTCGAAATATGCATTTAAATAATACACAGGATACAGTGAACAAACCACAACCTGTCGATATTTATCCACAAATTGTCACAAGTCCTGCAGCAGGTACCAGTGATGGTTGCAGAGTGCAAAACGTAAACATACCCACAACTCCAATATATGAGCAAATACTAACCGGAATTACAGGTAACTACAAAAACAACATAAATATGACAGAAAATGCCACATGTCTATCAACTATTTTTTCAGATGAGGGTTTGCTGACACATCGACAGTTTCCTACATTCACTACTGAAGGTAAAAGAATGAACCCAGAAGTATTTATCAGTGTTTTTCATCATGTATTTCCATGCAACTGGATGGAAGCAAAGAAAATCAGATTTTTCTTCTAATAATTTCCGGGTATGCAGACGGATCCCATCGACATTCTGCCACGATATTTCGGCCCAGAGACGTCCGGCCATCATCAGGTGAGTACACAACTACTGAAGAGCCCAGGTGCAGTCGCGGTATTTATGTCGAATCTCGCGCATGTGAAATGTACTGGCATCCTACAGCGCATGCGTCAGGTGTTGACATGCGCAGCATAGCCAAGTTGTACGTGCTGCCCTCGGTGGTGGAAATAAAGGTTCATCTAGTCACTGAGTATCGAATGACACTGTCGATTCCGCTGTGATTGTATAATTTTAATAACAGGATTCCAATTTTTATCCAGCTGAAAGCCGTTGTCATGATTTATAAGATTATTGGCAAGACGTATTTCCACTGATTCCTTGATTACGGAATCCCAAAAACCAGAAACCGGGGATAAAATGAAGCCTACAACGAGAAGATATATTGTCAGCTAAATGATTCTACGTACCGTAGAATTGAAAAGGACCCAACAAGCCGAATATCAAGGAAAACTACTACCCTTTTGAACGACTGTTCTCTACCTGAAGAAGTTATCAAGAGATTGAGACCACACAATGCAGTACCACCAAGACTCTACGGTCTTCCGAAGATACACAAGGATGGTGCCCCACTACGATTAATAGTGAGTAATATTGGTGCTGCGACCTATTCTATAGCAAAATATCTGGCCTCATTACTAAAGCCGTATGTGGGTAAGTGTTGCCACCATATATGTAATTCCGAGGATTTTGTCAGTCGCTTGAAGGAAGTTAAGCTTAGCAGCTCGGATTTATTAGTCAGCTTTGATGTGGTCTCACTTTTTACCAAAGTGCCTTTAATGGAATCATTACATCTTATTGGTAACTTATTCAGTGCAGAAATTACGGCCTTGTTTGAACATATACTCTCCTCAACGTACTTTTTATTCAATGACGAACTCTTTGAACAAACAGACGGCGTCGCCATGGGGAGCCCTTTGTCGCCTGTGGTAGCTAATCTCTTTATGGAGGACTTTGAGGAGAAAGCACTTGAGTCTGCTGTTTTAAAGCCTACGGTCTTCTGGCGGTACGTAGATGATACTTTTGCTGTATGGCCTCATGGCAGACAGGAACTGGAGAAATTCCTTCATCACTTAAACTCATTACATGAGAACATCAAATTTACGATGGAGATCGAAAAAGAGGGCACTTTACCATTTCTAGACGTGCTAGTACGCCGTAAAAATGATGGGTCATTAGGACATTCTGTGTACAGGAAAGCGACTCACACAGATCTGTATCTCCAGGCATCAAGCTGCCATCACCCAGCACAAACAGCCGGTGTTCTCAGTACCTTAATACATTGAGCGCATATAATATCGGATGATGAAAACCTCCACGCAGAATTAGAACACTTGGAGAAGGTTTTCAAAGAGAATGGCTACACTTCTCGCCAAATAAGGAAGGCCATGCGCAACTATCATAACAAGAAGCAACGCACTGAGGACGCAGATGATGACTTTAAATCAACTGCGTTCCTTCCATACGCCGGGAATGTGTCGTCGAAAATAGGCCAATTACTGAAGAAAAATAAAATCAAGGTTATCTTCCGTCCACCAGCAAAGAACCGGGCCCTGGTTGGATCCGTTAAAGACGATTTACAACTGAAGAAGGCAGGCGTCTACAAAATTCCCTGTGAATGTGGCGCTGCATATATTGGCCAGACGACAAGAACTGTCCATGAACGATGTATAGAACATGAAAGATACACCCGTCTGTGGCAACCGTCAAAATCGGCAGTAGCAGAGCACTGTATTTCTTTGGGACATTCAATGGAATACAATGTAACAAAAATTTTATCCCCGGTTTCCGGTTTTTGGGATTCCATAATCAAGGAATCAGTGGAAATACGTCTTGCCAATAATCTTATAAATCGTGACAACGGCTTTCAGCTGGATAAAAATTGGAATCCTGTTATTAAAATTATACAATCACAGCGGAATCGACAGTGTCATTCGATACTCAATGACTAGATGAACCTTTATTTCCACCACCGAGGGCAGCACGTACAACTCAGCTATGCTGCGCATGTCAACACCTGACGCATGCGCTGTAGGATGCCAGTACATTTCACATGCGCGAGATTCGGCATAAATACCGCGACTGCACCTGGGCTCTTCAGTAGTTGTGTACTCACCTGATGATGGCCGGACATCTCTGGGCTGAAATATCGTGGCAGAATGTCGACGGGATCCGGCTGCATACCCGGAAATTATTAGAAGAAGAAATACGCCGGGAAAATTTCAGAAGTCACAAAATCAGATTTCTCGTGGGATATACACAAGGTGACATTGTTTTATGGGCAATTGAAGTGGCCTTATGTTACAGCACTTATATACAATTTGAACGAGCTTTCCTTGACAAATACTGGTCTGAGGCAGTACAAGAAAGCCTCAGACGGGAGGTTTTCAACCCTGCACCATTCAATTGCAAATCGGTAGTCTATGTGGATGCTTTGAAAAATACCTGAACAAGACATGCTACTGGACGAACCCAATATCACAAGTAGATGTATTAAAAAGTTTGAAAAGTCGTTTACCATCGCACATTAGAGAAAAATTAGTTACATCCCAACAGCATGATACTGAATACTTTCTGTCAGTGCTTGATTCTATCGACTTAATCTATGAGGAAAGAACTGTACTGACTAAAACATCAGAAAATCAGGCACAACAACAACATAGTTATGTAAACCAGTCAGTGAAATGTGATCTAAACACACAGCAGGGATGGTACACACAACAGTTACATACCCAGAGGTAACGAGTACAGTAATGGGAATGGAAAAAACAAACAATTTAAAAGAAATTTGCAAAACAAAAGGAGTAATTTCAATCCACGAGTGAATTACAATCCACCATCACAAGGCCATGGGCTGAACATAAACAGAAACAGTGAGCCACAGCAGTGGCTGATGCACAGCAGCAATGCCATGCCTTACGCTGTACCACAGCCAACCTTTGGGCAGCAAAATAACGGCACAGCAGCTTTTACTAATAACAACATGAGCACTTGCGAAGGAATGTTGCAAGCAGCCGATGACACAAATTGAGAAGTACCCACACTGGACAACTAACTGAAATACTCCAAGTAATGAATTAAGTCACACTATGCCGTCGGAAAACGCCAACGGGTCATACTTAAGCCACTGGCTATTGACCTCTCAGGCATTGGGGGTAAAGCTAAACTATGGGGGCAAGTCAAAAATTATCTACACTTTTCATTCTGCCATTTATTAACCTGAAGCTAGGGGTATACAGTGCACATAATTTTTCTATGTAATCTCCCTCCTTCTCAATGCGCTTTGCCCAACGGTCAATGAGCTTACATATTCCTTCCAAACAAAAGGTGTTCGGTTGGTCATGAAGCCACTTTTGCACTGCAATTTGCATACCCACACCTGAGGCAAATTGGCAAGCACGCAAAGCATCCTTGAGTGGCAGAACAAGTGAAATTCACTTGCAGCAAGTTCTGGGCTATAGGGAGGGTGTTTCAATAGCTCAATTTTCATCTTGTTGAGGGTTTCAATAGTGTGTGGCAATGCATTGTCATGCAACAACAATTTTTTTTTTGACAGCAAACCATGGAATTTGGCGTGAATTGCTGGCTTCAGTTTCTTTTCCATCAATTCATTATACCCCGCACTGTTGATAGTCGTTCCCTTTTCCATAAACTCTGCCAGTATGGCCCCTGCATGTCCCGAAATACAGTTAACATAACCTTTCCTGTGGATGACCCTGTTTTTCCTCGGCAGTGATCCAGGGTGTCTCCATTGCATATTCTGGTGCTTTGACTCAGGCTCATAGCAATGCACCCATGTTTCATCTCCAGAGACAATTACGCTCAAAAATGCATCACCTTCATTGTTGAAGCACGTGAGTAAGTGTTGACAGACCCTAACACAGGTGAACTTATGGTCGTCAGTAAGCTTCCTAGGTACCCACCATGCACAGATCTTATGGAAACCGACAGACCTTACGGAAACCGAGTTCGACATAGATGATGTGATGGGCAGAGCCAGGGCTGATGTTCCAAGTGAATGCTACTTCATTGATAGTGATTCGCTTATTCGCCAGAATCAGCCTCTTGAGCTTGCTGAATGTTGTCATCTGCAGTGGAGGTTGATGGCCGATCCGCTCCCTCTTCATGCATTACACTTTTTCGACTACTTTTAAAATTCTAGATTCACAAAAACACAGTTCTATGTGATAGTGCACTTCTCCCATATTGCGATGATAGTCTGCAATGAATGTTTGCCCCTTTGATACCTTCCGTGCAGCGGAATCAGATCACTGCCCGTTGTTCCTGTTTGGTGCATGCTTCTAATGGTGCTGCCACGCTATGTCTCCAACACAAGGAAGAACAATGGTTGAAATGAGATCAAACTGTCACAGCATTGCCACATGCAAGAACAGAAGACAATGTGTGCAATGTAACAAATGTTATGGCAAAAGTGTAGATAATTTTTGACTTGTCCTCATACAAACATGTTTCATAAGATTTGACAAACAAAGTGACATCAAGGATGATCTATATCAGCATGAGCTAGATACAATGAATAATATCCAGGAAGAACAAGTACGAGCAATCATTAAGGTGAAAATACTTAACATTGACACACAGTTAATTTTAGATACAGGTCCAACTACCAACCTAATGTCAAATGCATTTTTCTGTGAATTGAAGGAGAGAGGCAAATTTCCAACATTTACTGTCCAGAACTGCAAGGTGCAAACTGCTACAGGCAGTAAGACTAAATTGGTAAAACATTGGGCACTTATTCCATTACAAATTGAACATTTTACAGTGAAGTTCAATTTTCTCATAATTGAGAAACCTACAGTTAATTGTCTTACTGGCATGGACATGTTTAGAACATACAAAACACAGATTGACATAGGTAATGGAAAATGCCACTTCTATACAAAGTATCAGATTTTTTCCATTGATTTAGTCAAAACACCTGATGAAAGTAATAAAAACAAACCAGAGTCAAATGTAATACTTTAATATTTCTTTCCAACTGTGTATTTCACAAACAGATATGATACCGAACAAGAAGCAAGGAGCAGAAACTAAGTGAATCACAGATACTAAATGATATGCAATGACAAGAACTTTCTAACTTGTTATTTAAGTACGCAAATGTTTTCAGTGAGGAGCCAGGAGTAATAAAAGACTATGAATATAAATTTGAAGTTTATCCACATGAAATATTTTGTGTAATGTCACATCCTATTATTCCATGGGCAAAACAAGAGGCAGTACAGGAAGAGATCAATCACGATTAAACGGGGAATTATACAAGTTCATTTTCACACTTTGTAGTCCTATATTACCAGTAAGTAAACCAATAGATCAGTAAGATTAGTTCTCGATACTAGATGTATCAATAAGATTTTAGCACCAGTATGCACAAGACCAGACAACTCGGATGAACAGGTTTTAAAGTTTAACAACACTAAATACTTCAGTATACTCGATCTCAAGGCATCCTATTGATAAATAAAGCTCCATGAAGAAAGTCGAAAATATACAGCATTTGTTTGTTGTGGCAGATGTTACAAATTCCTTGTTCTAGCTTTTGGATTGAACATTAGCGCAGGCGTATTTATATCTGTATTGGATAAGGTCTTAGGACCAGAATTGCTTAACAAAGTCACTGTTTACGTAGATGACATGCTAATAGCCACACCCACCTGGTTAGAGCATATCAGGCTCATTGAACAGATACTTCAACGATTTGCAGAATATGTAGTAGCAGCCAATTTAAAAAAGTCTTGTTTTTGGTGAGGAGCAAGCTAGATTTTTAGGATATGTTGTGTCAGAGCAAGGTATATTACCTGATCCGAAAAAAAAACTTGATGCCATACACAATTGTCCAGCTCCAAAGAATAAAAAACAACTAAAAACTTATTTAGGACTAGCATCCTTTTTTTGTAAATTCATACCACACCAATTGATGAACAGTGATGCATTACTCAACTTGCTAAGAAAAAATAGGCCTTGGTTATGGGATGATAAGTGTTAGGAGGGCTTTAATAACATTAAAAAGGCATTAATCAATGCAAACATTCTTAGCTACCCTGACATGTCCAAGGATTTTTGTCTATGCACGGATGCCTCATCTCAAAGGCTTGGGACATGTTTATTCCAGATGTGAAAGGAAGAAGGTAAGGAAGTACCCAAGGTCATCAGTTTTACTAGTCCCACGTTATTAGAGTCAGAAAGGTCCTACTCTGTGTCAGAACTGGAAAGTTTAGCAGTAATACGGGCATTTAAAAAGTATAAATATTTTTTGTGGAGCAAAAACACAAAGGTTTACTGTGACCACCAATCTCTGTCATTTCTTTTAACATGTAAACTATTGCACCGTAGATTAGCTAGGTGGTTTCTACATTTGCAAGAAGTCAATTTTGAGATCATTTATATTAAAGGAAGTCAGAATGTGATTGCAGATGCCTTGTCTAGGCTGCCACTAGGTTCAGAGGAATTTAGTGAATTAACAGAGCAAGATGCAGAAATCAGAACATTATTAATGCAAGGTACAACACAACAGTCTGATTACCATAAGTTTTGCAAGCAAATGAAAATTATACAAATGCAATCTCGGAGATGGAGTAAAGTCATGCAAAACCTTAAGCAATATGAAGGTGGAAATGTAAGTAAATGGTATCAGGAGCACAAGTGTGCTTTGTTTTATAGGAAACTTGAAAAATCTGACCAATGGTGTGTGTGTATTCCTGAAGATTATATTGACAAATTTATAAGAAGCACACATAAAGTTGGGGACACTATGGAGTAGGTAAATGTACTGAAAAAACTGCAACACTTCATTATTTTCAAAATTTGAGAAGACAAGTCCTACAGGTATTGAGAAAGTGTGCAATATGTCAAAAATCAAAACAGTCCAATGTGTCAAAATATACTGAGCTACACCCAATACTCACAAAAAAAACCTCTAGATACAGTATCCCTGTACATAGCTGGTCCATATTCAAGAAATAAGGGAGCTGTAAGATATGTAGTGGCACCAAATGATATTTTTTCGAAACGTATCAAAATTATGCCATTAAAAACGAACAGCCGCAAATATCAGAAAAGAACTGAGTAAGACTATTTCAGAAGAATAGGTAAACCAAAGGTACTACTAACTGATAATGCTCCATATTTCGTTGGGCAAAAGTGGAACAATTTATGACCTCACAGGGCATAAAACATGTATTAGTAAGCTTTTTTCACCCAGAAGCAAGCCCAGTAGAATGAGTCTTTAAAGAATTTAACTGGTTTATTAGGACATACACCCCTCCCAGACACACCCAATGCGTAGTATACATAACTCCTTTTGTGCAAATTGTCAACAACCTTCCACGTTCTCCAATAGGTTTCACACTTCACAAATTGATATTCTGGACAAAACAAACGAATGAGTGGGAGTCACCCATACCAAAAGTACCCACTACAGAAATGACACTATAAGACAAAATCAAACAAGCCACGATTACACTCGAATACACAGCTGAGTATAAAACGAAAATTTATAAGCAACTGAAAAGTGTTACAAAATTTTTTGAAGGGCAACAAGTCCTCTTACAGACACATCTTAAATTGACAAAAATTGGCAAACTGAATAAGAAGTGGCAATTACTCTATTCAGGACCATATATAATTTCCAAAATACCTTACCCTGGAATGTACAGAATAGTCAATGAGAAAACAAGGAGAGACAAGGGTCTCCATCCTCACAAAGATATACAAGCTTTTATAGAATGATGAAGCATGGTAACATTTTTCTTTCTATCACAAGATAATTGTACATAATGTGCATAACTCTAAGTGTAATTTTTTTCTGGAGAGTATTTTAGAATAAAGTAATGGGTATTGGCATAAGTAAATCTTTTGATTTGTACGCATAAGCATAAAATCAACAGGAATGAGAAGTAATACACCGCTTCACATGAAGCTAAAGTAAAAACAGAATTAGCTTCTGGCTCAGCTGTGTGTGCTCAACAATACATGCTGACGTCAGTAGTAGGACAGGAGGCATTGACCTGTGCGCACGTGCGGCAGACTGGCAAAGGCACAAAGACACAACCAAACAGGAATGCAATAGGTACAAGTGTCTAACTTAAATACAAAGTAAACAGAAATACTAAGCAATTACATCTACTGTCTAAGAACTACGGAACATATTGATAAATACTAAGCTATATATAACATATTTACAAGCATAAGGAAGCATTATGAAAAAATATACAAAATGTGTAAGCTAAGAAGAAATGATATAATACCGTATAGCAGGGTAAATGATCATAAAGGGTAACAGAGTAAACGAATGTCTATGAATTTAAAAGAAGTATGGAAATATCTGGGACAGATGTAATGACCAAATGTATCAGTGGCCACTGAGCCACACAATTAGTTTTAAGTTTTTTTTTCAGTCACCAGTGCATCGTCGCAGTGCAGAAGAGAATTACATCTGGAGTAGCAGGTACCAAATGAAGAAATGGGCCACACCTCGAGTAAACAATTTAGTTATAAGGATATTTATACAAAGGTCATATGGCAAATTCATTTCTCTCCGGATGGTCAAACATTAATTCCACTGGTGTAAAACCTGTGACATCATGAGGTAAGTTGTTATATATTTGCTCAAAGATGTTGAGGTACTCACTCCATTTCGTATGCTTAGTTGGAGCATACGTCCTCATGAATCTATTGTATTCCTGAAAAATTCTTTCCACCGGGCTTGCTTGTGGGTTAAAGCGGGATATCAATATGTGCTTGATCCCCTGATCCCTTAAGAATTCTTTCCACTTCATACTCTTAAAATACGAAGCATTATCTGACAAAATAGTAATAGGGTTGCCCACTTGCGGAACAAATTCCATTGCTATCTGCTTAATAATAGGGATAGACGTGGCACGTTTTATCGCATATAACTTCACATACTTCGTGAACAAGTCATATATCGCCAAGACATACTTTACACCTCTGCGAGCAGTGGGTAAAGGTCCCGCGATATTGATTGATACCAGGCTTAGTGGTCTATTCGGTACAATTGGGTGCAATTCCCCTCTTGTACCTATATTAGTGGCTTTAACCTTTTGACAGGTGGTACAGCTGCGTATTAACCTCTGTACAGGTTTCTGTAGGTTTGGATAATAGCAATAGGTATCGATCTTTCTTGTACACTTCTTTATTCCAAAATGTCCCCAACAATGGTGTGTATACCAGATTAGATTTCTAAACCCCCTCCTGGAATGAAAACAAGCCATTGTTCACAATTAGATTTCTTTCTGTAGAACAAAACATTGTCCTTGATTTTATAGTGCCTCTGTAATTCACTATCCTCCCCACTGTTAATTATTTCTCGCACAGTTCGCCACAGCGGATCTGCCTCTTGCAAATTCGCTATGTTCTTAAACATAGACAAATATTTCTGCTGTCAAGCTCCATCCTGCAACAGCAGTACTTTATACTCAGATGATTGGTCTACTAATGCAGCGAATACACCTAAGCCCTATGGTAAACGCGATAATGCATCCGCCACCACATTTTGATTTCCCTTCAAATAAATACTCCTGTAAGGCTAAAATCCACTGAGCTAATCAAGCATGTAGCAACTTACATGATGGTGATCACAAAACACTAATATCTTCTTTCCGTATACATAGTAGTGATACTTACAGAAAGCCCAGACCACAGCTAGAGCTTCTAGCTACATGGTGGAGTAGGCTCGTTCACAAGGTGACAAAACACAACTAGCGAAACCAATAATCTTTATCTCGGTAGTCCCTGAGGTGTCATCCACGTGGAATAAGCATGCCCCCCAGGCCTGTAGTGGAAGCATCCGACGCAATGCAAAAATCCCTCGACATATCAGGATGGTGAAGTACTATAGAAATTAACAAGGCCTTTCTAATTTGATCAAAGTCGTGCTTGCACTGATCAGTAAACATCCACTGACTATTCTTTTTAAATAGTGACAATAATGCTCTACTGTTCATCAACTGCACTGGTATGAACCGTCTGAAAAAGGAAGCTAACCCCAGATATGCCTTTAGTTGTTTACGATTAATACAGTGTGGCTTATTCTTTATGGCTTCTAGTTTTCCTAGTTCTGGAGAAATACCCTTGGGTGATATTGTGTGTCCCAGGTACTTCAACTAGTGCCGTCCAAATTTTGATTTCTTTAAATTAACTGTAACACCAGCCTGTGAGAATTTACCTAACACTCGCTTTATGAGTACCACGTGCTCCTCCCACGTATTTGTGGTGATCAATAAATCTTCCACATAGAGTGTTACGAGGTCCAATAATTCTGGTCCTGGCACAGTGTCTAATGCAGAGATAAATACACCCGCATTGACATTCAAACCAAATGGAAGCATGCGAAATTGGTACTTCCCCCCACCAAAAATTAAGACAGTATATTTCCTGCATTGTTCTGTTAAAGGGACTTGCCAATATGATATTTTCAAATCGATACTTGAGAGAAACTTTACTCCATGAAACTTCTGTATTTGTTCATCCAGGTTTCCCATACACTTTTCCCACAGCTAGTAAGGCACTACTACAGGGAGAAAGGGACAGTTCAATGATTCCCCAATCCAAAATTTTTTTTTATTTCCTTCCTTACAGCTTCACGTTTACTCCACGGCATGGAATACGAAGCATGACTAAACGTCTGATGCGGATATACTTGCATATCATATATGTAGCCTTGAATTATTCCATGTTTTTCCGAAAATGTGCCAGCGTAATCACCCAATAATTTATTGGACCATCCACCATACAGCCCGGACCTTGCGCCCACTGACTTCCATGTCTTCAGTTACCTTAAGTCACATCTTGGTGGAAACGGGGTTGATTATGTCGAAAAATAACAAATAATCCATTTAATAAGATGTAACTGACGTTTTCTAAATAAATGTTCTATTTAAGGACTGCGAGCCATTGTATCACCACTTTTCGAAATGCCCTCGTATATGAAATCACTTATTTTGTGCAGGTATATTAGACACAATTGGAATTATGAAACTTTCTATAAATTACCTCTTTAGGATATTGAAAAAGGAATGAAAAACAAGGGGTTGTTTTATTTCAACTAGTGAATAAAGAAACAATATGATAGTACACAAATGATTAGTCAGTACACATCATTTCCTTGAAATAAGAGTTCCTTGGCAACTAGTCCATGATGGTACGAGTCATACATCCTTGAACCAGTAGATGAGTATTTCCTTCGTTCCCTCCGAAGCAAAGGAAGCAGCGCCCAGCGTAGTTAGGCCAGCAATACGTAATGTTTTACTCCTATTTTAAATGTTTTCTCCCTTCTCTACCTAAGGAAGAAATGAGCTCCCATAAGTGATAAAAGCCTATCTATAAATAAATGAAGTATAAATGTATCATATGCTTGTTTTCTACCACAATAATGTGTTATGTAATTAATTTGTATCTGTGATGTGAACAAAGTTAAGTTAAAACTAACAAACAAACTGTAGTAACAGAAACCAGTTAATGTAAACTTTATGACATTTTAAAACTTAAGAAATTTATGTTCATAGTATAAGCGATGGATAGAATGTCAGACATAGGTATAACTATCCTGTTATATATTGTTGTAACTCAATAATTGTATGAATTTTCATTGGAAACCAAACTCCATGTATATGAGTGAACTTTAAAGACAAGCAATTTATACAATGTTTTGGACGACAACATGACTCTTTCCACAAAGTGGACGGTGAAGTGTGGTGACACTAACACACGTGTGCTAGGAAGTAATCTGTGAGTATTGTCTCACACCACACCTGATACATTAATAAGGGAACTATAGTTGTTCGAGCCAGTACTTACCTCGTCGACAGATGCTGTTGTCCAGGGTTCTCTCTGCTGAAAATGCAAGTACGATGGGTAATAATGATGTCTGGTCTGTAAGAATGGAGATCTGCCACAGCGTCAGATTTTGAACAACAAGCACACTCACCACATCCAGAATGAAGACAAATGCCATGCAATTCTTTAATATGTAATACTCAGGTGAAAGTGTGTCTCTCAATGTGAAATTAACACTATGAAATAAGTGCACACACATACACTGGTAGCAACTAACATGTTGACCATTAGCGGCTCGTGCTTAGCTGCCAAACCTACTAGCGCACGGCCGCAAAACCAGGCAGTAAGGCCGCTGCAAACTGAACATTACTGTCAGCACGCTAAATTCAAATATGTAATTAACTATCGTATTATGTATATAATTTTTTAATTTCTTGTAGAACTCTAACATACATAGGATAAGCTGACATATCCATTCAATTAAATAAAAGAGAAGTTTACAAATACAGGGCATCGACCCATGTCTACAAACGTAAATATAAGTTATGTACGTGCAAAAACACTGCACGTCTCCATACTATGTCAATGTACAGTGTGGGGGCAATTGTGTAGGTACATGGTGAAAGACCCCCCTGATATGGTAAAGTTAAAATTTATTAAAAAATGAAGCAGTGATAATGACAGAATCGAAAACCAGCCAAAAGTGTCAGCAAAGACATTAATTATGAATGCACAGTATGGCGCAGATAAATGAACAAACACCATCATTCACTTCTTTGTGCATGATTCTGTCTCACTCTCTCATATGTGGAAGCATGGTTAAGATTTTTTTTTCGGAGTACGACGTGCTATGAGTGTTTTGTATTATATGTGATTCTGAATAAGAGAAGATTTAATAACCGTATTAAGTATTTTTACTGAAGTGAAGTAGAGCCAAGTTGGGAGGAATTTCCTTCACATTTTATATCACCTTGAGAGGCACCGGTGTTCCCTGGAGTTGGCTGCCTGCATCTACAATTGAAATGTAGGAAAGGAAGTCCACGGTCATATTTTTGCAAGATTAACAAGAAGGAGAAGCTTTCAGAAGACAACAAATATAATTAGAATATATATAGTGATGGACACAAGAAAAAGAGAAAAGACGCAAGGTAAAGAGAATGAACAATAGCACAATTTCGTACACACAAAACATTTAATAATAATGCAACTGTACTATCCTTTAATTTTTCCATTTTAATTATATATATCCATTTTTTATTATTATAATACAGCTAATATCTTCTGTTTAGTCCCGCTTCGGTCAAAAACAGGTTTCAATCAACAAATTTAAACATTGGGTGCTGCTACTTTCAAACTGTACAAGTAGTTTGTCCAGTATTTCTTCAGCATTACTGCACGCCATCACGAGTCGAGCAACTGGTCTGCTTAGCACACTTTGTATCAAACTTGTTGCTTTCTCACCATCCTTTTGCCATTCTGCATACACTGCCTGTTGTTCAGTTGTCAGTTCTTGTGACAACAGCACACATTCACACCTACTGTTAATAATGTTCTCACGTTCATATCAATGAAGCACTGTAGAGACATGCCATTTCCATTTTCCCCAGCTGCCAGGCCTTTCAAGTATATTAGTATTCACTTCATAATTGCAATTAGTAGCCACGTTCTTAAGGATGGTTCCCCTTATTGTACAACTTGTTTCAACAAAAAATTTCCTCTAGCAGCACTAACTGGATTGGGTCAATCTTCTTCTACAACTATGATTTGTTCATTTTGACATGGGATGGCCCCATAACATGTTGTAAATTATTAAGTTCAACCAACATGGTTTCAGTTACAAAAGGTTTATTAACAGTGTACAAGACGAAACTATTCAATAACAGAAGTAATTACAAAGAGTTTTTACAACAAAAATCAAAAATATTTCAAACGTACCATGGAACAGTACTTTACAATGAACCTTCATGCATTTTCCCTTTTATTGTATCAGTTATTACTTAATTAATGATCTAGTCATACATCCAACACAACACTTGATCAGAAAATTACAGTGTCACAACTATGGGGTCACTGAAGGTGACTGCAGTCTGAAACAGAGAACAGTCAACACGAAGTGTTCTGAATGACATTGACATAACAATCAGTACTTGGGGGTCTGTGGCCAACTTATCAAGCTGTTACTATAGATACTCGATTGGGGACTCATAACATACTAATTTCTGTAGGTTACCAATTAATAATAAGATTTCTACATTTGCAGCCTCAGGTGCTACTCTCAATGGTAGTATTGGCTCTTGTATCTATGTGAAATGTGGACAATAAGCAGTTAAGACAAGGTGAGGATAGAAACTTTAGAAGTACACCACTACAGAAGAACCTTGAAGATTAGATGGGTAAGATTGTTTAACTAATGAGGTGGTACTGAATCGAACTGAGGAGAAAAGAAACTTATGGCACAACCGAATCAGTTGATAGGACACTTCTGGAGGCATCAAGGAATAATCAGTTTGTTAATGGATGGAAGTGTGGATTGGAAGGTGGGGGGATGAAGGGACTGTAGAGGGAGACCTAGGCATGAACTCATTATGCTGGTTGAAATGGGTAAAGGCTGCAGTGGTTGTTGAGAGCTGAGGTGGCTAGCACAGGATAAACTAGTGAGAAGAGCTGCATTACACAGTCTTTGGTCTGAAGGTAACAACAACAACAGCAACAACAGGGAAGGAAGGGAGAAGGGAAGAAAGATTAGGTTTTATGCTTTATCAGTGATGAGTTCATTACAGAAAGAGTGTAAGTTCAAGTTCAAGGAGTATGTATGGAATCTTTTTTATGAACTATGAAATACTGATTAAAGCCATAGAAATTGCATAAAGGTAGGGAAATTAAGCAGACTGGACCTTTACAAGGTCTATTCAAAAAATTCCAGAACATTTGTAATTTCACGCCAATGGTGTGTTGGAGCGAAACCTGGTTGGCATCCCTGCACACGCCTTTGTTTAATGCATAACTGCAGAAGTTTCATCGTTGTATGTCTGTTAGTCATTTCTCAGAGCTGTGTTGAGTTGAACATTGTTTTGCAGAGTTCGTAAATTTCAAGAGGGCAGTGTTAGAGAAGTAATGTGTGTGTATTAAATTTTGCGTGGAACTCAAGAAAACCTTTACAGAGAGACACCAAATGATGCGGGTTGCCTACTGTGATGAGTGCTTAAGCTATACTTGGTGTTACAAATGGTTCACACGGTTTAAAAATGACCAGATGAAAGTTAAATATCGACTGTCATTCAGGACACCCTTCAACATCAACTGGTGATGCTCATGTCAGGAATGTCAACGAAATTGTGCCTGCCAATAGAAGACTGACTGTCCGAGAGATTGCAAAAGAATGTAACATTTTGGTTGGATCCTGTCACGAAATCCTGACACAGATTCTTGGAATGCATTGTGTTGCTGCCAAGTTCATCCCACAGCTCTGAGTCATAAGACCAGAAAGACCTTTAGACCTTTGCCTCACAATCTGTGAACAGCTTTTGGATTGTGCAAATGAGAACGTTGTGTTCCTTAAGAGAACCATAACTGGTGATGAAATGTGGGTCTATGGTTATTAGTTGAGACCAAGGTTCAGTCTTCACAATGGATCAGAAAAGGTTCTCCA
Organism: Schistocerca piceifrons; assembly: GCF_021461385.2. Lineage (NCBI taxonomy): Eukaryota > Metazoa > Arthropoda > Insecta > Orthoptera > Acrididae > Schistocerca > Schistocerca piceifrons. The sequence continues at coordinate 682,202,677 of NC_060140.1, forward strand.
AGAACAAAAAAGGCTTGTCAAATGTCAAAGCCATGCTGATAGTTTTCTTTGATGTTGAAGGATTAATTTATCATGAATTCGCGCCTTAGGGACCAACTGTTAATCAATGGTACTATCAGGACATCTTGCGAGGCCTGCGAGAAAATGAGAGAAGGAAATGTCCTGAAATGTGGCAAGACAATTCATGGCTCTTGTGTCACTATAGTACACCTGCACTTTCATTCCTGTTGGTGGGTGGCTATCGCTAAAAAACAAAATCAATGAGCTGCCACATCCTCCGTACTCTCCACACCTGACCCCTGTGGACTTTGTTTTAGTTCCAAAGTTGAAAACCCCGTTGAAAGGATAAAGATTGCAATGATAGACGAGATAAAAGAAAATTTGCAGACAGCACTTTGCACAATCCAGCAAGAGGCATATCAAGACTGATTCCAGAACTGAAAACAGCATTGTGACTGGTGTATCAATTGTGAAGGAGAGTGTTTTGAATGAGACCATGCACAATAAGTAAAAGGTAAGTGTAGAAAGATTTTGTGGCCATATTTCAAGATTTTTTTGAACAGACCTGCTATATGTTGAAACAACCATAAGTTGTTGAGTTTTTCTAAAGTAGCATTAGGTAACAACTGATTGAAGTAAGTGCAGGAAATACAATAAAAAATGAACAGGAAGCTTTGAGAGATGAATAGTGAAGGTAGCAGAGGAACAACAAGGCAAAAGGCGAGGCCCAGTAAGAATCCTTGGCTAACACATGACATACTAAATATAACTGATGAAAGGAGAAAATATAAAAATGCAACAAACAACACAGGCAAAAGGGAATATACACCTAAAAATGTGAGTGCCTGACACTGCACAACTACAAAGCACAAATGTGTAGAGGAGAGATGCAAAGCTGTTGAAACACGCAGAACTGTAGGTATGGTAAATGCCACATACAGGAAGATTACAAAAGCTTAGGAGAGAAGATAAGCAGCTGCAAGAACACCGAGAATTAAGCGGCAGTTACCACCAAGAAAAAAGGGATGGCTGAAAAATGGAAGGAATATACAGAAGGGCACAATTAAGAAAGAAACTTGAAGACAATAGTATGGAAAGGAAAGAGGAAGTGTACGAAGATGAAATGGGAGACACAAATGCGGGAAGTATTCATCACACTACTCAAAGACTTGAAACTATGTACATGGAGTACACAATATCCTCTTGGTATTATTAAGGTCATTGGGAGGACCAACCACTACAAAACTGTTCCATGTGGTATAAGAATATATGAGACAGATGAATACCTTCAGACTTCAAGAAAAATGTGATAACATCAGCAGTTTGTCATCAAAGAATTTAATTAATTATTCAAGTTTGCTGGACTCATGACTAAGTTCCAAGAGCTCAGAATTTTTTGTTTACTTTTACTGAGAGGTTCCTCTCTCTCTCTCTCTCTCTCTCTCTCTCTCTCTCTCTCTCTCTCTCTCTCTCTCTCTCCTCTGAATGAGATGGAGAAGATATTGACTGGTTCTATTTACCTGGTTGTGGAGTTACACTCATTTTTCATACTTACATGTATGCATATGCACCTTCACCACAACATGTCTGTCCACAAAGGAGTTTGGTAGTTCAGCGGTTTTTTTTTTTTTTTTTTTTTTTTTTAACTGTGCTATCAGTATGGATAAATAAAACAAAGGAGTAATTAGTACTTCAAATCATGTCTGCCCACAGAGGAGTTTGGTAGTTCGGCGTTTCCCCCCCCCCCCCCCCCCCCCCAGTGCTATCGTTATGGATAAATAAAACACAGAAGTAATTAGTATTTCAAATCTGTCAACATCCTGGGATGGGAATTATGAATCAATAAGACAACTACAGTGCAGTAAGAAGAGAGAATTTCATAATTAATTTTTATTTAAAATGTTATATTTATTAAATGTAAAATACCATTATCTTCCCAAAACTAAAAAAAGCATTTGTAAAATTATTAGCAAATATTATTTTATACCTTGGGCCACAGAGAGGAATAAACTAATCAGACAAGCCATCACTGCACAGCACATAAAATACTATGGCCCAGCTATTTATGTTAATTATATCAGTAAAAAGATTCAGATGAACTATCATCACTGTCAACATTCATTGCTTTGGTTATTATATGTTTTGGGATGGTTTCTCCCCTTCAGAAGTGCTGCATATATGTCATTTACAGCCTGATTTTCTGTTGTGGTATGAATAAAAGATAATTTTGTTTTCTTTGCATCTTTCTTTTCGTCAGCTCTGTCTTTTTTTGTCTTCTGTTGATGAACGTATCGCAGAACTTCACCACTGAAAAGTAAGAAAATGAATATAACAATAGCTATGTGCCTAACAACAACTTTTGTAACATAATAATATGTAACGCCTCATGTTTGTTTTATGCAGCATTTCAAAGATAAAGCTAAAAAAATTAAAGTTCCCCTAACATACAATACTATATGTGAAGATATAGCAACAATTTTTTTTGAGATTCTTATGTGACCGTACCTCCCCCAACAGCAGATGAAACATTCAGTAGCACACAAAAATCACAAAACACACTGTGAATGTGAGGGAACCCAGACAGCTATTTTAATTACAATAAGTAGTTGACAGCTTTTGTACTTTTTCTCAATAGACTATTCTAAAATAACTATAGAATTAAAATTTCCATGTCAGCTTGGCTCATATATGAATGTTGTTGTTGTTGTGGTCTTCAGTTCTGAGACTGGTTTGATGCAGCTCTCCATGCTACTCTATCCTGTGCAAGCTTTTTTCATCTCCCAGTACCTACTGCAACCTACATCCTTCTGAATCTGCTTAGTGTATTCATCTCTTGGTCTCCCTCTACGATTTTTACCCTCCACGCTGCCCTCCAATACTAAATTGGTGATCCCTTGATGCCTCAGAACATGTCCTACCAACCGATCCCTTCTTCTGGTCAAGTTGTGCCACAAACTTCTCTTCTCCCCAATCCTATTCAATACTTCCTCATTAGTTATGTGATCTACCCATCTAATCTTCAGCATTCTTCTGTAGCACCACATTTCGAAAGCTTCTATTCTCTTCTTGTCCAAACTATTTATCGTCCATGTTTCACTTCCATACATGGCTACACTCCATACGAATACTTTCAGAAATGACTTCCGGACACTTAAATCAATACTGGATGTTAACAAATTTCTCTTCTTCAGAAACGCTTTCCTTGCCATTGCCAGCCTACATTTTATATCCTCTCTACTTCGACCATCATCAGTTATTTTGCTCCCCCAAATAGCAAAACTCCTTTACTACTTTAAGTGCCTCATTTCCCTAATCTAATTCCCCTCAGCATCACCCGACTTAATTAGACTACATTCCATTATCCTTGTTTTGCTTTTGTTGATGTTCATCTTATATCCTCCTTTCAAGACACTGTCCATTCCATTCAACTGCTCTTCCAAGTCCTTTGCTGTCTCTGACAGAATTACAATGTCATCGGCGAACCTCAAAGTTTTTATTTCTTCTCCATGAATTTTAATACCTACTCCGAATTTTTCTTTTGTTTCCTTTACTGCTTGCTCAATATACAGATTGAACAACATCGGGGAGAGGCTACAACCCTGTCTTACTCCCTTCCCAACCACTGCTTCCCTTTCATGTCCCTCGACTCTTATAACTGCCATCTGGTTTCTGTACAAAATTGTAAATAGCCTTTCGCTCCCTGTATTTTACCCCTGCCACCTTTAGAATTTGAAAGAGAGTATTCCAGTCAACATTGTCAAAAGCTTTCTCTTAAGTCTACAAATGCTAGAAAACGTAGGTTTGCCTTTCCTTAATCTTTCTTCTAAGATAAGTCGTAAGGTCAGTATTGCCTCACGTGTTCCAGTGTTTCTACGGAATCCAAACTGATCTTCCCCGAGGTTGGCTTCTACTAGTTTTTCCATTTTGTCTGTAAAGAATTCGTGTTAGTATTTTGCAGCTGTGACTTATTAAGCTGATAGTTCGGTAATTTTCACATCTGTCAACACCTGCTTTCTTTGGGATTGGAATTATTATATTCTTCTTGAAGTCTGAGGGTATTTCGCCTGTTTCATACATCTTGCTCACCAGATGGTAGAGTTTTGTCAGGACTGGCTCTCCCACGGCCGTCAGTAGTTCCAATGGAATATTGTCTACTCCGGGAGCCTTGTTTCGACTCAGGTCTTTCAGTGCTCTGTCAAACTCTTCACGCAGTATCATATCTCCCATTTCATCTTCATCTACATCCTCTTCCATTTCCATAATATTTTCCTCAAGTACATCGCCCTTGTATAGACCCCTCTATATACTCCTTCCACCTTTCTGCTTTCCCTTCTTTGCTTAGAACTGGGTTTCCATCTGAGCTCTTGATATTCATACAAGTCGTTCTCTTATCTCCAAAGGTCTCTTTAATTTTCCTGTAGGCGGTATCTATCTTACCCCTAGTGAGTACATCCTTACATTTGTCCTCTAGCCATCCCTGCTTAGCCATTTTGCACTTCCTGTCGATCGCATTTTTGAGACGTTTGTATTCCTTTTTGCCTGTTTCACTTACTGCATTTTTATATTTTCTCCTTTCATCAATTAAATTCAATATTTCTTCTGTTACCCAAGGATTTCTACTAGCCCTCGTCTTTTTACCTACTTGATCCTCTGCTGCCTTCACTACTTCATCCCTCAAAGCTACCCATTCTTCTTCTACTGTATTTATTTCCCCCATTCCTGTCAGTTGCTCCCTTATGCTCTCCCTGAATCTCTGTACAACCTCTGGTTCTTTTAGTTTATCCAGGTCCCATCTCCTTAAATTCCCACCTTTTTGCAGTTTCTTCAGTTTTAATCTACAGGTCATAACCAATAGATTGTGGTCAGAGTCCACATCTGCCCCTGGAAATGTCTTACAATTTAAAACCTGGTTCCTAAATCTCTGTCTTACCATTATATAATCTATCTGATACCTTTTAGTATCGCCAGGGTTCTTCCATGTATACAACCTTCTTTCATGATTCTTAAACCAAGTGTTAGTTATGATTATGTTGTGCTCTGTGCAAAATTCGACCAGGCGGCTTCCTCTTTCATTTCTGTCCCCCAATCCATATTCACCTACTATGTTTCCTTCTCTCCCTTTTCCTACACTCGAATTCCAGTCACCCATGACTATTAAATTTTCGTCTCCCTTCACAATCTGAATAATTTCTTTTATTTCATCATACATTTCTTCAATTTCTTCGTCATCTGCAGAGCTAGTTGGCATATAAACTTGTACTACTGTAGTAGGCGTGGGCTTCTATCTATCTTGGCCACAATAATGCGTTCACTATGCTGTTTGTAGTAGCTTACCCGCATTCCTATTTTCCTATTCATTATTAAACCTACTCCTGCATTACCCCTATTTGATTTTGTGTTTATAACCCTGTAGTCACCTGACCAGAAGTCTTGTTCCTCCTGCCACCGAACTTCACTAATTCCCACTATGTCTAACTTCAACCTATCCATTTCCCTTTTTAAATTTTCTAACCTACCTGCCCGATTAAGGGATCTGACATTCCACGCTCCGATCCGTAGAATGCCAGTTTTCTTTCTCCTGATAACGACATCCTCTTGAGTAGTCCCCGCCCAGAGATCCGAATGGGGGACTATTTTACCTCCGGAATATTTTACCCAAGAGGACGCCATCATCATGTAATCATACAGTAAAGCTGCATGCCCTCGGGAAAAATTACGGCTGTAGTTTCCCCTTGCTTTCAGCCGTTCGCAGTACCAGCACAGCAAGGCCGTTTTGGTTATTGTTACAAGGCCAGATCAGTCAATCATCCAGACTGTTGCCCTTGCAACTACTGAAAAGGCTGCTGCCCCTCTTCAGGAACCACACGTTTGTCTGGCCTCTCAACAGATACCCCTCCGTTGTGGTTGCACCTACGGTACGGCTATCTGTATCGCTGAGGCACGCAAGCCTCCCCACCAACGGCAAGGTCCATGGTTCATGGGGGGGGGGGGCATATATGAATACGTTACTTAAATCTGTTTTAACCAGTCCTGTTCCGCTAAGCGCATCCTTTGCTATAATATTAGAAATATATACAGCTGTAAATGTAAGGCTGAATCTATACTGGAATGTTGTTATTGTGTAGCATAATACAATATGATGACTATATAACTTATCATTTCACTTCCAAAATATACCTTCTTACCAATCTCACTAAACAATAAAATGTTTGCTAATGGTTGCAGCATATCATTTACTGTGATGTTACAATATCATTTTTACAGAACTATTCAAGGTATGAAATGAACTAAAAGGATCGCAAACAATGTTAGACAAGAAACTAAAAATAGAAGTAGATTGGGCGTTAGTCTATACCTTATCTTCAGTAGGAGAAATTCCAGGTGTTGCAAAAGACATTTAAAACTGAAACAAAATTTTCCATCTCAGCAGTGCTTGGAGTTTTGCCTCCTCAAGTTAAGTAATGGCGATCAATTCGGTCTCCTTGTAATTTTAGTTTCCTCAAATGAATTTTTCTTTTCATACAATGAGCTAAAAGTTTAACAGTGAATGAGGCATCCAAACATAATATTTACACCTTATTTTTATATTTTCTTTAATATTATTTAATTTTTACACTTTATTTATTTCATTTGCCAGTTTATTTTATATTTCTGTATCAGCTTTTACCTTTCATCGCCTTCTTTCATATCTGACAGTGCTTACTGATGTACAGTACTACCTTTGCTCTCCTACAATCAGTCAGCTTTGCCATCCATTCTTCTAATAATCATTGGCTCCTTCTTAGTCTGGGGAGTAGCACTGCCTGAAGTTAAGTATTGACCAACCCATCTGTGTCTTTTAGATTGTAACAAAGTTTAGATTTTATGGTATTACGAATTTTTGAATGGAATTATTATTTTTATAGAGCACTTGTACCATGTGAGATTTTTGAAATACGAAGAAGTTTCATGTCTTCTTACCAAAAGAAATAGGTATGGTGGGAAGGGGTTAGGAGGAGTGTGTGTGTGTGTGTGGGGGGGGGGGGGGGGGGGGGGGGGGGGGGGGGGGGGGGGGGGGGGGGGGGGGGGGGGTTGAAGGAAGAGACAAATACAGTATGAAACCTTGCGCAAGTCAGGGTTAAATATTCTTACGTTAGGTGCAATTTCACTTGAAAAGGTACAAATATTCATTTCATAAGTGGACACCCCACCCCCTTTATCAGAACACAGCCATTTCATATTCTGCAAAAAAAAACATCACAACTGCATGTGCCATGAAAGAAAAAGGGGGGCGCTTAATTAAGGAGCCAGATTTTGGTTCATACATTAAAAAAGATAAATGAAACTTGTTTTATGGCATCAAAGAGCATATTTTGTTGTCAAATTCTATTGGAGACCAAAATATAAAAGTAGCAGTGAACATGAAAGCAATAATACAACTAGGTTCATTGTCTCAAAATAGTAGCTTCAGTCTCTTGTGACAAGAAATGTAAAACTGAAGAGGAATCAGATAAGGAGATTCCATATCATCCAAATTATTTTCTGTGCTTCTAAAGGAATTTTCCACGTCCTAACTTAGGAAAACAAAGAAGGAATTTGTGTTAATGGAATGTTAATGGAACATTTATGAACCACTTCCATTTTGTTGATAACATTGTACTGTTTGCTTGCAGTGAAGATGAACTCCAACTACTAATGGAAAAACTTAATACAGCAAGCTTGAAAATAGGTCCGAATAACAATTACATTAAGAATTGGATAACGCAAAATGAAATTTTATATGTTGACAATGAAGTCATAAAACCAGTTAATAAGGTTTTATATTCAGGACAGTTGAAAACAATGACTGGTCAGACAGCAAAATACAAACAGATGAGTAGAAATGGCTTGGAGTGCTGATGGCAAACTAAATAGTGTTTTCAAAACAAAGATTCCTGTGGATCCGAAGCAGGAAGATTATAGTCACTGTGTATAACCAGTTTTGACTCCTTGTAGTGGGACTGAACTTCTAATGGCAAAACCATTCCAGTACTCAGGCTTCTTCAGTGAGCAATGGAGATATGTTTATTGCAAATTACTAGGAGGCAGTAAAATACACAAATCGTTACAGGAATAGATGGGAGCAGAACACATAATTGTAACTGCAAACAAAATAAAATATGAGGGGGCAGGGATGTAGCCTGGAGAATGGATGACAGACAGATAAAGTTCTCCGCTAAGCTCCAAAAGATAAAAAAGTAGCAATGAGAACTTAAAGGAAAATGTGTAAATGAAAAACAAAAAAAAAAAACAAATGAGCAATATGGATGTGTATAACTGAAGATTAATGCATCATAAAACCTTGAGGAGTCCTCACCCAGCACCAAATGTCATATGGCTGCTGCTGCAGAAAAATTTTGAGCTGTTAACTGCCTTTCTTCTACACAACCAGTTCTCTCAGTGTCATGAAACATGTATCAATAGAAAACACAGTGCTGCCACAGAATGATGCAAGTAAGAAAAGGTAGCTCCAAAGAACAAAGACGGAAAAATAGTTTTAAAAACAGTAGCATAAAACTTAAAAATAGTAGGAATTGTAGAAGCTTAAAAATTTATTGTGCACCATAACAACCAATTCATACTTGTACAGTTCATATTTTCAAGATTATTAATTAGATTTTAATGTGTACTCAAAAATTGAAAAGTACATAGAAAATAAAAATTGCATGCTGTTAGTAAAATGACTTAAACATTACATTGTATTTAGGCTTCTGTACAAAAAAGGAGTCAATAAAATCTGACTTTCATTTATGAACAATCTTGCAAATTTTCTCTTCACTGCTTTCAAGTTCCCTTCCTTTTTGCATAATTTTAATATGCCTTCCATCATTTCTTAAGCTGCCCTGACACCTTCCAAGTTTTTGTTCTTAATTGCATCTCTCAGTCTTGCTCTTTTAAGCAAAGTATCAACAGAATGTTTTGTTTCTTTTCTCTCCCATGACACTGTCTTCATCTGCTCTTCAAGTTTCTTAACTGAAATTTTCAGACTTGAAAGTTTTCCAAACTTTATTTGAGCTTGTTTGGCTGCTTCTTTTTCTTTTCCTCAGCTTTCAACTTCTCTTCCATTTTTCTTTGAGGTAATTTTCATAAATCTTCGATCTCCATAGGCAAGTTTAAGTAAATCTTTCATAGTTGGTACATCTGCTACACTGTCGTAAGCTTTCAACACATCTTGAATTAATAGCTTGTCATTTAATAAACACACTGACACAGATGATTTTTCCTCACAAAAGAACTATCTCAAGATCACTATTCCCATGTGATACAGATAAACACAATTTTACCGAAGTTCCAAGAGATAGATATTTAAAACAGTACACTTCATTTCTGCTATACACAATATCGCTACTAAAAATCAATTCTCACTGGCTGTTTAGTTGCAGAGAATTCTGCCTTTAGTGCATGCCATTAATTTCTTATGACTAGGTCTTTCACATCAGTGAATACTAGTGCTTTAGTAAGGTCATTCATCCTTGAAATCTCTTTTACTTCTGTTGCTTGGAGACACTGAAAATGAGGCAGTAAGTTACCAAATTATGACACTGTTTAACATCATTTCTGCCCATTTTATTGCTCATGAAAACCACACATTGCATGTTGTACCACCACACAGCGAGACCTTCAGAGGTAGTGATCCAGACTGCTGTACACACCGGTACCTCTAATACACAATAGCACGTCCTCTTGCATTGATGCATGCCTGTATTCATCATGGCATACTAGCCACAAGTTCATCAAGGCACTGTTGGTCCAGATTGTCCCACTCCTCAATGGTGATTCGGCGTAGATCCCTCAGAGTGGTTTGTGGGTCACGTCTTATATAAACAGCCCTTTTCAATCTATACCAGGCATGTTCGATAGGGTTTATGTCTGAAGAACGTGCTGGCCACTCTAGTCACAAGATATGATGATGAGGGCGCAAATTGTCATCCACGAAGGCGAATTCCTCGCCAATATGTTGCTGATATGGTTGCACTATCTGTCGGAGGATGGCATTCACGTATCATAAAGCCGTTACAGCCATGATCACCAGCAATGTACGTCGGCCCCACATAATACCACCCCGAAACAGCAGGGAACCTCCACTTTGCTGCACTCGCTGGACCGTGTGTCCAAGGCGTTCAGACTGACCCGGTCACTTCCAAACACATCTCCGACGATTGTCTGGTTGAAGGCATGTGCGACACTCATCGGTGAAGAGAATGTAATGTCAATCCTGAGCGGGTCAATTCGGCAGGTTGTTGGGCCCATCTGTACCATGCTGCATGGTGTTGTAGTTCCAAAGATGGACCTCGCCATGGACGTCGGGAGTGAAGTTGCGCATCATGCAGTCTATTGCGCGTAGTTTGAGTCATAACATGATGTCCTGTGGCTGCACGAAAAGCATTATTCAACACGGTGGAACTGATGTCAGGATTCCTCCAAGCCATAATTCGTATGTAGCGGTGATCCGCTGCAGCAGTAGCCCTTGGGTGGCCTGAGCAAAGCATGTCATTAATAGTTTCTGTCTCTCTGTATCTCTGCCATGTTCTGGGAACCGGGGTGAGGCAAAACTTTTTTTGATATGTGTAATTGTAAGATGCTAAGTACTGATTTTGTATCTTGTGACATACAGGATACCTGTCTTTCTCAATTAAGGATTTTATGTGAACGCAGGTTTGCAAATTCTTCCTCCTATTCTTTCCCTAATATTTCTCAGTTCAGTACAGACAACATGGATAAGTGGCTCTGATGATTCAAACAATTTTATTAATGGACAATATATGTCAGCAGTATCTAGAACAAAATTAAGTTCTGCTTTGATCTCAACAAATTTCACTACACAATACATTTGTAATTCTCTGAATTTAGTAAATTCTTATCACGTAATGGAACAAAGTGAAAAACATAATCTGTAACTGCTGGCCACTGCTCAAGAACACTCCCTGCTCTCAGCCATCTGTTTAACAGTCGCCTGATTCCCCCAAACAGTTGCATTTTCACCACTTCTTTTTAAAAGAGATACAACAGTTGTGTTTGGTAAAAAATAGCATTTTTGTTGCCTGTTATAGCTTTTAAGACATGAAGGTTAGGCTATCCTGAAATTTATTTTTTCACATAACCTGCAAATGATTCAATTTAATAGGTCTATACTTTCCGTTTAAAAATTGCCAGGTTTTCAGTAATTATACACTATCACCATTATTATTAGAATATCCTGCTGCTTTAATGACAGCATGAATTTGGATACAGAATTTAGTATAAGGACTGAGAAAAACTTGCCTCCTTTCCAGATTATTCAATTTAATTAATTACTTATTATTTCAAAACTGCAGTCACCATTTTTAGACATGGGAACAATTTGAAATTTGAAACCCGTCTGCTTGTCCTATACAAAGTTGCTTGGACTGAGCATCATGTTACATGTTATGCAAGAAAACTTTGTTATTAGTTGAATGACATGTCATGAAATTTTGAGAGTTAAATAATGAAGACAGCAATTTAAAACAGAGTTATCTGTCATCTCCATTACTGTAGAGTTTTTTAAGCATAACATAAAGCAGTCAAAATAACTCAGAGAACTGTTGTGTAGGAATCTGTAACACCACATTGTTTTTGTTTGCATTGATGAATGATCTCCACAAGTTGGACAAGAAATAGTAACAACTGTTTGATATTTTGGAGGACTACCTATGGAATACAGTGCAGCCTGACTTAACCTAAGCTTCACTTTGTGTAAAACTAGTCACAGAGTTTCATTTTATTCCTCCAAAGAAACTTTTCCCGACCACTTGGGAAGTTGAAGTATTGGAACAACCATTGACTGTTTTGCAAATACAGATCAGCTGTACGAATTGAAAATTGCCATCCCCTGCTGGGAACAATGGCAAGGAACATGGTCATCTAAACTGGTTTCAAAGGGGGTGAATCCCAGACGCCATGCAAAACTGTGTCAGTCACGGCTAACTACTGTGATATAAGGATGAGAGCTGCAGATCCAAAAGATGAATAGTGTGATGTCACTGGGGAAGATACAGTGGCAGACTAGACACCACTGACATAACATGTGAAGCTGTGCACCTAAAACAGTCATCCACAAATACATAATGTTATTAGCCTCTTTGTGGGTAATTTGTACTGATATTTATTTTTCTACATTTATTTAAGAATAAATTTATGTATTAATAATTGTAGAAGTATTTGAATAACATAATGTAAAACGGGCAAGGAAGACTAATGTAGTTGTATTGACAAGTGATTGCTGTTCCATTTCATGAAATATATTAAAATAAAAATAATTGTAATGAGGAAATGTAATAGTATGTGATAGAATAAGTGTATACAGAACTGTGTAATGTATTTCATTTAAGTATCTGTGAAGTGTGAAAAGTGTTTCTAGACGAATGATGCTCAAGTATATGGATGTTAATTTGACTAGAGCACTGTATCATGTGACAAAACGGAGGACAGAGACGCAGGGGAGAGATCATTGTATTTGGTGTTTTGGGAGGCGTGCGAATAAGGGAGGCTAGAACAGCCTGGAGGTATTTTAATTCTGTGGTAGGATCATGACTATACGAATGTTCAGAAGCTAATCTTCAGTTTATAATTTTGTGAGCTGTGAACATAGTTCAATTTACAGTGACTGTGATGTAATGAACTGTTCACTGCCCGCAACCACTGTGCTAAAACTATTTTAGATTGGCTCTGAGCACTATGGGACACAACTGCTGAGGTCATTAGTCCCCTAGAACTTAGAACTAGTTAAACCTAACTAACCTAAGGACATCACAAACATCCATGCCCCAGGCAGGATTCGAACCTGCAACCGTAGCGGTCTTGCGGTTCCAGACTGCAGCGCCTTTAACCGCACGGCCACTTCGGCCGGCCACTATTTTAGATTCAATTGGACCATTGTGTGTAGGACCATTACTCATAGCAAACCAATTTTCTATGACTAAAGCAACAATAATTCTAATATGTGCTAAATGTGCATTAATATCATCATTTCATGATTCCATTGCTCAGTTTACTCTTATATCTCAGTATTTCACTGACTGACCTCATAGGTCACATCAATAATCATTAATCACTTACGTAAGCGCATAAAGCAATGGTGTGGAACGAACCCCTGTGCAGTTGAGTCATTTAACAGGTTGTACATTCACCCTCTGCTCCATTGCTAGCAGAAGTAGATACCGCTAACCATAGGTATCACTGCAATTGGGTAGGCTTGTCAGGGATTCAACTGTTTCCTTGTAAAATATTAGATTTGAACTAGATGCAAGTATAAAATCTGAAATTGGAGGTTTAAAAACTGAACTTGAAGATACCATAAGTTATGTAGCAGCTGGGCAAGCAGGTATGAATAGGGTGTCCCAAGGCATTTGGTAGCAATATAAAGCCATTCAGTGGTAACAATAGATACCATGCAGTACATTTCTTGGCTATGTGCAAAGATAGCTTTGTAACATGGATGAGTGGGGAGGGAAAAATAAATTTGTAAATGGACAGCTGGAAGGACCAGCTCAGACTTGGGCTAACCAACATGCTGAGGAATTTGTAGACTATAAGAAATCTGAAGCAATGTTCTTGTTGGGGCTAGGCCAAGCAATTAAGGTTGAAAAATGACTTCTTAAATGGGCCAAATTACAGAAGCAGTAGAGAAACTACGAAAGAATTCTGTGTGAGGGAACCCAGTGTGCTAATACATTTAGATAGAGCATTAGGGGTACTACCAAAAATATCAACACTAAAAGAAGGATGCCAGGAAACTTGCAATGGGATCTAATACACAGCCCTAACTGATTCAGTGCAAGAGTTTTTGAATTTTGTTGAGAACATTGACAGGCCACTGTGTTCTAAACCAAAACTGGTAGAACACAAGCAAGGTAGAAATCAGAATAAGGGTAACAATTATGGAAATAATTTCAATGGCAATGTGAACAAGTGGTCAAGTACTAGGAATGGGCATAGCGACAATGACAGGGAATGGAGAAACAGGTAGTAAAGAGAAAAAAGAACCTATTTGGTCTCCGGAATGTGAATGAGTTGAGGCCGTATACTGACAGGTGATATAGTCGTGATAAATGAAGAAATTTATGTTCCAGTATATTAGTTGTATATGTGTAACAGGTTAAGCATACTGAAGATTATTTATATTTGCTTATTGCTGTGTGTATATGAGGCATGTTTTTTAAGTAAGATCCGTTTTGTTGTAGACGCTAGTAGTTCACGCGCATACCGCAACAAGCACATGCGTCATGTACCGGCATGCCTCGGGAACAACTGTGCTCAGTTTCAGCTCTGTAGCTAACCTGTATGGTACGGTACTGTGCTTTCAAAGTGTTTAAGACTGTCAACTCGCCAGCTGTGTGTGAGGTTCGCTCAGTGATATGGTTTTTGTCAGCAAGGAACCTGTCTGCTGTTATGAGTGAAAGCAAAAAGCGTGAGTGGGTATGAGAATTCAAAGGTGGCCATGACAATGTCCATGATGACAACCACTCCATCCGCTCTTCTTTTATTAAAGACCATTTGGTGGCTTCAGTTGAAGCAAAGATTTGTGAGAACATGTGCTTCACAATAACAGGTCTCTCAAACGAATTTCCTGACATGTTGAGATCAGTGCTTTACATTGTTTCTGAACACCTAAAGTTTAGGAAACTGTGCTCCCGTTGGGCCCTGAAACTCCAAATAGAGGACCACAAAACCCAAAGATTTGAGTGTGCGATGCAGTTCTTGACTCGTTATCATGAAGAAGGTGACGGCTTCTTGAGTCAGATCATAACTGGAGATGAAACATGGGTTTCGCATATCACAACCGAATCGAAGCAACAGAGCATGGAATGCACACACACACACACACACACACACACACACACGCCTGTAAAGGTGAAGGCCAAACAGACTCTGTCCCAGTGCAAAATCATGGCGTTGGTGTTTTGGGATATGCATGGTGTTTTGTTGATCAACTTCATGCAACGAGGAACCACTATCAATGCAGAAGCATACTGCCAAACCCTGAGAAAGCTGCGCAGAGAGATTCAAAACAAAAGATGCGGCATGCTGACAAAGGGAATTGTCCTTCTCCATGACAATGTAAGACCTCACACTGCAGGTCAGACCCACAATCTATTGGACAGTTTTGGTTGGGAAATTTTAGACCACCCACCCTACAGTCCTGATCTTGCGCCGAGTGATTACCATCTGTTCCTCCACCTCAAAAAACACCTCAGTGGTAACCGTTACAAAGATGACGACGACGTGAAAACGGCAGCAAACTCTTGGTTATCAGAGCAGGCGGCAAGTTTTTATGAAGATGGTATTTTAAAATTGGTTGAGAGGTATGATATGTGTTTGAACAAACTTGGTAATTATGTTAAAAAATAGAGTGCAGTATGTACTTTCTGAAAATAAATTTATTTTTTTGAAATAACCTTTCGTTGTGTACTTATGTTCAAATGGACCTTACTTAAAACACATGCCTCATACTTGTAAGAAATTTTGTAGGAATTATGATCTGTTGTTGTTGTTGTTGTTGTTGTTGTTGTTGTGGTCTTCAGTCCTGAGACTGGTTTGATGCTGCTCTCCATGCTACTCTATCCTGTGCAAGCTTCTTCATCTCCCAGTACCTACTGCAACCTACATCCTTCATTCATCTCTTGGTCTCCCCCTATGATTTTTACCCTCCACGCTGCCCCCCAATACTAAATTGGTGATCCCTTGATGCCTCAGAACATGTCCTACCAACCGATCCCTTCTTCTGGTCAAGTTGTGCCACAAACTTCTCTTCTCCCCAATCCTATTCAATACTTCCTCATTAGTTATGTGATCTACCCATCTAATCTTCAGCATTCTTCTGTAGCACCACATTTCAAAAGCTTCTATTCTCTTCTTGTCCAAACTATTTACCATCCATGTTTCACTTCCATACATGGCTACACTCCATACAAATACTTTCAGAAATAACTTCCTGACACTTAAATCTATACTCGATGTTAACAAATTTCTCTTCTTCAGAAACGCTTTCCTTGCCATTGCCAGTCTACATTTTATATCCTCTCTACTTCGACCATCATCAGTTATTTTGCTCCCCAAATAGCAAAACTCCTTTACTACTTTAAGTGTCTCATTTCCTAATCTAATACCCTCAGCATCACCCGACTTAACTCGACTACATTCCATTATCCTCGTTTTGCTTTTGTTGATGTTCATCTTATATCCTCCCTTCAAGACACCATCCATTCCGTTCAACTGCTCTTCCAAGTCCTTTGCTGTCTCTGCCAGAATTACAATGTCATCGGCGAACCTAAAAGTTTTTATTTCTTCTCCATGGATTTTAATACCTACTCCAAATTTTTCTTTTGTTTCCTTTACTGCTTGCTCAATATAGAGATTGAATAACATCGGGGAGAGGCTACAACCCTGTCTTACTCCCTTCTCAACCACTGCTTCCCTTTCATGTCCCTCAACTCTTATAACTGCCATCTGCTTTCTGTACAAGTTGTAAATAGCCTTTCGCTCCCTGTATTTTACCCCTGCCACCTTTAGATTATGATCTATGTTCGGTAAATTTAATTGTTAATTTGGGAGTTTGATCAGTAATTGTAGTCAGCAATAATATCAGGATGTAGGAGGAAAGCTTGTTCAGACAATAGCTTTTGGCAATAAAAGTTGCAACTGGAACTTGTGGCAGGTGCATGGGGGTGATGCCAATTGTGAGCTGGCAAAAAAAGGTCTTGGCAAGGGAAAATATCTGTAATCTGAAAAAAAGGTGATAGTATGATATAATTGTAATTAGATATTATATGCAATGAAATGGTACTTAGTGTTTGCTGGGTGAAACAGCAAATAATGCACCTGTTTAAGTAAAATGTTTATGAATTATGAAGTCTACAGATGTGATTAGGTTCTGAGATTGATTCATAAAGAATCTGCATTTGTCTGTGCATTTTGTTCTGTGCTTCAAGATCTTTCACACAGTGAACACACGGTAAACCAGAGAGGGTTTCAATAGCCTGATCACTGGGAAGCCATGGAGTTGCAATTAAAGGCAGCTTCTGATTTTGGTCATTTGTTTGATGCTTCTCAGCATAATGATTTTGCTGACGAGGAGTACATTGCACTGGTGGCTGTACTTTGATGTGAGAGAGGTGGTCTTCTGATGCAAGGGACCCAAGGAGGAGGTCGTTGAAACTGGAAGACTGCAATGAGGGCACAACCAGTGAAGTAGTGTGTAATGACACGAAGAACTGGAGATAGACAACTTCATTTAAATTGATCTGATTGATGTTCATAGAGGCTAATTATTGAAATTTATAAACGTATTAAAAAATAAAAATCACAGTTTAGATGTATAATTGCTTACACATCGCTTATTTCAATGCCTACTCAGGTTTTGGCACAGTTTTATTTGTACTCACATTTGTTTATTATTTATACACACAGTAGTAGTATGGGGTGGAAGTCTCGGTGCTACTTCATGTAGCCATCACTGTGGTAATAACTTCGTGAAGTGGGGATATGTAACATAACAGGTGAAACTGTGCATCTAAAACAGTCATCCTCAAATACAGAAAGTTATTAGCCTCTGTGTGGGTAATTTGCACTGATATTCCACTTTCTATGTTGATTTAATAATAAATTTATGTATTAATAATTGTAGGAGGATTTGAATAACATGACGCAAAATGGGCAAGTAAGAATATAGTAGATGTTTTGATAAATGATTGCTGTTCCGTTTCATGGAATATATTAAAACAAAAGTAACTGTAATGAGAAAATATAATAGTATGTGATACAATAAGTGTGTACAGAACTGTGTAATGTATTTGTTTAAGTATTTATATACTGTGAAAAGTGTTTCTAAATGAATGGTGGTCAAATATATGGATGTTAATTTGACTAGAGCAGTGGGCCAAGTCACAAAACGCAGGATAGAAACGCAAGGCAGACAGCGTGGTATTTGGTGTGCTGGGAGTCACGCAGGTAATGTGGGCTAGAACGGCCAGGGGCACACACGTTTTAATTCCGTGGTACTATCATGCCTATATGATCGTTCAGAAGCTAGTCTTCAATTTATATGTTTGTGAGCTGTAAACATAGTGCAAGTTACAGTGACTGTGATGTTGTGAACTTTTTATTGCCTGCAGGTACTATGCTAAAACTATTTTAGATTCTATTAGACCAATATGTGTAGGAGCACCACTCACAGCAAACCAATTTTCTATGACTAAAGAAACAATATAATTCTAACATGTGCTAAACATGCATTGTTGTTGTTGTTGTTGTTGTGGTCTTCAGTCCTGAGACTGGTTTGATGCAGCTCTCCATGCTACTCTATCCTGTGCAAGCTTCTTCATCTCCCAGTACCTACTGCAACCTACATCCTTCTGAATCTGCTTAGTTAATTGGTGATCCCTTGATGCCTCAGAACATGTCCTACCAACCGATCCCTTCTTCTGGTCAAGTTGTGCCACAAACTTCTCTTCTCCCCAATCCTATTCAATACCTCCTCATTAGTTATGTGATCTACCCATCTAATCTTCAGCATTCTTCTGTAGCACCACATTTCGAAAGCTTCTATTCTCTTCTTGTCCAAACTATTTACCGTCCATATTTCACTTCCATACATGGCTACACTCCATACAAATACTTTCAGAAATGACTTCCTCACACTTAAATCTATACTCGATGTTAACAAATTTCTCTTCTTCAGAAGCGCTTTCCTTCCCATTGCCAGTCTACATTTTATATCCTCTCTACTTCGACCATCATCAGTTATTTTGCTCCCCAAATAGCAAAACTCCTTTACTACTTTAAGTGTCTCATTTCCTAATCTAATACCCTCAGCATCACCTGACTTAATTCGACTACATTCCATTATCCTCGTTTTGATTTTGTTGATGTTCATCTTATATCCTCCTTTCAAGACACTATCCATTCCATTCAACTGCTCTTCCAAGTCCTTTGCTCTGTCTGACAGAATTACGATGTCATCGGCGAACCTCAAAGTTTTTATTTCTTCTCCATAATATCCTTAATTCCATATTTCATTGCTCAGTTTTCTCTTATTTCACAGTATTTCACTGACTGACCTCATACGCCATATTAATAACCGTTAATCACTTATGTAAGGGCATAAAGCAATGATGTGCAATGAAACCCCTGTGCAGACAAGTCATTTAACAGTTGTGCACTCGCCCTCTGCTGGACTGCTAGCAGCAGTAGTTACTGCTAAACGTAGGTATCATTGCAACATTGATACAAGCTGCAGTCTCCAAGTAGTATGGTATCATGTGTACTGCTGTGCTCAGTGCTGTGCTTACTACCTTTCTAGTGAATACTGAACTGCCAGTATCAGTAAGAGCAAGCAAAATAGTGCTATTTTACACTGCAACAATGCTGGCTATACAACTCGGCATGTTTTTATCATCGTCTCCCAGAAAACATTACTGATCAATAATGTGAGTATCTCGGTGCAAATGAGTCAAGAAAATAGATACGAGATGGAGTACACTTACACATACCCACATGTACGTGTGAACAGAAGAGACATATATCATTACTGGATCACAGTGGTTACTTTTGGTCCCATATCTCCAATATTGCCAATGTGGCTGACTATGCTGTTGTTGGGCAAAATGGTGATGGAAACATTCATAGTACATTTGCAGTTCAACAAAGTTAATAAAATGTAATTTTCTTTTACATGAGAACAAGGAATTTCATCAGGCTCAGGCATTTGAAATGGAAGGTTAAATGGGAGGCTACCAAGAAAAAATGCCTGTGGTTCATTTAGTATCTACAGATTAAACTTTCTGCCTTAACATTGTTTAGTGTAAGATCAATGTTACTTGTTAAGCTGCATCATGTACCTTACATGAAATATTAATATGGTGAAAATGGTATTTGTGTTCACCTGGCAATTACACTGAAGATCCAAAGAGTAGTGCTGGAGGAAATTGACACCATGAATCCTGCAGGGCTGCCCATAAATCTGTAAGAGAATGAGAGGGTAGAGATCTCTTCTGAACAGCATGTTGCAAGGCATCCCAGATATGCTCAATTAACTTCATGTCTGGGGAGTTTGGTGGCCAGTGGAAGTGTTTAAACTCACAAGTGTGCTCCTGGGGGTGTCGTACTGTCCTGCTGTAATGGTCCAAGTCCATCTGAATGCACAATGAACGTGAATGGATGAGGTGATCAGACAGGATGCTTACGTACATGTCACCTGTCAGACTCATGTCTAGACGTATCAGGGGTTCCATATCACCCACACAATTACAGAGGACCAGCTTGAATAGACCCCTGCTGACATGCAGGGTCCACGGACTCATGAGGCTGCCTCCATATCCATACTCATCCATCTGTTTGATACAATTTGAAAACAGACTTGTGCGATCATGCAACATGTTTCCAGTCATCAACGACCCACTGTCTGTGTTGACAGGCCTAGGTGAGGCGTAAAGCTTTGCGTTGTGCAATCATCAAGGAATTCATGAGTGGACCTTTGGCTCCAAACACCCATATTGATGATGTTTCATTGAAAGTTTCACACGCTGACACTTGTTGATGGCCCAGCACTGAAATCTGCAGGAATCTGCAGAAGGGTTGCACTTCTGTCACAATGAATGATTCTCTTCAGTCAATGTTGGTCCTGTTCTTGCAGGATCTTCTTCCAGCCACAGCGATGTTGGAGATTTGATGTTTTACCAGATTCCTGATATTCATGGCACACTTGTGAAATGGTTGTATGTGAAAATCCCCACTTCATCGCTATCTCGGAGATGCTGTGTCCCATTGTTCATGTGCCAACTATAACAACATGCTCAAACTCACTTAAATCTTGATAACCTGCCTCTGAAGCAGCAGTAAAGGATCTAACAACTGTGCCAGACACTTGTCTTATACATGCATTGCTGACTGCAGTGCTGTATTCTGCCTGTTTACATCTCTTTATATTTGAATATGCATGCCTATACCAGTTTCTTTGGCACTGCAGTGATTTTAAATGGTAAATATCTATAACTTATAGACAACAAAGTCGACTGTGCAACATCCTGCTAATCTGACCTGCCTCATCCTGTCTGTAGTTCTAATATTACACATCACTTTTAGCTTGTCAAGTTCCAACAACAGTTGAAAGAAACGTAGTATATATCCATAGAAAACACTGTGGTTATTGCTTGGCAAACTGCAGTCTGTAGTACTGCTGTGTCCCTAGTGACATCAAATGGCACTGACCAACAACAGCTTGTTAGCTGCAGCTGCTTGTTTGTTAAATTTCTAAGTGTATTGGATTTCATAAACTTTGTAAGCATCTTTCCTTCCACGTATGACAGTAGAATCTATTGGAAATCATATGACCATCCAAATTATCACAGGTGTCTACAATGTTTCAACGGTGGAAAGAACAGTATGATTTTAAACTTCTGGGTCTTGAAATGTTCACATGATGTACTGCAGACAACAATGAAAATGTACACTCCTGGAAATGGAAAAAAGAACACATTGACACCGGTGTGTCAGACCCACCATACTTGCTCCGGACACTGCGAGAGGGCTGTACAAGCAATGATCACACACACGACACAGCGGACACACCAGGAACCGCAGTG
The DNA here is from genome assembly GCF_021461385.2 of Schistocerca piceifrons. NCBI lineage: Eukaryota > Metazoa > Arthropoda > Insecta > Orthoptera > Acrididae > Schistocerca > Schistocerca piceifrons. The sequence goes on from NC_060140.1 coordinate 682,224,294, forward strand.
TTGGCCGTCGAATGGCGCTAGCTGCGCAGCATTTGTGCACCGCCGCCGTCAGTGTCAGCCAGTTTGCCGTGGCATACGGACCTCCATCGCAGTCTTTAACACTGGTAGCATGCCGCGACAGCGTGGACGTGAACCGTATGTGCAGTTGACGGACTTTGAGCGAGGGCGTATAGTGGGCATGCGGGAGGCCGGGTGGACGTACCGCCGAATTGCTCAACACGTGGGGCATGAGGTCTCCACAGTACATCGATGTTGTCGCCAGTGGTCGGCGGAAGGTGCACGTGCCCGTCGACCTGGGACCGGACCGCAGCGACGCACGGATGCACGCCAAGACCGTAGGATCCTACGCAGTGCCGTAGGGGACGGCTCCGCCACTTCCCAGCAAATTAGGGACACTGTTGCTCCTGGGGTATCGGCGAGGACCATTCGCAACCGTCTCCATGAAGCTGGGCTACGGTCCCGCACACCGTTAGGCCGTCTTCCGCTCACGCCCCAACATCGTGCAGCCCGCCTCCAGTGGTGTCGCGACAGGCGTGAATGGAGGGACGAATGGAGACGTGTCGTCTTCAGCGATGAGAGTCGCTTCTGTCTTGGTGCCAATGATGGTCGTATGCGTGTTTGGCGCCGTGCAGGTGAGCGCCACAATCAGGACTGCATACGACCAAGACACACAGGGCCAACACCCGGCATCATGGTGTGGGGAGCGATCTCCTACACTGGCCGTACACCACTGGTGATCGTCGAGGGGACACTGAATAGTGCACGGTACATCCAAACCGTCATCGAACCCATCGTTCTACCATTCCTAGACCGGCAAGGGAACTTGCTGTTCCAACAGGACAATGCACGTCCGCATGTATCCCGTGCCACCCAACGTGCTCTAGAAGGTGTAAGTCAACTACCCTGGCCAGCAAGATCTCCGGATCTGTCCCCCATTGAGCATGTTTGGGACTGGATGAAGCGTCGTCTCACGCGGTCTGCACGTCCAGCATGAACGCTGGTCCAACTGAGGCGCCAGGTGGAAATGGCGTGGCAAGCCGTTCCACAGGACTACATCCAGCATCTCTACGGTCGTCTCCATGGGAGAATAGCAGCCTGCATTGCTGCGAAAGGTGGATATACACTGTACTAGTGCCGACATTGTGCATGCTCTGTTGCCTGTGTCTATGTGCCTGTGGTTCTGTCAGTGTGATCATGTGATGTATCTGACCCCAGGAATGTGTCAATAAAGTTTCCCCTTCCTGGGACAATGAATTCACGGTGTTCTTATTTCAATTTCCAGGAGTGTATATTTATGGAGCACTTGTTTTGATTTCCTGTAAGCCCAGCACTGCTAATGGTAGCTCTATCATGAAGGTACAGTTTATGCAGTTGCAATCATGCTGTTTACATTCACACTATTTTTCTAGATGACTGCTATGGTCAGGAGTCACTTTCACAGCAGTGATTGCTGTACGAAAGGTGGAACACCACTGCTTCAATTAGGAAATTCAGTACGTCTTCCACTACTAGGCTGCCTGCCTCCATAGCATGGCTGACTGTGATTCGGCAGAACCTGTGTTCAATTCCTTGTACTTCCAGAGTTTTTCCTTGGTGGGAGGACTAGTATGGGGTGCACTCAGCCTCCTGAGGCCAACTCAGGAGCCACTCTACTGATTAGTACTGGTCCCAAGTTCAAGAAACCCATCAACGACCAAGTCAGCAGTGTACTGACCACATGTTTCTCTGTACTGGATCCACTGACAGTGGTAGAGGATGACATGGCAGTTAGTTGGGCCCAATTGTCTCATCAAGGCCAGAATGAGGAACTTTACATTTACCACTGCCAGGTTCAGCAAGCACAATTCTCTCACGAGCTCTTTGAATTTACACGACATTCAATTAAGTAGCTCTATATGTTTCTGTGATCTTTAGTCTGAAGTCCGGTTTGATGCAACTTTCCATGCTAGACTATCCTGTACAGGCCTCTTTGCTCTCTACTTAACTGTAGCACCCTGAATCCACTTGAAACAGCTTATTGTATTCAACCCTTGGTCTCCAAATACAATTTTTAACCCCCTCCCCCAAGAAGACCAAATTTGCTTATTCCTTGGTGTATCAGGGTGTGTCCTAAAAACCAATCACTTCTGTTAGCCAAGTTGTAGCAAAAATGTTTCTCATCAACCAGTTCAGCAGCTTTTAGCACTTCTGTACAAAGTTGCACTTGACATGAATACTCCAGAAAAGGCTTCTTAACACTTAAATTTTTATTCAATAGTGACAAATTTGTCTTTTTTTAAACGACTTTCATGCTATTGCCAAACTGCATTTATTTTCTCTCTATTCCAGCTATTGTCAATTACTTTGCTTCCCAAATAGCAAAACTCATCTATTACTGTCTCATTACCTAAACCAATGCCATCACCATTGCCTGATTTAACTTGACTATGTAGCATTACCCTTGTTTTGCTTTTGATGTTATTTATCTTGTTAGTTCTTTCCAAGACACTGTTCGTTCCCTTCAACTGCTTTTCAAAGCTCTTTGCTGTCTCTGTCTGAATTACAATGTCATAAAGTGAACTTCAAAGTCCTTATTTCTTCTTGACTTTCTTTACTGCTTGTCACTGTACCAAATGAATAAAGTTAAGGATAGGCTACATACAACTCAGTCTCACTCTCTTCTCAACTACTGTTTGTAAGTGCACTCTGGTTTCTATAAAAGCTATAACCAATGTTTCGTGTCCCTGTATTCTGTCCCTGCCACTTGCAGAATTTCAAAGGGTGTATTCAAGTCTATACTGTCAAAAGTTTTTTCTAAATCTACAAATGCTGTAAATGTAGGTTTGCTTTTCTTTAGTCTGTCTTCAAAGGTAAGTTGTGGGGTCACCACAGCCTTGCTTGTTCCTACATTTCAAAACCCCAACTAATCTTTCCCGAATATGGCTTCTATTACTCTTTCCATGTTTCTGTTTATCAATCAAGCCATATTAAACTAAATATTCACACCTGTCAGCGCCCACTTTCTTTGGAATTGGTATATTCTTCTTGAATACTGACATTTATTTCACATGACTCTTTGAGTCTTGCATATCAGGCAAAACAGTTTTGTCATGGTATGGCTTTGCCATTTTGAAGTCTCTGTGAATTTCATGTCTGTATTCGCTGTTGCCTGATTCACTGGGTGAATTTTTATACTATCTCATCTTGCAAATTAAATTCAATAACTCATGTGTTTTGTAAGTGCCTTATCTTTTTGGATATTTGAGACTCTGTTGCCTTTGGCATACCGTCTCTTCTTCATATTTGAAACTCTCCACAACCACTAGTTATTTCAATTTATCCTAGTCCTATCAGCTTCATTTCCTGTCTTTCTGTAGTTTTTTTTTTTTTTTTTTTTTTTTTTTTTTTTTTTTTTTTTTTTTTAAATATAGAGTTCATAACCAACAGCGCATGATCAGAATGTACAGCTGCCCCTGGAAATGTTTTGCAATATAAAACATAGTTTCAAAATTTTTCTTACGATTATATAACCAACCTGAAACCTTCTGATAGCTTTAGGTATCTCCATCAAATGAAACCTCTTTCATTAATCTTAAATGAAGTGCCAGCAATGATTAAATTGTAGTCTGTGAAAATTCTGGCTTTTATTTCATTCCTTTCCCCCAGTCCACATTCTCATCCTTTCTTTCTCTGGTACCTCGGCTGGTAGGTGGAAGTGCCTTAACCTATGAGTGCTGTTGTCACCACTGTCGTACTGGCTACAGAGAGACGCCCATTCTGCCAGCCTATCAGCACCTGTGGCTGCCGCTCCATCAGTCAGTTGTGATTTCACTGCACTACTGGACTGATCTCACAACACATTGCTGTGGTGTTCTGGATTCACTACACCTTAAGCTTTCGAATTTAGTTTACTAGCTGGACTGTTATTCCACCATGCCTTCTCCATTGTTTGTCTTTCTCATGTTGTTGTCCGCCAATTTACTCTCTGGTGGCTCTCCACAGGTTCTCTAGCCATTCCAGGTCTTGTCTGATTCCTGTTACTATAATATGCGACGAGGTCAAGGGTTAGCAGTGTCCCATGAATGCAAAGCTCGTGCAACTTCAGCTCCTCCTGCAGCAGCAGTTACAACAGAAGTTTTACCAACAAAAACAAACTTATTTGCTCCATCAGGGTATTTAGGATTGCCTACAGATTTAGGGCTCCCACCCATACAGGCTGCTGTCACTTGCTAGACAGAGAGCCACCCACCTGCATTTCCACTGTTCAACAAAGCCAAAGAGGATAGTGACATATACTCGCAGCAACTGAAAAAGCACTTTGCCAATTTTCAGGTTTTGAATCATGCTCTCCAGCAATTGCTCTTCCTTTCTTGGGCTTCTCCAGAGACGTTTACCTTATTAAGGAAGTTGGCTCCACTCTCGAAACCTGTCACACTCATGTTTGAGGAGATGTGCTTATTGCCGTTAAAAAGTGTTATTCACAGTGATTCCACATGTTCACATAATGCTTTGAGTTCCATCAATACTACAAACAAGATGCTAAGTTACACCGATCATGAGTGATGGATATGCAAGGACTGAGTTGACAGTGTGATTTCACTTGTACAAACCTGGCTTGCAAAACTTCATATGAAGATTCTTTTATTCAAGATGTAGTGATCCAATTTGCTCCCAATCCAGAAGTATGCACTGCAGCCCTGTAACTATACAAACCTTCCGTGGACAGTATTTTAAAAATCACGCACTCTTTCGAGAGCGCACATGCAGCAAATGAATGCCTCATGGTTCAACCTCAGGTAGCAGCGGTCCAGCTGCTGCCTCAGGAGCAGAATTCTCTTAAGTCTTTTTGCTGAAGGTGGTGTCATGATTTGTTGATATCAGACTTGTCAAGGACCTCTGAACAGTCTGTCACGCCCCTTTGGTGTAAGCAGCAAAGTCTCCCGTCATGATTGCTTCATAGAAAACCTATGAATGGACTTATTGGGTCTCTGGTCACACTGCGCCCATTGTGGGAAAGATGGGCATCTTTGAACTGTTTGTCATCATCAATTGGGACAATTGGATGCCACTCCTCACATGCGTCAAGGGACAGTGCACAAACTTTGGGCAGTTGTTACTCAGAGCACCCCTCCTGCCACTAAGTTGTTTCCCAATCTTATGGTTGCAAACCAGGATGTCTGTTTCCAGGTTGACACAGGAGTTACAATTACTCTGATTAATCTCCAAATGTATGCTGCTACTGACTTTCCACCCGATCCCCAAAGCTTACAGGAGCTGCAAGCTTTCTTTGGAAGGTAAATTATTATTATTATTATTATTATTATTATTATTATTATTATTATTTCCTTCCACAAGTCGCCCACATTATGCACCCTCTCCTCCGACTGCAAAGGAGGGGTGTCCAGTTCGAGTGAACAGCTGATTGTCGCACGCTTTCACACAGCTAAAGCATCTGCTCCATTCCATGTCATGCCTTACACCCTATTCTCCCTCAAGTCCACTGGTTCTGGTTGCTGATGCTTCTCCCTATGGCATTAACGCATTGCTGGCACATAGGAACAATGACAGTACTGAGCAACCACTCGCTTATGCTTGTAAATTATAGAGTGCAGCAATCAGTTGTCCTTGCTTAACTTTTATTATGCAGATTTAGATTTATGCTAGAAGCTAGCCATTGTATTCAATGAACTGTGGGCGAAGCCTGATCAACATGCACTTACATGCTTTGAGTGAAAATAATAGTGCATTGAGAATGGCTAGCTTCTAGCTGAAATCTAGACCTGCATAATAAAATTTAAGCAAGGACGACTGATTGCTGCAATATATAATTTACAAGTCAATATAACAGTCGCTGAGTGCAACCGCTTTCCAGATGGAGGCAACCTGACTTGCTTATGCATCCAAGATGCTGACACCCACTCAAAAGAACTACCCCAAATCTAAAAAGAAGCTTTGGCAATTGTCTTTGCCATTAAAAAATTCCATGTTTACCAATTCAGGACCAAGTTTACCCTCATCATGAATCAAAAACTCTTTGGGCTGGACTGTTGTCTCCTGGAAATGACGGCACAACAGCTCCAGCATCTGGCACTTTTCCTCAGTTCCCGCAATTACACCATTAAATACAAGCACAGCATTACACACAGATGGAGGTGCTGTCTCTTGTCTCCCCTTGGGGCCCAACAGCATTTGATGAGCAGGAAATCTGTTTCCACACTGACATGGAACAACAGCATGCCTTGGCTGGGTTTTCCATTACAGCTATTCACATAGTTGCAGACATGCCCCGTGACCCTGTCATGCAGTGCACCCCAACTTTGTGCTCCATTGGTTGTCCACTTTTCTCTGAGGGCTGCCGATCCAGAACTCTAGGTCTGGACTTCTCTCTTCCATCAACTGCCAGCCTCCTCCAACGTTCTTCTGCTTGACACAGAGGTGGATACCCATCCATTCTACTCTGCGCTCTCAGGTTTTGCAACTCTCCTTTGTCGGCATTGGTGTGTGTAGCAGGTGAAAGCCCTAGGAAAGTGACATGCCAACTGGCCAAGGCCGAATAAAGACATGAAGGCCATGGTGCGTAGCTGTTCTGCTTGTGTCTGGAACCAGGCTGCTCCTCCCCAGTCCTTCACCCCCTGACCCACTCCCCACCACCCCTGGGACTGCCTTCACCTAGACTTTGCTGGCCACTTTCTGGGCTCTATGAAGTTCCCTATCGTGAACACTAATTCTAACTACCGATATGCAATCAGCATGGCATCCACCACTGCTGACTCCACCTTCAATGGCCTCATCCAGATTTTCTGGCCATTGAGGAACTTCCCTACACCATCACATTAGACAACAGGACCCAATTGATGGCAACAGCTTCTGAACCATTCTGCACATGCAATGGCATCAAGCACCTGTGTTCAGTGAGCCGTTTCACCCGTTCTCCAATGGCAAAGTGGAGCATATGGTGCAAACATTTAAGCAATAGGTGTTAAAGGTGGTGGGCACTTCCATCACTACCAATGCAATCACACTGTTTCTGAACACCTACAGGGCCAGGCTTGTCTATTAATATAGTCTGCTGGAGCTCCTCCAAGAGGAGCAGTCACATACTCTCCTCAATCTCCTGGCCCCACAGTAAAAAGAGGCTCGGACCTGATGTGGCAGGCACTACACACCAGGTTTAGCTGTACGAGCATGTTCATATGGTGCGTGGGGTGAAACCCTCATGGATAATGGCTACAGTAGTTGACACCCATGGGTGAAGCCTTACGATGGCTGATACTTTGAGGGGCTTGGAGTGACATCATACCAATCACCTCCATACATGCCTCCTGGCTGCATCATGGTTGGTGGCTCAGTTGGTCAGACCTGGAATGCCCACTCCTGCTGATTTGCCACAACATGGGTACAACTTGTGCTCCAGGGCACCAGTGGTGGATTCCATGGATGCAGGCATGGAGGTGGAGTACTCACTGCAGTCTCCACCTTTGTGGCCATCTTCATCCCTGTCATCACACCCCAGCATGCTGTCAGATGCACCAGGCTCTTTCTTCCAGCTTCTGGTTTCAGTGCCAGGATTCCTCCTGTGCCACCGGTTCGCCTTCCCAAGCATTGTTCAATAGTTTATCCACCTCTTTCAGTGGTAGGGCGGAAGGGGGGGGGGGGGGGCAGGCTCTGGTATCCCGACTTCATGAGTTTGGAAGCCTGCCAGAAAGCATGAACCTAGATGATGGCAGGTTACACAGCACTGCTATAATCTATGAGCACTGCTGTTGCTGCTGCACTTCTGGCTATGAAGACATGCCCATCCCACTGGCATGTCGACACCTGCAGCTGTCCTTTAAAGCCAGCAGTACAGCCACTCACTCAGTCAGTCATGATTTCACAATGTTATTGTACTGATCTCACTACCTATCACTGTCTGGTTCTGGATTCATTACGTATTACGCTTTCAATCTTGGTTTACTCTCTGTATGGTTATTCCACTGTGTTGTCCCTGTTCTTTGCCTTTCTTTTGTTATTGTCCACCAGCTTACTCTCTGGTAGCTCACTGCTGATGCCCACAGTCTGTTTCTGCAGGTTCTTAAGTTTTTCTTGGTCTTGTTCAATTCCCATCACTATACTTTCCTTCTCTTCTGCCCCTACTATTGAATTCCATCACACCTAATTTTCATCTCCTTTAATGACCTGGATAATTTCTTTTATCTCATCGTACACTGTTTGAATCTCATCATCAGTTGCAGAGCTAGTAGGTATATGAACTTGTGCCGCAGTGGTGGGTATCGGCCTTGGGCCTATTGTGGTTATGATAAAGCAGTCACTTTGCTGTTCATTGTAGCTCATCCATATTTCTGTTTTCTTAGCCATTGTAAGCTCTAATCCTGTATTATCTCTATTTGATCTTGTGTTGTTTGGCCTGTATTCATATGATGACAAGTCCTGTCCTCCTATTACCGCATTTAGCTATGAGGGATGCCAGAAAGTAGTGCACCGCATTTTTTTCATCAACAATTCTTTATTGAACATACTGAGAAACACACATGAGAGAATAGTGTTTTATCTACACCCCCAATTTTTCCACGTAACCTGCATCCTGTTCTATGGACTTCCTCCAGCGAGAAACAAGGGCATGTATGCCCTGTCGGTACTAATCCTTGTCTGGTGGCAGAGCTAGTGCTTCACTGTGTGAATCACCTCCTCATTGTCCTCAAAATGTCTTCCACGAATGGCATCCTTTAATGGCCCAAACAAGTGGACGCCCGAGGGGGGCTAGGTCAGGTGCATCAGTGTGACAACTGTGGATGGTCTGCCTGACTGCTGCAAATTGTGGAGCTCCACTGAACTGCCTTCTCATGACCTCACCCTCTGCACCCAGCGACTAATTGTACTTTTGTTGACAGCAGATGATCCATAGACTTTGCACAAGCATTTGTGCAAATTCCCCACAGTTTCTTTCTCTGCAGTGAGGAATTCAATCAAAGCACACTGCTTGTAACATACAACACCTACAGACACCATTTTGAAACTGTCCTGCAGCTACGCTAGCTGTCAGAAGTGACAGAAACTTGGCATGCTCACTCAGGAGACTTCAAATAATACATACATACCGTTTTGCATTCGTAGCATTGTTTTCGGCTGAGAAAAAAAAAAAAGTGGTGCATTACTTTCTGGGCACCCCTCGTAATTCCTATGATATCCACACACTGATGCATATAATGCCAAATTTGTTTTTTCTGACAAAAACATCCTCTGAAGTAGAATGAGATTTTCACTCTGCAGCGGAGTGTGCGCTGATATGAAACTTCCTGGCAGATTAAAACTGTGTGCCCGACCGAGACTCGAACTCGGGACCTTTGCCTTTCGCGGGCTAGTTCTGCAAGGTTCGCAGGAGAGCTTCTGTAAAGTTTGGAAGGTAGGAGACGAGGTACTGGCAGAAGTAAAGCTGTGAGTACCGGGCGTGAGTCGTGCTTCGGTAGCTCAGATGGTAGAGCGCTTGCCCGCGAAAGGCAAAGGTCCCGAGTTCGAGTCTTGGTCGGGCACACAGTTTTAATCTGCCAGGAAGTTTCATCCTCTGAAGTATTTCCCACTCAGAGATCCAAATGGGAACTACTTTATCTGTGGAGTACTTTAAACTTGAACGTGCAATCATCATTAGAACTGCACGTCTTAGGAAGTATAACAGTTATATTTTTACTTTGTTCCAGCCATTTGGTGTACCATCATAGCAAGGTCATACATCAAATAACTCAAAAATCCAGACTGTGGCCCTTTTAATTACTGAGAAGGTTCTTTGTCAAGAACATTGTTTTCAGTTGATGGGAGCAACATTTTACATATTTTTAGGTACTTGCTAATACGGGAATATATGTTTTCTGCTGAATTTCCAGTACCATTATGTGATGATTGTTTTAGTAAAATAATGCAATGCTTTAATGCCATCTGGTGGACATTCTGGGATGGTAGAAAGGCTGACCTTTCCTTACGATCACCATATTGACGTCATGGAGTTGGGTGTACAACCTGTTCCAGAAATGATCCCACCCTTGGACATCTAGATCCAAGGCTGGTTCTCACCAGTAACGCATTTTTCCCCTGGCTGTGTTTCTAGTGCTGAGCAGGGACAGCTTAGTGACACCACTGCCACCTCAGTGCCTCTGAGCTTCCACAATTCTCATTCTAGGTTTACTTCCGTAGGCTCTTCCACTCTCCCCACAGTTGGGGGTTATTATCTGCCGCCTTTGAGACCTTTCTTTCACAGTGTCTAATCCCTCAAGAAATTCTTTGTGGGGGGAGAAAAAAAACACCTAACTGGGGGGAGAAGAAAAACACCTAACTAACCAACTTGAAACTTCAATGGCACTGATTCTGGATGTCTGAGCACTGCCCACAATTTTTTTACTATGCTAAATATTTCTATTATCAATAAATTTTGCAACTGCATGCTACACAACTGTGCTTCACATTCCCTCCTCATTTCTACTGGAAGTTACAGGCCAAATATAGCCTTGCATCCATGGTACTATGGAGGCAAACCTCCCAGTCTGTTCTACCAAATTTACAAGTCCCACTCTCACTGCGAACCACTACCCTTAACAGAATATTTAGATTGGTTCATTTTTGATCCATTTTTGTACATAATCAGCTGTAAATTATACAGACAGTTGTGTTCACATTATACCTGCTAGCATAACTATCAACCTGCAGTAAAGAAATCTTACCTATTACATGGTGTTATCTGGAATATAGAGCGTGATGGAGAAGTCTCAGGTGTCTTGAAACAACTTCCATGAAGTAACTTTGAACGTGGTGTTTCTTCTCCGATGTTAAAAGTTGCACAATCACTCAAATCTATAAAATCATCCCACTCCTGGAAATGATGAAAATAATAATATTATAATGATAGTTATACTAACTTGAAGCTAGATTATTTCATAAAATGTGTCTTTCACTATACCAATACAAAGTAAATGACTAAAAACAACAGACTGGAAAAATACAGGTTTTTGATATGGACTTACATTTCTCGAACAGTAATACCTCAATGAAATTTTATTGTGTTCATTTTTCGAATAGAAGAAATCAATTTAGGAGGGTCTTGTAAATTGACACAGTTTTTAATTAATTTTATGAGAGCAAATTAAGCATATATTGTAAGCAATAACATAAAATGCACTGAAGACATCTAAGAAATTTGAATGAGTATACTGTGAAAGGGCTGTTGGACTGTGAGTGTAACTAATGTATTTAATAAATGCTATTTCGATATAGAAATTGCCCAACACATTATGTACATGTGAATAAATTACTGGTGCTTTATCTTCTGTGCTGGAATCTTCATGAACCAAACTGGTGCAATGCAATTATAGAAAAGCTAATGTAAATTTATAATTACTCTTTCAATTAGTATAAAAGACATGGAAGTAACTGATATACAACAGGAAGGACTCTATATACCCCTTCAATCAATTAATCACTGTCACAAAAACTAACAACAGGGGAGGGGGGGGGGGGGACATTTCTGTTGGCATTTGAGCATACTCATTACTTTACTGCATTGTACTTGCCATCTTGGCAACAACATTAGACACAAGCACTGAGATTAAAATGGGCACTAGGCAAAGATGCAGTCTTTCTCCTCCATTACTGAACGTGTACACTGAAGAAGGAAGTAAAAGAAATGCACAGAAGCGAGATTAATATTCTAGGTGAATGGATTTCAATAACAAAATTCGCTGACAGCACCGCTATCTTCTGTGAAACTGAAGGAGGATTACAGGGTATGTCGAATGGAGTGAACAGTAGTCTGAGTAGCAAGGAATTCTGCCATCTTGGTAGAAAAGAGAATGTAAGAAGAACATTAGCACAAAAAAAAAAAAAAAATAGTCTTCCTCACTAAAAAAAAGTTTCCTAGTATCAAATATAGGTGTTAATTTGAGAAACAAATTCTGAGAATTTGTATTTTGAAAACTACATTGTACAGAAGTGAATCATGAACTGTGGGAAAGATGGAGAAGTAATGAACTGAAGTGTTTGAGGAATGGTCTTACAGGGCACTGGGTGTAAGTGGTATGCAGATATAAACATTTATCACAAACAACACAATAGTGGCAGACCACATAAAACACCATCAGGAAAGGGGGCAGGGGAATAGAGAGAGGGAGAGGGAGAGGGAGAGGGAGAGGGAGAGGGAGAGGGAGGGAGAGAGAGAGAGGGGGGGGGGGGGACGACGACACTGATGGAACAGCTGGCTAGGTCTGAATATGTAGAAGTCATAGAAAGGACTGGATCCATTTGATTTAAACACGCACACAATAATTGACACAACTGGGAAAATTTACTTTACAGCTCACACCAACTCATGCCTGGCAGTGCCATCATCAGCACTTTGCAGAAACATTTTTAAAATCCAAGTTGTTAGTGGTTGTATAAACAGTTTTAATTTTTCATACATCAACATGCAGTCTACCATTACAGAAAGCTCTAACTAAGATACTTACAACTGAAGGTCTCCCATAGATGACATCATTGGACAAAAGGCCATGGCTTACATTAAATCATATCAGATAGTTCTTTGCTAAAAATGGCACTGACATATGAGGGTCATTCAATAACGCCCCACATTTTTTAAGAAAGCCATTAATACATAGAGACAAATAACCTTGCTGGTGCTTCACATTTGATGTTTGTTCATGAGCCAGCAAAGTTTCAAACCGTTCTGGCACATGGCAGTGCTGTAGTACAGCGTCAAGACGGTGTCTGCATACGACTCACTTTACAAGCAGCGTGCTGTTATTGAATTCTTGAGTGCAGAAAAAGAAACTGTGGTGAACGTCCATAAATGTTTGTGTGCACTGTTTGCCGATGCTGCAGTTGATAGGAGTACAGCTGAGAAATGGGTAAAGAAAGCCTCAAGAAATGCATAAACAGAGCTCCATGATCAGCTACGCTCCGGACACCCTGTCACAGCCACTGCTCCAGATATGCTGAATCATGCAGATGTCATTATTTGTGCCAACCAGCGCATCACAACTCGGCAAGTGGGTCTACAGTCGTCAGTGAGCATTTAAAGTGCGTCTGCAATGATTGAGACTCTCATATATTCAAAGAGGTGTTCACAATGGGTTCCATAAATGCTCATAGCGGACCACAAGAGTCAAAGACAAGCCATTTCATCTGAACTGTTGCAGCATTTTGAGACTGACAGAGAGGCCTTTCTGTCACGAATCATTATGGGGGACAAAAGCTAGGTGCACCACATTGCACCGGAAACAAACATGCAGGCCATGGAGTGGCATCATCCTCATTCACCACAAAAGAAGAAATTCACGACAACCCCCCCTGCTGGAAAAGTCATGGTGACAGTCTTCTGGTATTGTGATGGCACCATTTTCGTGAATGTGATGCCAAGAGGGTCAACCATCAATTCAGAGGCATACATGAAGACTCTGAATAAACTCAAGAACCGTTTCTAATGTGTTTTACTGAACAAGAATCCTGCAGAAATCTTGCTCCAATGCGATAATGCACACCCCACACATGCCTGAGAACGCGGGAACACATCACCAAATTGGGTTGGACATCACTGCCTCACCCACCCTACAGTCCAGACCTGGCACCCTAAGACTTTGATTTCTTTGGGCCACTTAAAGATTCACTATGAGGAACACACTTTAAAGATGAGAGTGTCACTCATGCAGTGAAAACATGGCTATGACTACAGGACAAGAGCTTTTAAAAGCCGTACATGCTCTTCCACTATGCAGGCGTACAGCAATAGAACATGGAGAAAACATGTTGATGTAAATTGTCACCAAATTCTGACTCTTAACAATGAATATGTTCTGAGAAAAAAAAGTGGGGCACTACTTATTGAACGACCCTCGTAGTAATGTAACAGAATGTGAGGCACATACTGGAATATTTGATACCACACCAAGTATACTACCTGAAACATATTTTTTTTAAGTTTGCAAATTCTCTGAAGACTTTATTTATTCATTTATGCTAACTGCTGGCTAATGTGTTATGCTTAAATACAAACAATGATATAACTGCAAATTGGTTTCATTTACTTAGCATGGCCAAGTTAATGTGAGATGTCATCACAATTTGATGTAAGAAGCATCAGGGAAACAGCCTCTGAAGCATTCCTTGGCTATCAACAGCTAAAGAATTCTTTAGCAAAAAGCAGCCAAAATGTCCTTTCAAAATAACGGCCAGAGCTGATGGAGCAAGAGTTGCTACCCTGACCATGCTGTAGCGAAGTTAACTCATGTCTACATCTCACCACCACCAACAGGAACAAACACTGCTCACAGTGGACACAGAGCCAAGCTGGAGTAATGCTAACTGGCGTTCTCGCACAGCCTTGGCAGCACTAGCTTTCTCTCCTCCTACATGGCGGGAAACATTGGCCTTTTAAAACAATGAGGTGACAAACCTGCATAAATGCTGGCCATTGAATCCAAGCAGTATCAATCACAGCCTGCAGCCAGCCTTGAGAGGAAGTCTACATCACTCATAGTCAAACTGGTGCCTTCCAGCTGGAAGAGCACCTACTGACTGGCTTCCACAAGCTGCAGGTCTTATACTGGAGGGGTCTATGGTTCACGCATGTACCTGACTAGCTGCCTTGCGTGAACATACTCTCCTGCAGCTGGTTTGCCCAGTGGGACACACTACCCCTGCCAGCCACTGTTGCTACATTCTACGCTGGGGTCCACGGCTCGAATGGACATGTTCTGGTGCATCCTGTACTGACATGTCCGCCAGTGCTGGCAACAGTCACAGCACACTGCCCAGGCTAGAGCCACCTTATTGTTGACAGCAGGACACTATCACACCACAGCCTATTTACACTGTTAACTCGCCGGGCCTTTGAGGACTGCGACTGAGATCAGCATCTTTGATGCACACCAGAGCACAACTGCCATAAACTGATGAATAAACATGTTACAATTTCACTCTTGATTTATCAGAAGATAGTGACTTGGTTGTTAATCACCACCATGCCCACAGTGCGGAGCTGAATGCCATTCTGACCTATAAAAAATGGCTCTTCCTCTCGCCACAAAGGTGAAGTCACTTCTACAGTATTATGACTCAATTAGCTAAAAAGCACATCTTTTCACTACGTGCACGTTATCACACTAGCAATTTATATGAAATTTCATTAAAGAACAAGCTGTTTGTTGTTGTGGTCTTCGGTCCTGAGACTGGTTTGATGCAGCTCTCCATGATACTCTATCCTGCACAAACTGCTTCATCTCCCAGTACCTACTGCAACCTACATCCTTCTGAATCTGATTGGTGTATTCATCTCTTGGTCTCCCTCTACGATTTTTACCCTCCACACTGCCCTCCAATACTAAATTGGTGATCCCTCGATGTCTCAGAACATGTCCTACCAACCGATCCCTTCTTCTAGTCAAGTTGTGCCACAAGCTCCTCTTCTCCCCAATCCTATTCAACACCTCCTCATTAGTTATGTGATCTACCCATCTAATCTTCAGCATTCTTCTGTAGCACCACATTTCAAAAGCTTCTATTCTCTTCTTGTCCAAACTATTTATCGTCCATGTTTCACTTCCATACATGGCTACACTCCATACAAATACTTTCAGAAATAACTTCCTGACACTTAAATCAATACTCGATGTTAACAAATTTCTCTTCTTCAGAAACGCTTTCCTTCCCATTGCCAGTCTACATTTTATATCCTCTCTACTTCGACCATCATCAGTTATTTTGCTCCCCAAATAGCAAAACTCCTTTACTACTTTAAGTGTCTCATTTCCTAATCTAATACCCTCAGCATCACCCGACTTAATTCGACTACATTCCATTATCCTCGTTTTGCTTTTTTGATGTTCATCTTATATCCTCCTTTCAAGATGCTATCCATTCCATTCAACTGCTCTTCCAGGTCCTTTGCTGTCTCTGACAGAATTACAATGTCATCGGCAAACCTAAAAGTTTTTATTTCTTCTCCATAGATTTTAATACCCACTCCGAATTTTCTTTTGTTTCCTTCACTGCTTGCTCAATATACAGATTGAATAACATCAGGGAGAGGCCACAACCCTGTCTCACTCCCTTCCCCACCACTGCTTCCCTTTCATACCCCTGCCATCTGGTTTCTGTACAAATTATAAATAGCCTTTCGCTCCCTGTATTTTACCCCTGCCACCTTCAGAATTTGAAAGAGAGTATTCCAATCAACATTGTCAAAAGCTTTCTCTAAGTCTACAAATGCTAGAAATGTAGGTTTGCCTTTCCTTAATCTAGCTTCTAAGATAAGCCGTAGGGTAGGTATTGCCTCACGTGTTCCAATATTTCCACGGAATCCAAACTGATCTTCCCCAAGGTCGGCTTCTACTAGTTTTTCCATTCGTCTGTAACGAATGCGCGTTAGTATTTTGCAGCTGTGACTTATTAAACTGATAGTTCGGTAATTTTCACATCTGTCAAAACCTGCTTTCTTTGGGATTGGAATTATTATATTCTTCTTGAAGTCTGAGGGTATTTCGCCTGTCTCATACATCTTCCTCACCAGATGGTAGAGTTTTGTCAGGACTGGCTCTCCCAAGGCTGTCAGTAGTTCTAATGGAATGTTGTCTACTCCTGGGGCCTTGTTTCAACTCAGGTCTTTCAGTGCTCTGTCAAACTCTTCACACTTTATCATATCTCCTATTTCACCTTCATCTACATCCTCTTCCATTTCCATAATATTGTCCTCAAGTACATCGCCCTTGTATAGATAGACCCTCTATATACTCCTTCTACCTTTCTGCTTTCCCTTCTTTGCTTAGAACTGGGTTTCCATCTGAGCTCTTGATATTCATACAAGTGGTTCTCTTTTCTCCAAAGGTCTCTTTAATTTTCCTGTAGGCAGTATCAATCTTACCCCTAGTGAGATAAGCCTCTACATCCTTACATTTGTCCTCTAGCCATGCCTGCTTAGGCATTTTGCACTTCTTGTCGATCTCATTTTTGAGACGTTTGTATTCCTTTTTGCCTGCTTCATTTACTGCATTTTTATATTTTCTCCTTTCATCAATTAAATTCAATATTTCTTCTGTTACCCAAGGGTTTCTACTAGCCCTCGTCTTTTTACCTACTTGATCTTCTGCTGCCTTCACTACTTCATCCCTCAAAGCTACCCTCATTCTTCTTCTACTGTATTTCTTTCCCCCATTCCTGCCATTTGTTCCCTTACGCTCTCCCTGAAACTCTGTACAACCTCTGGATAATCAGTTTATCCAGGTCCCATCTCCTTAAATTCCCAGCTACTTTAAAATATTCAACCATGTATTAGGCATAAATGTTGGCAAAGAATTTAAAGCAGTGATTGTATGTTAAGGATTTAATATTTGTAGATTGTTCAAAATATTTATATTGCAAATTTGATATGAAAATTGAGTAATCAATATGTACATCGTGCTGTGTCCTATTGGTTTTGTAATCAATTTGAGTAATTATAACTTTATTAAAATTGTAATATCAACAACAAGTAAACTGGTTTTGACTGTTAGAAATATACTTAAAGATGGGCAGCTGAGTCCGCCAAACCAGTTCATAAAAATACAGTTTCTGTAGGACAATATCAGTCAACTACAGTGCAACTGCAGTTCAGTCTTTTCATTAAACTTAATCAAAATTAAAAGCCATGTGTTTGACAGTTATTTAGAATATCACAGTTATGTTCCACGTTATCAAAACCTGTACAGATGGAGGCTGCAGCCAAAAGATTAAACCCCCCCTAATGTCAATATGACAACAAACATGCAAGGTGGCTACTATTATTTAGTTTTAGTACCAACCATTTTTATCAAATTTTTTGATAAGCTTCATATTCATGTATTTCAAAGAAGCAACATGCAAAATAATAAACCATAATTTTTACTGTAGCATTGGTGCAACATGTCACTTCACCAGCAGTCTTTCCATAGAGCAATAGAGAATCAGAGGGTATTGTATTAACATTCAAGGGGAAAAGCAGTAAGTTAGTGGAAGAAGAAAAAGCTTAAACAGCCTTGAACCTGTTACTTAGTCCATACAAACACCACCAATAGGCAGAAAATGCCCAGCAGCAGATACTTCATGGGAGACAATAAAGAACATTATTACATCACCTCCATGCCCATCCCAATTCATTCCATAGCCTAATACTCTCGTTTGAAGCTTGGAAATCTAGCATGTGTTTGCACTGATGGAGAACACCCACAGAACCACATTGTGGTACTACCAGAACCAGCTTCAGTTACAATCATCTAATCAGCCACTGCAGTTGTAATTTTATACTATAAAATCTGATAGTGTAGCAGATTAATTATCTGTGCTTTGGAAATGCAACACAACTTAGAAATTTCATGATATTTTCAGCAGAGGAATTCATAAAGGTGTACAAATTTTCATAATCCCATCCGCTAGTTGCAAAATTTTAGATTACATTGAATATTAATCATGCTCTACTGAGAGGCGAAGGGCCATAATTCAGACCCTACTCCCTTTTATATCAGAAATGTTTCACACAGGGATGGTATTTATGCATCTTTACAGGGATATTACTCTCCATCACAATTAAAATACACTTTTCATGGAGGTATGTTCCGTCCACACTCCTAAATGAAAGGCAGTTTCTTTTTGTCATATGCATTTCGCTTCTTTTATTTATGAGGCCTCTCCAGTGGCTGTCATACATGTTTCTTTTTATACACAAAATAAATGTATTATCTAGTAGTTACAATGTGTTACTACTTTTTCCTCTTATTTGTCAGAGTAGAATGAATTTCAAAGTAACTAAGGAACTACAGAAAATGCAGAAAATGGTGATAAAATCAACTGCTTTAGTATTATCCAAACTGGGAAAGCTCTAAGCTATTACATGAAGAACTAGATGAATATTATAGCCACTAGTAAAATCCTCAACGAGCTTCTAACTGGTTTTCCCTATGCTATCTGCTCTGCAGTACATTATTAGAAGCACTGTGATACATACAGTCTCCACTATATAGGCAAGACAGTCAATCTGTGAGAGTGCCAACACATGTTAGATGACACGGTTATTAAAAATTCATGTTATACACAGACTTTAAAAAATTTCTGGAGAAATAACCAAGTTGTATCATGATAAGAACTGCTGTCTTGTGTTCCAAAGACCTTTTTAATAGACATTTTGTATGTCACAATCAGGAAGCAGGGAGATAATTATAAATATTTGCTTCTTGGGTATCAGGAATTTTGCATGGTTTTACTATGTGGCATGTGGAAAGTAAAATGACAAACGACTGAATGTGCCTTCCAAAAACTTGTGACTAGATCTGCTGTGCTACAGAACTATCATAACCTTTCCAATTCAAAGAGGTTCAGAGTTATAGCCAATTCTTCATGTAAAACACACCTCACTACTAATTACCAAACAATGGAAAATTCAGGATGAAATAAAAATAATATTTATGAAAATGATATGTTGCTACTCATCACACAGATGAGGCGCTGACTTGCAGACAGGAACAATGAGGGTAAGTTTTCTGACAAAAAGTCATTCTTCCAAAGTAAAACACATACATACACACACACACACACACACACACACACACACACCATATGCACGCATGCATGCATGCACGCACGCGTGCGCGCACGCACGCACTCGCACACACACACACACACACACACACACACACACACACGACACTGTCTTTGGCTTCTGGGGTCCGGCTCCAAACTCTTTTGCATCTGACAAGTGCAGCGATCTTAGGAGGATGGAGGGGAAAGGAGGAGACATGGGGTGGGGAGTGGAAGGGATATCACGATAGCAGTGTGTGTGTGTGTGGGGGGGGGGGGGGACACGCAGGGCCATGGTGGGGATAGGATGGGCTGCTAGGTGCAGAGTCAAGAGGCTGTGTAGGTGGGCAGGGGGAGGGGGGGAGGGAGGGGGAGGACAGAGAAGAGAAGAGACATAGAGAAAAGGAAGAAGACTGTATGTGCACTGGTGGAATGTGTAATGCTGGAATAGGAGCAGTGAAGGGAATAGGCAGGAGCAGGACACTGACAAGCAAAGGTTGAGGACAGGGACGTTATAAGAATAAGGGATATGTTGTAGTAGAGAGTTTTCCTACTAACCCAATTCAGAAAAGCTGGTATTGGTGGGAAGGATCCAGGTGGCACAGGCTGTAAAACTTTCACCAATGGGAAGAACACTGAGCTGGCCAGCTTGTTCAGCAACTGGGGACATTAGGTAGGAGATTCCTCATTTCAGGGCAAGAGGTAGTCGAACTCTGGCATATAATGTAGTTCATTTACTCCAGTCCTGGGTGGTACTGAACCATGAGGAGAGTACTCTTTTGTGGCCAGGCAGTGGATATGTGAGAAATGGTAGGTGTATGAAGAGAGAAGGCAAGGGAGATCTGTTTCTCAACAAGGTTAGGAGGGAAATTTCAGTCTGTGTAGGCCTCTGTAAGGCTCTTCGCATTTTTGGAAAGAGACTGCTCATCACTACGGATACAACAACTGTGTGTGGCTTGGCTGTATGGAAGGGACTTCTTGATATGGAGTGGGTATCAGCTGTCAAAGAGGAGGTATTATTGGGTGTTGGCATGCTTGATGTGAACAGAGGTATTGATGCAGCAAATCTTAAGTTGGAGGTCAACATTGAGGAAGGTGGTTAGTTGGGGTGAGGACGACCACGTGAAGTGAATGGGGAAGAAAGTTCTGATGTTCTAGAGGAACATAAATAAAGTGTACTCATCCCCCATCCAGATTACAAAGATGTCATCAATGAATCTGAACTAGATGAAGGGTCAGGGATTCTGGGTGATTAGGAAGGATTTCTCTAGATGGCCCACGAACAGGGTAGTCTAGGATGGTGTTACGTAGGTGCCACAACTGTACCATGGATTTAAATTTACATGATGCCTTCAAATAAGAAGTAATTGTGGGTGAGGATATAGGTGGTCACAGTGACCATGAAGGAGGTTGCAGAACTTTTATCCATTATGGATGAGGAACACTGTGACTGTGATTGCCTAGCGAGTCATCATCAGATGGTGGATTTATTAATTGTCTGCAGCAGGGTCGGAGTCATATAGAGCGATTAATATCTGTTGGTTGGGCGTTGGTGTGTTTTAATGCATGTCGAATGTGTTACCTGTGGCTAAGTGTGGAAAGTGCAGTACAATTAACGTCACTGGAAAACATTTAGTATCTTTTCAGGAATACTGTGTACACCAACATCAAACCAGTTGACAATAATCACTTTACGTGACTCCCACAATGCTTCAGACAATTAATATATGTGCCATCTGATATTGAATCACTAGGAAATTTGAAACTGGTAATGGCATAATAAAAAATAAAAAAAATGAAGAACAAAACAAAATGCAACTGGTTGAAGTAATTTCAAGAAACCTTTAAGGAGGTTGTAGGTTTGGAGTCACTCGGGTATTGGGAAAGGTAGTGTTCAATAGCAGCAAGGCCTCCCCTCCCCTGATTCCCACTTCCTCCACAACAGCCTCCAGAGTCTGCACCCAGTAGCCCATCCTGTTTCCACGACACCCCCGTACTCTCTCACAAGCAGCACATCACCTTCCCCCTCTCACAACATCTTTCCCCTCTCCTATCCTCTTATCTCTCCACCACCAGCTCCAAGCCTCCTCTTAACCCCACCACACACCCTAGACTGATGCATACAAGACACAGGGGCATTTCAGTCAGGTCCCAAAGGGTGGAGACAGTAGCCAAATGTGAGTTGTGCAGTGACACGCCTGTGGCATCAGGTATTCCACATATTTGAATACCCAATTGAATGTTATCACATAATTTACTTTCTCAATGCTTTCATCAGTGGTTATAGTCTCAGAGGTTTTGTGTTGGTATCACCTCCGAGAAAAGAGTAATCATACTGAATTCAGATATGATGATACTGTATATAATAAGACTAGCTGATATACAAAGGAATACTGCATTGCACTTTTATGTCCAAGTATGCACATGTTCAAAAAAGAATTCTGAAACAACATTCTCCTCATGCCCTTCCTTTTCTTCTCGACTGTATAACACAATGTGGACAAAAACTCAGCAGCAAAACCAGACGAACTATAATTTTTACAAAGAGGATATGTTTGTAACTCAACCTGTATCTTCTGGTGAATTATCTAGGAGTTATGCACTACACATTTTCACAAGCAAGCACACCTCACACAGACACGACTGCTGTCTCTGGTTGCTCCAGCCACAATGCAGCTGAAATGCATCAAGTAGGAGCAATAACCTGGAGTGAGGTAGAGAAGGAATGGAAGGGTATGGCTGTGAAAATAGGAATCTGTGCTGCCCGATGGAGCATGCAGGGACTAAAGGTGGAAGGACATGGCTGCCAGATGCAGCTTTGGGAGGCTGTGGGATGAGAGAAAGGACAGGGTGATGGGGAGTGGAAAGGAATGAAGCAGAGAAGGGGAAAAGACTGATCGATGCACCACCAGAGAGCAATGCAGAGTGAGGGTGAAGGGGTCAAATTCTGAGGCAGTGACAGGATAGAGGGGATGGAAACAGCTGGATGGAGGGTGTGTGTACAGTGTTTCCTGTAGGCTGTGGCCATGATGACTTCAGGAGCAAGGAATATACTGTAAGGATAACTTCCATCTGTGCAGTTCAGAAAAGCCGGTGGTGGAGGGGTGGATTTAGATGTCCAGGTTTGTGAAGCAGTCACTGAAATCAAGGATGTTATGTATCATACCAACATAAAAAGCTGTTTGATGACTGCAGCAAAGATGCTTTCACAGTTGGTCCAGCCTCTGATGGAGTGGGACTGGAATAGGAATTGCTGTGTCGGCAGATTGGGCATGGCATGGGTAAACTAGGATGTTATGAGCGATGGATGGGAAACGGAAACCACTTTAGGAGGGGTCTGGAAGGATATTTGGTAGCATGTCCTTCATTTCAGAGCATCATGATAGATAATCAAAGCCTTTACAAGGGATGTGGTTCAATTGTTTCAGTCTGGGGTAGTACTGTGTGACGAAGGGATCGCTACTTTGTAGTTGGTTCTTGAGGGTGGTGGGAGGATTGGGGGTCTGTGGGGATCATCCCCCAGGTGGCCAAGCTGTAAGGAAGGAATTTTTTGGTGTCGTTAATGTGGGTAGAGGTTGGAGGGAGACATCAGTGAGGAGGAGATCAATGTCCAGGAAGGCAGCACACTGGGTTGAGTAGGACCAAGTGAAGTGGATGGGAAAGGTGTTGAGGCTGTGAAGCAATGAGGATATGGTGCCCTGGTCCTGAGTCTAGAGCATGAAGACATCATCCATTAACCTCAATCAGACCAGGGGTTTGGGGTTTTGGGAGGCTAGGGAGGTTTCCTGTATACACGGCCCAGAACAGGTTGGCACAGGAGGGTGCCACACTCTGCTGCAACTATTGCTCAGCTTTCTACATTGGTATGACTATTAACCAGCTGTCCACCAGGATGACTGTCCACTGCCAAAGTGTGGCTATGGCACAACATGCAATGTACATAAAATGCTTGATTCCAATGGCTGCTTCACAATCTGGGCCATATGGATCCTCCCCTCCACCACTGACTTTTCTGAAGTGTACAAATGGGAGTTATCCTTACAACATATTCTCTATTCTCAAAATCATCCCAGCCTAAACCTACAGTAACCTATTGTTCCCACACTCTCTACTCAACTGTTTCCAAACCCACTGCCCTGCAACCTTGCTACAATTTGCCTCCCCTCACCTTCACTGTGGGCAGCTCTCTGCTGGTGCACCCATTGCCCATCTTTTCTGCTTCTATGCTCCTCTTTTCTCCTTCCTATTTACCAATCCCCCCCCCCCACCTCCCTCCCTTTCCATAGCCTACCGATGCTGTGCCTGGCAATCATGTTCTGTATCTGTTGTTTCTTGGTGCTCTGCCATGCACTGTTGATTCCTCTTGTTCATGATTACCCTGCTATTCGTTCCCAGCCCAGTTCCAGATCATTGCTCCCTTTAGATGTGTTTCAGTTCCATTCTCTCTGAAGTGGTTGCAGATAGCATTCAAGTGTGTGAGAGGTGGGTTTGCTTGTGTGAATGTGTGTGTGTAAATTTTTGTTTTTCTTTTCTGAAAAAGGTTTTGGCCAAAAGCTTATTTGTAGCAATCTTTCCATTGTGCCTGTCTGCTGCTCAATGTGTCATCTTTACGGTGAGTATCAATCAATCCTTTTTATAATGTTGTTGATATTCCAACCTGGACCTTCTACTGTTTAGTTATGCAAAATGGTTTGAAGTAGGTCATGATGGGCAGGTCAGTTTGTATTTGTTTGAATCAGAGGAACTCACTCAGTGTAGAGTCAATTTGCTTATTATGTTTATGTTCAAAATACTGCACCAACAAACATTTCTGCAAGGTGACTATTCAGTATGGTTAGTGAGATGTAATTTCATGTATTACCTATTGCAACATCAAACCAAGGTCACAAGCAACAGGGCAGAATGAAATTAATTATTACTACAACTCTAAGTGCCTCTACAGAAAGTTTATGGAAGATGTTCAAGAGTGTGCAAACAGCAGCGCCATCAGCCTCATTGCTTTTGAATAAAATCTTCAAATACAAGGGTTGCACACAAATATGGAAATACTACATGAAATGCAAGCCTGAACATAAATTTCGATGCTAGTCGGGTGCTTCTGTAACCAAGATATTCAAAGAGTTTGGTGTTTCAGGAGGCACTGTATTGAAGATTTATACCACAAACCGGGAAAGTGGAAAAACATCATCTGCTGCCACAATGCTGATGAAAGTGTGTGTTGAGTGATCCTGATGGATCATCATCGAAGAGGGCTGCGATGAAAAATACGATGATGACAACAGCAAAAAGCCACTGCTTAATTGAATCACACTCGGAACTACATAAAGGGAGCCCCACAAGCTGGGAACTGAAGGGCAAGCTGGAAATCCAAAACCACTAATCAGTGATACAGATGACCGTAATGTCTTGTTTCACCCTGTTTCCAACTTCTGTTCTAGTTTACATTCCAAGAGTGAAACATGGCAGAGGTTCCGTGATAATTTGGTAGTCATTGTGGTTTCCATGGGCCCCACAGCTACTCTGCAAGGTCACATTAATGCCAAGGATTGTGTGACCATATTGGCTGATCCATGCCATGAATCAATATTTGTTCCCTAATGGTGATATTGTGTTAGAAAACAACAGGGCCTTCTGTTCACACAGCTCGTATCATCCTGGACTGGTACTGTGAGCATGAGGAGAAATTGTTGCATCTCTGCTAGTCACCACCGTCACCAGATCTCAATATGAGCGTCTCTAGTGTATTTCAGTGAAAAGGGTGTGTGATCGCTATCAACTTCTATCATCGTTACCTGGACTTGTCACTATTTTGCAGGAAGAATGGTATAAAATTCCCTTGAAAGCCATACAGGACCTGCATTTATCCATTCTGAGACAATTGGAAGCTATTTTGAATGGCAATGGTATTTCTACTCTGTATTAGGCATGGTAATATGTTGTGTTTTTAGTGTTTCCATAATCCCCGACCACATACGTCTGAAAGAGACTGGCACTCATTCCTTCACTGGTTTAATGCATGATCCCATTTCAAGTTAAACACTTTCTGAAACTCACTCAGCTTGAAAGAAAGTCATTTATAAATCTTTACGAGCTAGGGGGCAGCACCAGCATGAAATATACTGGAGATTGCACATGTATTTCCGCGGTGCCACACAAAGCGTGACTTGAGCACTGAATGAGTCATTCATTAAATTTTGTGTCATTGGTCATGTGCTACTCGATGGAAATAACTATTGGTTCCATATAATAAACCAGAACTACAACCACGCATAAAAAGCAGAAAACAACTGCACTAAAAGAGTATGTCACATTGCGCAAAATGTATATGCTACTATTTAAGAAAAGAAGCCTGAAGAAGAATCTGTAGAACATATATGATGTAATAACTGATATGAAAACATTTTATTACCCAATACACAGTTTTTTACTAAAATTAGTCTCAGTCTTCAAGCATCTCAAGAGTTTCTACCTGGGAGATTTAAGGTAGACCACCACACAAATCCTGTCACAGGGAAGGCAGATAGCAGAATTCACATGTATTATAAGAATGCTAAAGAAGTTTAATTCACCTATGAATGAGATCACTTGCAAAATCCCTGCCAATCAGTCCCTGAATACTTTTTGTCAAATACAGCACTTCACAAAACTGTTTTAATGGTAGACATAGAAAGATTCGAAAAAGAGCCGCACACTTCATCACACATTTGCTTAGCCAGTGTGAGTTTGTTGCAAAAATGCTACAAAAACTGCAATGGGAGATGCTTCAAGACAGACTATGTGAAGCATAGAGAATTTTTCTTACAAAATTCTGAGAGCTCCTATTCCAGGAGGACTCCAGACACATACTATTTCCTCCAACATACATCTCACATAATGACTACAATGTAACAGCTACAGAAATCATTCTTCCATGTACAATGGAGGGATAGAGTGGTGGAGGGGGTGGGGGTGGGGGTGGGGGTGGGGGTGGGGGTGGGAGTGGGGTATGGTATTGGTACACTACGTACTCTCTGCCAAACTTAATACAGAAGAAGAACAGATGTAGATGTAGATATGGAGGCAGATATAATAGTTAAATTAACACCTTGAGAGACGAGTGACAGCAATACACTCATCAGGATTAATTGAAAGAGCACGAAATTGCAGTTTGCTTGTCAGGAAAACAGAAAGACGGAAAATAGAAAATTGTACAGAAAAGTTGTACAATCCAGGACACACACTTCCAGCTCCTATCCTGTATTTAAGTTTCAAAATTGTGAAAATTAGTCTGAAGGTACATCAAAATGAATATGTAACAGTCAATTCCTCCTCAATCAGTAGAGGCTACCTTGCAAAAAGTAACAGATCATCAATTCTATGAAAAGTGCATGTTATTGTTTTGTAAGTATGAGGCTCTCAAAGCTCTTTGTGTGATGGCTAATAAGTATAAATACATCATCATTTTGAACGTCTTCTAACAAGACACCAAATTGTTTATCTTATATTGCATGACTGATCCAAATTAGAGCCTTAAGAGCAAATTAAACATGAAAAGTTCATACACATCTCCAAGTGATATTTTTATTGCAACTAAAATCTGTATATAAGGCAAACTATAATGAGACAGGTCACGGAAAAAGAGATCATCCTTCACCTTGTATCATAAGTGATGAAAGCTAGCACAGCAGGTAACAGAAATCAACTAAACCATCTGATACAATGGTTGTATGGAAGAGCATAAATGCAAGAGGAAGGAAGGAAGGAAGGAACAAGGATTAGGGTTTAACATCCCATTGAAACTGCGGTCATTATGGATAGGTCACAATCTTTGACTCCTTCAAGGATGCGGAAGGAAATTGCCCATGCTCTTTCAAAGGAAGTATCTCACGATTTGCTTCGAGTGAATCAGACAAATATAGGAAATCTAAATATGGATGGCCGCTGTACCACCTCACTCAGCATAAATAAATGAAAGAGTGAATGACCCATCTGACGGCTCACAAAAACAAAGCTGTATTGTAGGCATAGATGTTCACAAATGTGGGGCATACAAATAAATGCTAAAATAAGTAAGAGCTCTTTGGACCACAGAGTTGCATAAATTACAGACACAGCAAGATGACAGGTGGGTGAAGATGTACTTAAAAATAAAAGGTAAAATCACTTTTTCAGTGTACTACTGAAATGAATTTTTTTAAGGGAATGGATTACAACAGCATCAATAAAATTTGTATGATAAATCTAAAATATTTATTGTGAAATCATGCAGACACCAAGATCTTAAACATACCGCCCTACTATTTTCATGATCTTCTGAAGTATCATCAAAAACATCCACATTTTTTTTGTTATTTTGTGATAGTGTATTGACTATTTTGGCCAGTTTCTTCCTCTGCTTCAGGGTACGTGGGGGCTTCCCAAGAAAATCTGCAATATTAATGAAACAATAATGTTACTTAAAAAGGAGAGACTTGATTATGAGACAGAGCCACAAAAGCTGTAGACAGTGCATAAATATATTATAAAAAAATGATAAACAAAGAAGACATTAATGCCTGTCATCAACTGTCCTGTCTCTTATTAAATCAAATTCATTTCACATTTCCTGTCAATAATTTCTTGACTGTCATAATACTTTCAATAATTTTTTCTACTCTAACAGGTGAACACGGAAAATCATAGCTGATAAAATTGAGCATTTTTGTTACTGAATGAGGTTAGTTGTTGAAGATGTAAAAGTAGAATAGAACGTATAGTATGAAGAGACAGAAGAAGGCAAGAAGGAAATTTGTTCTGGTACAAACAGAAGCAGCATTAAAGTTATTCATTAGCACAATGTAGACACCATCAATCAATGTAAAAATATCTGCAAATATGCATTATGGAAGACATCCAGTAATGTTAATACATTTCCTTCACCTTCAGTACACTCCATCCAGCACTGCAAACAGCTTTCAGACACTGGGCGCAAATATGGACAAATTTGTTTGGTAGATCACCTGGCTGCACTCTAGCTGTAGCAGAGGCTACCCATGCTCAGATAATGTAAACCAATGAGAGCAGTTGCAGTACCACAAGAAAGGAGCTATTGTCACTGTTGCATCACTAACCACAACAGCTGGCAGTTGGAGAATAATGAGACCAACAGCTAACTTCCCAGGGACAACGTTCCAAGTTAAAACCTGACTTCATAGACAATGCTGACCCAGCATCCTCACCATAACTGACAACAATACATGCTATGGGTGGCATCTATAACAGAAAAGAGATTCCATACAAGGAAGCTTCTCAGGAGACCCTACAGGGCTGCCTTCTTACAGGAGCTGACTGCTTGTGGTCTAATTTCCCTGATGACATTTCGATGGATACAAACATCTAGACTCAGCACCACACTCAAACTACAGACACCCATACACTTGCCAAAGCAGTCATCACCAGGATGCTTCCAGCCAGTGACTACCATAGTGGGGAGAGGTTTGGAATTTGGCAATACTATTGATTACTACTCTGAATCAGAGATGCTGTTGAACTGGTGAGGGCTACCAACATAAGCATGTCAATGTACCAACCATGACACCACCAACATCCGGCAGTCAGCTTCATGTGACCTGCTACCTCCCACACTGACATCAGTATGTGAAGCTGTCACCAAGTAATAGCCTTTGTAGGTGCTAATACTTTGAAATCTGCCACTCTGTTCTTTTCCTTGTCAGTCCATGTAAACCATGATTTTCACCTAATGTTTTCTATGGACTGATATTGTGCTTGCTACTTTCATATTTTGGCTGTCTACATGAACTTTCTTCAGTACCTAGTTGGCTTATATCACAATATTTCTTGACATCAAGGTTGGGAGTTGAAGTTATCTTTCAAACTGTAAAATTGCATGTGAATTATTAAAAAGATGGGGGGGGGGGGGGGGATTACTATAAAATACTGTATAAAAACATATCAAAATAAGTGTCGGATGTCAGTAGATAGGGTGGCAGAGAAAAAGAGAAGATTGTAAATTACTGAGAACCATGACAGTGACAGAATTCGGGTATGAACTGCCACATGGAAAAGCCAGTGCCATATTTTAAGGGTCTTGTACTCAAAATTAATATAAAAATGTCCAATGTTTGATTTAAAATTCCTACTGTCTTAAAAATGGCCATATATTCGATGATGCGGGAAACCTATCTCTATCTGGCAACATTGGATTCAACAGGCAGCAGCAGTGCACCAGTGCGAAGAACGTGAGTTTTGGGGATTTACAAGCTTGCTCACACTCTCTCCCTCCTGCCACACCATCATCACAAACCCAGAACACTGTCTAGCCTGTGACCCATCATTGCAGTCTACGATGCCAGTGAACTTGAATTAAAAGTGATCTGTGGTATTGGTAACAGTACAATATTTGTTTTTAGTAGCTAGTTTCGTAATAGAAAAAAATAAAAGGTATTCACATGGTGCGGGTTATAAATTGAAAGTAATAGCATATGCAGAAGAACATGGAAAGATAGCAGCTGAGTGGTATTTCGGCCCTCCACCAACAGAAAAAACAATTTGTGCCTGGCAGTCTAGTGAAAAAAAATATGAGGAAGACTAAATGTGCAAACAGAGGACTGAATGCAAAATGGCCGAAACCAGAAGATGGCATATTGAAATGGAGTCATGGACACTGGCAAAATGATTCAAATACACACTTGTAAGTGAGCACTACAGTGGAACTTAACAGACTTTAAGAGTGGAGTTGATTGGTGCTAAGTTTATGAGGAGTCATGGACTTAGCGTATAAACAAAACCTACATATCTCAGATAGTGCCACAACAGTATGAAAAGAAAATATCTTTCCATTGCTTTATTATTCAACATTGAAAGAAAACCAGTGTGGAACTAAGCCAAATAGCATACATGGATGAAACTCCTCTGACATTTGAAGTGCTGAGTAACAAAACTGTTAGCATGAAAGATGCTAAAACTGTAACTAAAAAAGCAAGTGGATGTGAAAAAATACACTACACTGATGGTACTAAACTTAAACAAATGATCATTTTCAAACACAAAACAATGTGAAAATCCTCTGAAGTAGCACAAGGTGGTATTGTCCACATACATGACAAGGGTTGGATGGACAAGGCTGGTATGGAATTATGGACTAACAAACTGTGGGAGAAAAGGAAAGGTGCTTTATTGAAGAGTTCTCTTCTTCTGCTTGAATAGTTAAGTAGTCATTTAAAAAAATTCTGTGAAAGAGAAATTGAGACAGAGAAACACACAGCTTATTGTTATTCTGGGAGGACCTACTTCAAATCTGCTACCTCTTGAAGTCTCAATAAATAAACCATTTAAGGTGTGTAGAGAAATTGAGACAGAGAAACACACAGCTTATTGTTATTCTGGGAGGACCTACTTCAAATCTGCTACCTCTTGAAGTCTCAATAAATAAACCATTTAAGGTGTGTATGGGAGAGAACAGGAACAAATGGATGATGGATGAACCCCCAAAATGAATTCACGACTGAAGGGAGCTTTAAAATTACCTACAATCAAACAAGTGTGTCAGTGGATAAAACAGTCGTCGACTAGAGTGAGAGAAGTTGTTATTGCTAAATCTTTCAAGAAGTGCAGCATAAGTAACACTCTCGATGGCAGTGAAGACATCTTATTTACGAAGAGGAAAATGATGATGAAAATGATGATGATGAAGAAGAAGAAGAAGAAGAAGAAGAAGAAGAAGAAGAAGAGGAAAGTTCAGATGATGATTTTCAGTGATTTTAAAGGCCAGTTCACTTTTATACACTAAGAATTCTTTTTTTTTTTTTTTTGTCTGGCTTTGCAATCTAATGATAAAAATGGTAAAAATGTTATTAAAAAAACTGCTCAAAAATTAAGGTGCATTTTATGAAGGGCGTTTGAAAAGTCCATGCAAAAAAGAAAAACTACTTATGCGTTTGGGGTAAATCGTATTTATTTTTTGACATAGTCTCCTTTTAGACTTATACACTTCATCCAACACTGTTCTAATTTGTTGATCCCTTCCGAATAATAGGAACTTCCAAGCCTGTAAAATAGCTATTAGTTGCTGCAATCACCTCCTCATTTGAATAAAATCTTTGTTCTGCCAGCCATTTCTTCAAATTGGGGTACAAATAGTAGTCCGAGGGAACCAAGTCTGGAGAATAGAGGGGATGCAAAATGAGTTGGAATCCTATTTCCATTAATTTTGCAACCACAACTGCTGAGGTGTGTGCTGGTGCATTGTCGTGATGGAAAAGGACTTTTTTGTGGTCCAATTGCTGGCATTTTTCTTGCAGCTCAGTTTTCAAACGGTCCAATAACAATTAATAATATGCACCTGTAATACCATATTTCATCCACAGTGACGAAACGATGCTTAAAGTCCTGCAGATTCTTCCTGAACAGCTGCAAACCATCTTTGCAACACTTCACACGCTTCTGCTTTTGGTCAAGTGTGAGGAATCACGGAACCCATCTTGCAGATAGCTTTCTCATGTCCAAATATTTATGCAAAATATTATGTACCCATTCATTCGAGAAGCCCACAGCACTAGCAATCACACACTCTTAACTCTTCTGTCATCCATCACCGTATCATGGATTTTATCAATGATTTCTGGAGTCGTAACCTCCACAGGGTGTCCAGAACGTTCAGCATCACTTGCGCCCATATGGCCACTCCGAAAATTTTGAAACTACTCATAAACTGTTCTAATCAAAGGTGCAGTGTCACCATAATGTTTATCAAGCTTCTCTTTAGTCTCCTGAGGTTTTCTGCATTTCATAAAGTAATATTTAATCACCACAGGAAATTCTTCTTCGTCCATATTTTGATAATCACTAGACTTCCTAGATTCACATGAATGACAAACACAAAGAAATTGACCAATATGTCTGAAACTTGGTGTGCATTCTTTCCAAAGATGCTACTAACTAAACATGACCTCGATACATGCCGGTGGTGCCATCTCTCGGACTTTGCACAGACTTTTCAAACGCCCCTCGTACAGTCTGTGAAACATGGTATGTAAATGATGAGTCACATCCTGCCTTCAGAGTTTGAAAGAGTATATTATACAAGATTCTACCAAGAGAAACATTGCAGTAGGCTCTCAGAGGATCACGGACCTATACGCCATAGAAAAGATCCACATATAAGAAGACTGCATAATGCTGCTTTCAAAAAATAATTTTTCAAAAAAGCTCATTGTCTTGAGTGCACACTGTGGTACAGTATTTAATGCACAAACTTAAACTATTGGCTGCAGTCCATATAGTGCTATTGTTTTTACTGAACATTTGTTTGGATATGAATGGCAGTTGAAGACATTGAAGTACAAGCATCTATTAGTATGTCTTTCACATCTTTTACTTTAATCTCTGAACTTTGTCTGAAAGTCCATAGACCTAGCAGAGAATTTCTTACAAATAGACAAACAGAAAGCTAAAAATAGAGAATGTTTTAATCACTGTCATTAAAATGTTTTTGTTTAGACTTAAGAACCCAAAATATAAATGTTAGTGCAGATACACTTGTGCCCAAAATTAAAATAACAAATGGAAATTTTGCAAGGTTGCATTTATTTTGCCACAAAATAGTGTAAACAGGTCATAGTAAAGCAGAAACAATTTAAGAATGCGTAATGTAAACAACTGCAACACGTATAATTGTAGACAAAAATGTTCTTCGTTTTTTCCAACTTAACGGATTTGCACACACATTCCAACAACTGGTTAATTCACTCAATATGGATTGTGACCACCTCTAGCAGCAATACAGGCCTGATAATGATGGGGCATGCTGTGAATGATATCAGTCTCAAGTTGAGGCAATAATGCTCATTCTCCTGCAGAGCTGCTCGCAGTCTTGGAGAGCAGTTGGTGGATGCTGATGTGATGCAAGACGTCTCCATAG
This sequence comes from Schistocerca piceifrons, assembly GCF_021461385.2. NCBI lineage: Eukaryota > Metazoa > Arthropoda > Insecta > Orthoptera > Acrididae > Schistocerca > Schistocerca piceifrons. Next base: position 682,257,730 of record NC_060140.1, read on the forward strand.
TGAATCCCAGACAAGCTGTATGGGATTCAAATTGGGAGAGTGAACAGGCCAACCATTCATGCAATACCTTCCGTTTTCAAGAAAACATCAATCAACCATCTCTATGGGGTCAAGCATTATTGTCCATCAATATGAAATGTGGGCACAAAGCACCCCGCAACAACTGCAGATGAGGTCCTAAGATCTTGTCATGATACCCGACAGCAATTAATCCTTGCCAATTAACCCATACAATTTCATGAAGAGGGGTTCGAGTGGTAAACATAATCCCTGCCAACATCATTAGGGATCCTCCACGATATTGGTCTCTTTCCGTAATATTTGGGTCCCGAAATCATGTTCCATGTTCCCTCCAGATGTGAATCCATGGAGAATCACTCTCCAGACTAAACTGGGACTCATCTGTGACAGCAACAGGGCCCACTGTTCAACAGTCCAGATGGCATGATGAGACTACCATCTAGATGTTCCCTTCTGTGAAGACGCGTCAGAGGTGGACATACAGCAGGTCACCAACAATAAAGGCCACTCTGCCAAACTCTTCGGCACACCGTTTGCCTCGATACAACACATCCAGCAGCTGCTGTGAGCTCACATGCCAGTTGCCGTGCACTACTAAGGTGCTACTATTGTGCCCTTACAGCCAAATAATAATCCTCTCTCCTGTCACACGTGGTCAGCCCTACCCTTGTCTTCGGGATACAGTTTCGGTTTCTATAAACTGTCAGCACATCCGGAAAACAAAAGAAGACTTCACATTAAGCCACTGAGACAAATCAGTTTGCTACTGTCCTGCTTCTGTTCTTTCTATGGCCTTCCACCACTTAGCATCTGGCAGATACCTTCTCTGTGCCATGTAAGGTTGAGCCAGATAGTAGGGGATTCTGTCTTTAATTTATTTCAAAAGGTTTATTTAATTCTCTTGTTATGGTCGAGCATTAGCCGGTAGCTTCAGCTGCCTGTAATTTTCTCTTCCCATGATCTGGCAGCAGCAAGTCAGCATCGAGGTGGGCAATCTCGATCACGCACCTCCCTCGTGTGTTGACAAGGTAACGCCGCTTAGGCAAAGCTGACCGAGCTAAGCTTCAGAACTTTCCAAGCCACCCCCACGGTTTTCTCGGCTCCTAGCCAATCAGGGCGGAGGAAATTGCGTGGCCGTGATGGAGGTACTCTGCTGCCTGTCGGCCGAAAATGCTCTCTCTGCCGCGCGTCCTGTGGCAGTGAACATTATCTTCTCTTCCCGGTGCTGCGACGCCAAGGACTTTGTTTCTGTAGATGCCACGCCATCCGGACTTGTCCAAATGGCAGCCATCACTTTTCTTTAACTTCGTCTAAGTTTGCTGTGAACTATGTTCACTATGTCTTGGCTCATCCTCGCCTTCCCAGGCCTGACTCATGTTGCCCATTTGAATTCGCATCTGTTCATTTTTCTGCCAATAAATGGCCTCATTTCCAAAAAAAGGTGTCAGAATAATTTTTTTCAACATATTCGCCCACCGCCTTAGCCATTCCTAACAGAGCCATTCCTGCACAACCATATTGCAGCGTCTGATTTATAATTTTTTTCAACATATTTGCTCACCAACTTAGCCACTCCTAACAGAGCCATTCCTGCACAGCCATACTGCAGCACCTGTAACTGTTTACAAAGTGATTGTGGCTGTGGGGCTACCTGAAGAACACTGCCTTGTTTCATAGGTGTCCTGACATCACTGTTGGCACAGTTGTCAGTTGACCGGAATGCCATCTTCCATACAGAACACGATCGTAAGGACATCTGTTTGACAGTTTGTGTGATTTTACTGTGAATTGGAGAAGGTCAGGGAAATAACAGTTTGTTGATTTAATTTTGGACACCAGTGTATATTTTACATCCTTTAACATGTAGTTATGATACTGAATCAATCATCTTACCTGTAAAATCATAGCCCATATCACTTGTTTTCATATTTTTAGTTTTCTTGGCAGTGTGCTTACTATTTTTGTCATTGGTGGAATCTTTACTATCTTTGCCTAATACTGGGACTGTAGTATTTGGCTTTAAATTTCCTTTATTGATTTTATTAATTGAGTGGATACTATGAGAAACTTCATTCTTACCAACACCATCATTCTTGTTCTTGTACATTATGGCATTAGAACTTTCTTTTTGTGCATTGATTTGTTTGTTTCCACTCTTCAGAACTCTCCTTTCTGAATTTGTAAAATGAATTGGGTTTTCAAATTGATTTTCTGGACAGTTATTGCGATCTAAAGGATCACTATTCACAACTTTGTCTGTGTCAGGTATAGATGGCTGCCGTTCTTTTTTACTTTTCTTTACGTTTCTATAAACTAATTCTTTCTTTCGTGTTGAGTTGACTGCATTTTTTATGCTTTTTGGTGGTACTGCTTCCGGCTTGTTCAACATCTCACATTTTTTCTTGTCACCTGCACTTTGCACTCTGTCACTTTTCACAGCCTGTAAAAATAATTAAACAATTCAAAAAATGCAAATCAACTTAATTCAAATGTAAATCAGTCACCTACATTACATCACCACAAAGAACAATACATATAAAACATTTTAAAATAAATTAAAAATACAGATGAGAAAAGCTTTTATTTCAATAATCTTTTAATTGCTACAGGCGAAGACAATCTATCACACACATGGGGTGTTAAGCAGCCTGTAGATACATAATAGCTACAGACACTAATAAAGCGGGAGCAATCAAAAATGGTGTCCGGCCATCATACACAGCCCCAATTTCTGTTAGAATTGTCCTCTGGCTGCCTCTACCCTCTTGTCCCATTCGCTTTTAGCTCATTTATCCCAGCGGTCCACTGATATTGTAGTTGGGAGACACGTTCAGACCTTTCACATGTGTGTAAATAGGAAATACTTTCCTCGACATTCTGCATATCTGCACTCTTGCATCAGGCATGTAACAGTCATGCATAAAATAATGTATTACCTGCCCTTTTGCATAATAGGTATTTTCACACTAATATTTACAGAGATCAGGAAGATGACTTTTTTGAGAGATGAAAGAGGAAAGGTGTGGCGAGAGTATCGTGATGAATTAATAATAATTTATTTATCATTATTAACCTGCTGTTAAAACATTTTCGTTTGGCATCCTGGATCAGCAGCATATGAATAGCACCCCCCTATCAGCAGCATATGAATAGCACCCCCCACCCCCACTACTCCATTACAGCTTGTGCATCCGTTTTGTCACCTTCATATCCTAAGAAGTTGGTGCAGTGTGTAAATCTCATTTCAAGCTAATTTTATTGTTTTAGCACTTCTTGTCATTGAGCTCCATGTTGTTTTGCTAATTAATGTACTATGCAGCATGCAGAGAAAAAGATTTAATCAATTACAAAAGTGAAAAACTTTGTGCATGTCTGCATTTTTTATGATTGTCAGACAACACTACAACAGTAAGTTCCACAAGGAGAGTGACACATTGTCGGCGCACACGCTTCTCCTTTTATGATAGCAGAAGCTGGAATTGAACTAGCACTAAAGTGATTCACTGATTTAATATTTTCATGTCATTCTGAGCTCAATTTTTTGGTTACTCTATATGATTTCCTTCCGGAGATCATTTTCTTGATACAAAACTTTATATTATTCATAATATACAAAATCAATCCATGAGTGTTCAGGTTTTCCACTCATTGCTACATTATTGTCACTTCATTAGTTTTCCTATAGGTTCCTGCTTCACCTGACATAATTTTTAAGTTCCTATGTGACAACATAATTAGAGTGTTTACTGGGTGGCACCAAATAATTTTTTAACTGGGTGTTCTTTATGGGGGCTCTAAAATGCTATATGTTTACAATACAAGACTCCATGTAGACTCTCTCCCTTTCTAGATCAGAACTACATAAAACATGTGATTAATTCATTTGGATCAGAATGGAATTTAAGTTTGTAGCACTCTTCATATGGTTTTGTTTTTCTTTCTTTTTTCTTTTCCATGATAAATCATAGATAATCATAACTGAGAACATAATAATCAACAATATATTTACCTACAAGTCTGACAATATGGTTTATAGTTAAGGAAGTCATTAAGCCAAAGATGTAAAGCATTTTCATCCAAACAAAATTCTTATTACTGATTTTTTGATAGGGAAGGAAAAATGTGTGCATTTGAGGTTCAACATCAACAGTGACGCAGGAAAATATGAAATACACATTCTTACAGGGTTAGGAGTTCCCATCAGAGAGCCTTGTTCCAGGCACATTCCCACTGGTAATCTCACCTGAGTGTATGAACAGTGTTTTATAGGGAGAGAACTGAAAGCTACAGCAAAAGGTCCAAGCTGAGACCCATGGAGCTGGTGATCGGCCGAGGCTACACATTGGGAACTATACCAAAAGCAAAAACCATCAACACAGTGCAACTGTCACCACTGGTCTGGCAGATGTGACTAGCCTAATAATAGCAATGAGGAAGAATGTCACACTCAGCATGGAGCCCTGAAGGGCACTGTTCTCTTAGAACTGTGGGGAGCCGAGTGATATACCAACCCTGACACGAATAAACCAACAAAAATTCAATATGGAGCCCCAGGTATGGAGAGTAAGTAAATCCCACATTGTGTCATATACCTTACGTAGGTAAAAAGACAACTGCAATGATGTGTTGGCATTTAGAAAAAGCCTTTCGGATTGCTGTTTCCCATCTAATCAGATGGTCATCTGTGGATTGTCCCTTCCAGAAACTACACTGATAGTGGGTGAGAGGCTTCACAACAGGAAAAGCCAAGATAATCATCATGCTATAATCTTTTCAACCAATTTGCAGAGCATGTTGGTGAGGCTAACCAATCGGTAGATGCTGATGGCTGCGGGTTTTGTCCCATTAGAATTGGGCAGTTCTCAGTCAGTGACAGGTTGTTGTATAATTCAGAGTGGTGGAGATGAACGATAGGGATATATCTTCAACTTTCTCATTATCCACTCATACTGCAGTGCCCTTAAACGATCATGAATATTGCTGCAGTGCCTTTGGTCAACCTCTGCACTGGCTGGTGGCAGTGAGGGCCTGTAGAAATGGGAATAGCAGTTCAAGGTTAGGACATGTCACTCACAACATCATTGATGCTATCTGACAGAGAGTGCATGAAGTGGTAGCAGAGATATACAAGTGCCAGCTGACCCTTCAAAGAGCTCAAAATGGTAAATGATCTGTTAGGCAATGACGAAGAAGAATCAGGAGCATTGGAAAGTGGCTGCTACCATCAAAATCATCATGTAGCGACCATTGCAGTGAATCATTGACATTGGGGGAAAAGACAGGAAGAGAGCTATTCAATTAGAAGGCCCCTACCAGACAATATGGTACTTCCCAATGAGGGGAGAGTTGGGGGGAGCAGTTAAATTCCAACGCAGGAGAAAAATGTTGTTGTTGTTGTTGTGGTCTTCAGTCCTGAGACTGGGTTGATCAGCTCTCCATGCTACTCTATCCTGTGCAAGCTTCTTCATCTCCCAGTACCTACTGCAGCCTACATCCTTCTGAATCTGCTTAGTGTATTCATCTCTTGGTCTCCCTCTACGATTTTTACCCTCCACGCAGCCCTCCAATACTAAATTGGTGATCCCTCGATGTCTCAGAACATGTCCTACCAACCAATCCCTTCTTCTAGTCAAGTTGTGCCACAAGCTCCTCTTCTCCCCAATTCTATTCAATACCTCCTCATTAGTTATGTGATCTACCCATCTAATCTTCAGCATTCTTCTGTAGCACCACATTTCGAAAGCTTCTATCCTCTTCTTGTCTAAGCTATTTATCGTCCACGTGTCACTTCCATACACGGCTACACTCCATACAAATACTTTCAGAAACGACTTCCTGACATTTAAATCTATACTCGATGTTAACAAATTTTTCTTCTTCAGAATCACTTTCCTTGCCATTGCCAGTCTACAGTTTATATCCTCTCTACTTCGACCATTATCAGTTATTTTGCTCCCTAATCTAATACCCTCAGCATCACCCGACTTAATTCGACTACATTCCATTATCCTCCTTTTGCTTTTGTTGATGTTCATCTTATACCCTCCTTTCAAGACACTGTCCATTCTGTTCAACTGCTCTTCCAAGTCCTTTGCTGTCTCTGACAGAATTACAATATCATCAGCGAACCTCAAAGTTTTAATTTCTTCTCCATGGATTTTAATACCTGCTCCGAAATTTTCTTTTGTTTCCTTTATTGCTTGCTCAATATACAGATTGAATAACATAAGCGATAGGCTACAACCCTGTCTCACTCCCTTCCCCACTACTGCTTCCCTTTCATACCCCTGCCATCTGGTTTCTGTACAAATTATAAATAGCCTTTCGCTCCCTGTATTTTACCCCTGCCACCTTCAGAATTTGAAAGAGAGTATTCCAATCAACATTGTCAAAAGCTTTCTCTAAGCCTACAAATGCTAGAAACGTAGGTTTGCCTTTCCTTAATCTTTTTTCTAAGATAAGTCGTAGGATCAGTATTGCCTTACGTGTTCCAACATTTCTACGGAATCCAAACTGATCTTCCCCGAGGTCAGCTTCTATAAGTTTTTCCATTCGTCTGTAAAGAATTTGCATTAGTATTTCGCAGCTGTGACTTATTAAACTGATAGTTTGGTAATTTTTACATCTGTCAACACCTGTTTTATTTGGGGTTGGAATTATTATATTCTTCTTGAAGTCTGAGGGTATTTCACCTGTCTCATACATCTTGCTCACCAGATGGTAGAGTTTTGTCAGGACTGGCTCTCCCAAGGCTGTCAGTAGTTCTAATGGAATGTTGTCTGCTCCGGGGGCCTTGTTTCGACTCAGAGAAAAATAGTCTACTGAATAAAAGGGGCACAATTGTAAGGGCTGACAAATGTGATGCGGCATTTAAGAAGCTGAAAGTAAGTCTAGCTGAGTATATTAAGTTGTGGTATCCAGGCTCCAGTTAACCATACTCTTTGGCTATGGTCAGTTAGACTGTGGCTTCTTCTTCTTCTTGATTGGCTCTAGAGTCCTTGAATAACCTTGGTCTCCTGTACCACCTGCCTCCATTCTTCTCTGTCCATTGCCTTCCTTCTCCAATTTATTATTCCCATCACCTTTAGATCTTCTTCCATATCAACCAGCCACCTTTTCCTGGGTCTCTCTCTTCTCCTTCTCCCGCCAGGTTTTCCCAGAAAAACTTTCTTGACACTCCAAGTTTCTGGCATTCTCTGTACGTGTCCTGCCCATCTCATTCTTCCCTGCTTAATTTTAACAACAATATCCATCTGTCCAAAAAGTGTTTGTAGTTCTACATTTGTCCTTACTCTTCAGTCATCTTCCTCTCTCACTGCTCCAAAAATCCTTCTCAGTATCTTTCTTTCCAATCTCAATAACCAGTTCTCCTCCTTCAATGTCAATAACCAGCCTTCTGATCCATATATTACTATAGGTCTTTTATGGTCATGTATACTTTGATTTTTGTATTCCTACTAACATTCCTGGAATTAAGTACATTCTGCAAGGCAAAATAGCAACGATTTCCACTCGCTATCCTATCTTGAATTTATACTGCTACTTTATTGTCCTCCATTATTACAGAACCTAAATATTTAAATGTTTTCACTCTTTCATATTTTTTCCCATTCATTACTATTGAATTCTTTTGTCCGTTTATATTGGGCTCCCCCATCACCATATACTTTGTTTTGTTTATGTTTACTTCTAAACCTACTTCTCTTGCTGCTTCCTCTAACGTATCGTAGTTCTCCTATAGTGCCCTTACATTTCTTACATCCCTTGCCATTAATGCTACGTCATCCGCATATGCTACCACTTGAACTTGCTGATTTAAGTATTGTTCCTCCTGGGCTTATCGGCATTTGCTGCATCACCTTTTCTAAAACTAAATTAAATAGCATTGCAGAGATCACATCGCCCTGTCGTAGCCCCCTCTGTACCTGGAATTCACCAGACAGTTCTTGCTCTACTCTTACTTTACACACTGTTGCTTTCATTGTCATTTCCATTAAATCGACCAGTTTTAGTGGGATTCTAAATTCTTTCATGATCTATATAATTTTCTTCATGTGTAGGTTGTCATATGCTTGCTTAAAATAAATGTACAACTGATGTAGTTACTTGTCATACTCATAAAACTTCTCTAGCACTTGTCTTAATAAAAATAACTGATCCATCATGGATCTGTTCCTCCTAAATCCAGCCTGATAGTCCCCCCAATATCCCTTCTATCATCCCTTCAAGACTGGAAGCTAAAATTTTACTAAATATCTTATATGTTACGTCCAAGAGAGTGCACGATAATTACTGCATTGTGACTTGTTGCCTTTTTTATGTAATGGGCATATAATTCCCACGTTCCAATCCTTAGGCACTACCTCCTTTATCTAAATTTCCTTTATCAATTCATGGACTGCCTCCTCCATTTTCTTTCCCCCATATTTTAATAATTCGGCCTCTATGTTGTCTTCTCCTGCTGCTTTATTATTTTTTAGGCTCTTGATAGCATTCTTTACTTCCTCTGGCTCTGGTACTACTTCCTCTTCCCGATTCTCTACATCTCACTCTAATTCCAATTTCAAGTCCTGTTCCCTTTCATTCTCAATCACAGTTCCTTCTTCTTTATCCCCTTCTCTCCCGTCAAGCAGTTCAGTAAAATACTTTTGCCACCCTTCTAGGACTTTGCTTTTATCTCGAATTAGATTTCCGTCCTTATATATCAAGGTTGGAAACCTTTATTCAAATCTCTTGTTCTTTCATAGAACCTTCTGATCTCTTTATTGTCTCGCATTTCGTTCAGTTGCTCTATTTTTCTCCTTTCATGCGCCTTTTCTTTAGCCTACAAAACTTATCCACTCTTTTGCTCTTTCCTCTGTATTCTTCTGCCGCTAACCTGTGTTCCTTTGCAACATTCTCCGTCTCACTTCATTTCTCTCATGTATTACCGTTAAGTATTCCTCATCGAATCACTTAAGCACCCTTTTGCATTGTACTCTCCCCAGTATCTCTTCTGCAGCTACACTAATGTCAGTTCTCAACGACTCCCGTTTAGTTTCCACATTATCTTCATTCCCTGTGTTTCTCCCTGCTTCCAACATCTCTTCTAGTTTCTTCCCATATTCTTCCTGTGTTTCCTTTGTTTGGAGTCTTTGTATACTGTGTTTCATTCTTATCTTACCAAATCTATCTTCTGCCAATATCTAATTCGTACTAAGTCGTGGTCTGTGTCTCCATCTGCCCCTCTGCAGCTGCTAACTTCCATAATATCTGATGTACGCCTTTTGTCTATGAGTGCCTGATCTATTTGGTTTCTTGTGTTTCCATCTGGTGATACCCATGTACATTTCTTAATATCTTTCCTTGGGTGATAGGTGCTTTTTATTATCATGTTCTTCCCGCTGGTGAAGTCTATCAGTATAGGAAAGGAAAGTCTACACAATGACAGTAATGATAATGGGCTCAGATGATAGACTGAGGCTTGGGGGTGTCAATTTTTCAGATGATACAGGCTGAGGGAGAAAACACTGATTGGCAAATTGCCAAGCTGGACCCTCAACAAATACAAATGTAATTATATGGTATCCGAAAAAGAGGCCCTTGCCTTAGTCTAAGGTTCTTGTGGAGGAACAAAACCATTATCCACAATGATCATAGAGCCCAAGTCTCCTGAAGTACTGTCAATTATAACATAACAAACTGGCTTGATGGTCTCTGTTTTTACAGTAATTCAACATGGATATCAGATACATCAAGAGCGCAGAGCATGCAGTACCTGATGCTGCATCACAACTGTCAGAGTGCAGTGAAACATCTTAAAAGGTGAGGGATAATGTTGTGGCCTGCGAAATAAATTATTTATAAAACTTACAAGAAAAGAAAAAAAGAAGCACCAGAATGCAGATGAGATACTCAAGTAAGTTAAAGTCAAATTTGAGGATGTAGATGGTTCAAATGGCTCTGAGCACTATGGGACTCAACTGCTGAGGTCATTAGTCCCCTAGAACTTAGAACTAGTTAAACCTAACTAACCTAAGGACATCACAAACATCCATGCCCGAGGCAGGATTTGAAACTGCGACCGTAGCAGTCTTGCGGTTCCAGACTGCAGCGCCTTTAACCGCACGACCACTTCGGCCAGCGAGGATGTAGATGCTGGGGACATAGGCTCCTATGTAATTTATGAAGAGATATTACACAAAAAGAAGAGAAGTTGTCCGGGAATATGGTAAGTGGTCTTATAGCATATGGAGATGACAACTGATTATTTTCACCTAGCATATGGTCACTATGGGGCAAAGAAATGTACCAAAAAAAATGTTGGAGTGTCTAATGCTCAGCAACATGGGCCTTTGGGGTATGCAAAGGGTAAAATCATGCCATCATTAAAAGTTAAAAGTGACAAATGCAACCAGTCGAAGACCAATGCAGACAATAAAACCCAAGAAAGTATTAGAAAATGTGGCCTTGTACATTTGCGATCCACTACCCAACACAACGGGAGATTTTGATTATATATTTGTGGCAGTGGGTCTATTTTCCAAATATATTAAATTGTATCCAATAATAAAAGCTATGTAAAAATAACCAGGGCTTTGGTTACCTATCATCATGCCCTGAAATGAGGGACATCCTACCTGAGATACTTCCCACATTTCCTAAAGGGGTTTCCCATTGCCCACTCGACCTCCACAATATCCTAGTCCATCCCTATGCCACTCCCAATCCCTACCCCTTACCACAAGGATCATATCCCTCTGGAAGAACCAGGTGCAAAACCTGTCAAATCCACCTAATCAGACTTCCTATTCCAGTCCTGTCACAAGTTTATCCTACCCCATCAGGGGCCAGGCCACCTGTGAAAGTAGCCATGTCATTTGGCAGCTCTGCTACAATTATTGTTCAGCTTTTTATATTGGTATGGCTACCAATCAGGAATTTAAGGAGATGGGACCTGGATAAACTGAAAGAACCAGAGATTGTACACAGTTTCAGGGAGAACATAAGGGAACAATTGACAAGAATGGGGGAAAGAAATACAGTAGAAGAAGAAAGAGGGTAGCTTTGAGGGATGAAGTAGTGAAGGCAGCAGAGGATCAAATAGGTAAAAAGACGAGGGCTAGTAGAAACCCTTGGGTAACAGAAGAAATATTGAATTTAATTGATGAAAGGAGAAAATATAAAAACGCAGTAAATGAAGCAGGCAAAAAGGAATACAAACGTCTCAAAAATGATATCGACAGAAAGTGCAAAATGGCTAAGCAGGGATGGCTAGAGGACAAATGTAAGGATGTAGAGGCTTATCTCACTAGGGGTAAGATTGATACTGCCTACAGGAAAATTAAAGAGACCTTTGGAGAAAAGAGAACCACTTGTATGAATATCAAGAGCTCAGATGGAAACCCAGTTCTAAGCAAAGAAGGGAAAGCAGAAAGGTGGAAGGAGTATACAGAGGGCCTATACAAGGGCCAATGGGCATCACTGTGGGGGTCGGGATGGGGGTTTGTCGGGGACGGCCAGCTCGTCCCACGCATCCCCTGATCGGACTACGACTGTGGTTGCCCGGGATGCTGCCCGCATTGAGGCTGATCCCTCACCTGTGGTAGAGTGGGAGGTCGTTTCAAGGTGTGGCAGGGGGCGAAAGACATTCCGGAGGGCTGAACGGAAAGCCTCTCCAGTTTGTCTGACGAACCGGTTTCAGGCTCTGTCTCAGGCTGATACTGATCTTCGGCCTGACATGGCTGCTTGTCCTGTTCCAGAGGTTGCCCCTCAGTCTGCAAGATCCGGGCAGTCGCAGAGGGTGGGCTTACTGGTAGTTGGGAGCTCCAACGTCAGGCGCGTAATGGGGCCCCTTAGGGAAATGGCAGCAAGAGAGGGGAAGAAGACCAATGTGCACTCCGTGTGCATACCGGGGGGAGTCATTCCAGATGTGGAAAGGGTCCTTCCGGATGCCATGAAGGGTACAGGGTGCACCCATCTGCAGGTGGTCGCTCATGTCGGCACCAATGATGTGTGTCGCTATGGATCGGAGGAAATCCTCTCTGGCTTCCGGCGGCTATCTGATTTGGTGAAGACTGCCAGTCTCGCTAGCGGGATGAAAGCAGAGCTCACCATCTGCAGCATCGTCGACAGGACTGACTGCGGACCTTTGGTACAGAGCCGAGTGGAGGGTCTGAATCAGAGGCTGAGACGGTTCTGCGACCGTGTGGGCTGCAGATTCCTCGACTTGCGCCATAGGGTGGTGGGGTTTCGGGTTCCGCTGGATAGGTCAGGAGTCCACTACACGCAACAAGCGGCTACACGGGTAGCAGGGGTTGTGTGGCGTGGGCTGGGCGGTTTTTTAGGTTAGATGGCCTTGGGCAAGTACAGAAAGGGCAACAGCCTCAACGGGTGCGGGGCAAAGTCAGGACATGCGGGGACCAAGCAGCAATCGGTATCGTAATTGTCAACTGTCGAAGCTGCGTTGGTAAAGTACCGGAACTTCAAGCGCTGATAGAAAGCACCGAAGCTGAAATCGTTATAGGTACAGAAAGCTGGCTTAAGCCAGAGATAGATTCTGCCGAAATTTTTACAAAGGTACAGACGGTGTTTAGAAAGGATAGATTGCATGCAACCGGTGGTGGAGTGTTCATCGCTGTTAGTAGTAGTTTATCCTGTAGTGAAGTAGAAGTGGATAGTTCCTGTGAATTATTATGGTTGGAGGTTACACTAAACAACCGAACTAGGTTAATAATTGGCTCCTTTTACCGACCTCCCGACTCAGCAGCATTAGTGGCAGAACAACTGAGAGAAAATTTGGAATACATTTCACATAAATTTTCTCAGCATGTTATAGTCTTAGGTGGAGATTTCAATTTACCAGATATAGACTGGGACACTCAGATGTTTAGGACGGGTGGTAGGGACAGAGCATCGAGTGACATTATACTGAGTGCACTATCCGAAAATTACCTCGAGCAATTAAACAGAGAACCGACTCGTGGAGATAACATCTTGGACCTACTGATAACAAACAGACCCGAACTTTTCGAATCTGTATGTACAGAACAGGGAATCAGTGATCATAAGGCCGTTGCAGCATCCCTGAATATGGAAGTTAATAGGAATATAAAAAAAGGGAGGAAGGTTTATCTGTTTAGCAAGAGTAATAGAAGGCAGATTTCAGACTACCTAACAGATCAAAATGAAAATTTCTGTTCCGACACTGACAATGTTGAGTGTTTATGGAAAAAGTTCAAGGCAATCGTAAAACGCGTTTTAGACAGGTACGTGCCAAGTAAAACTGTGAGGGACGGGAAAAACCCACCGTGGTACAACAACAAAGTTAGGAAACTACTGCGAAAGCAAAGAGAGCTCCACTCCAAGTTTAAACGCAGCCAAAACCTCTCAGACAAACAGAAGCTAAACGATGTCAAAGTTAGCGTAAGGAGGGCTATGCGTGAAGCGTTCATTGAATTCGAAAGTAAAATTCTATGTACCGACTTGACAGAAAATCCTAGGAAGTTCTGGTCTTACGTTAAATCAGTAAGTGGCTCGAAACAGTATATCCAGACACTACGGGATGATGATGGCATTGAAACAGAGGATGACACGCGTAAAGCTGAAATACTAAACACCTTTTTCCAAAGCTGTTTCACAGAGGAAGACCGCACTGCAGTTCCTTCTCTAAATCCTCGCACAAACGAAAAAATGGCTGACATCGAAATAAGTGTCCAAGGAATAGAAAAGCAACTGGAATCACTCAATAGAGGAAAGTCCACTGGACCTGACGGGATACCAATTCGATTCTACACAGAGTACGCGAAAGAACTTGCCCCCCTTCTAACAGCCGTGTACCGCAAGTCTCTAGAGGAACGGAGGGTTCCAAATGATTGGAAAAGAGCACAGATAGTCCCAGTCTTCAAGAAGGGTCGTCGAGCAGATGCGCAGAACTATAGACCTATATCTCTTACGTCGATCTCTTGTAGAATTTTAGAACATGTTTTTTGCTCGTGTATCATGTCATTTCTGGAAACCCAGAATCTACTATGTAGGAATCAACATGGATTCCGGAAACAGCGATCGTGTGAGACCCAACTCGCCTTATTTGTTCATGAGACTCAGAAAATATTAGATACAGGCTCCCAAGTAGATGCTATTTTTCTTGACTTCCGGAAGGCGTTCGATACAGTTCCGCACTGTCGCCTGATAAGCAAAGTAAGAGCCTACGGAATATCAGACCAGCTGTGTGGCTGGATTGAGGAGTTTTTGGCAAACAGAACACAGCATGTTGTTATCAATGGAGAGACGTCTACAGACGTTAAAGTAACCTCTGGCGTGCCACAGGGGAGTGTTATGGGACCATTGCTGTTCACAATATATATAAATGACTTAGTAGATAGTGTCGGAAGTTCCATGCGGCTTTTCGCGGATGATGCTGTAGTACACAGAGAAGTTGCTGCATTACAAAATTGTAGCGAAATACAGGAAGATCTGCAGCGGATAGGCACTTGGTGCAGGGAGTGGCAACTGACCCTTAACATAGACAAATGTAATGTATTGCGAATACATAGAAAGAAGGATCCTTTATTGTATGATTATATGATAGCGGAACAAACACTGGTAGCAGTTACTTCTGTAAAATATCTGGGAGTATGCGTACGGAACGATTTGAAGTGGAATGATCATATAAAACTAATTGTTGGTAAGGCGGGTACCAGGTTGAGATTCATTGGGAGAGTGCTTAGAAAATGTAGTCCATCAACAAAGGAGGTGGCTTACAAAACACTCGTTCGACCTATACTTGAGTATTGCTCATCAGTGTGGGATCCGTACCAGGTCGGGTTAACAGAGGAGATAGAGAAGATCCAAAGAAGAGCGGCGCGTTTCGTCACTGGGTTATTTGGTAACCGTGATAGCGTTACGGAGATGTTTAATAAACTCAAGTGGCAGACTCTGCAAGAGAGGCGCTCTGCATCGCGATGTAGTTTGCTCGCCAGGTTTCGAGAGGATGCGTTTCTGGATGAGGTATCGAGTATATTGCTTCCCCCTACTTATACTTCCCGAGGAGATCACGAATGTAAAATTAGAGAGATTAGAGCGCGCACGGAGGCTTTCAGACAGTCGTTCTTCCCGCGAACCATACGCGACTGGAACAGGAAAGGGAGGTAATGACAGTGGCACGTAAGGTGCCCTCCGCCACACACCGTTGGGTGGCTTGCGGAGTATCAATGTAGATGTAGATGTAGATGAAGGGCGATGTACTTGAGGACAATATTATGGAAATGGAAGAGGATGTAGATGAAGACGAAATGGGAGATATGATATTGCGTGAAGAGTTTGACAGAGCACTGAAAGACTTGAGTCAAAACAAGGCCCCCGGAGTAGACAACATTCCATTAGAACTACTGACAACCTTGGGAGAGCCAGTCCTGACAAAACTCTACCATCTGGTGATCAAGATGTATGAGACAGGTGAAATACCCTCGGACTTCAAGAAGATTATAATAATCACAATCCCAAAGAAAGCAGGCGTTGACAGATGTGAAAATTACCGAACTATCAGTTTAATAAGTCACAGCTGCAAAATACTAACGCAAATTCTTTACAGACAATTGGAAAAACTGATAGAAGCTGACCTCGGGGAAGATCAGTTTGGATTCCGTAGAAATGTTGGAACACGTGAGGCAATACTGACCCTACGACTTATCTTAGAAGAAAGATTAAGGAAAGGCAAACCTACGTTTCTAGCACTTGTAGGAATACTCTCTTTCAAATTCTGAAGGTGGCAGGGGTAAAATACAGAGATCGAAAGGCTATTTATAATTTGTACAGAAACCAGATGGCAGTTATAAGAGTAGAGGGGTATGAAAGGGAAGCAGTGGTTGGGAAGGGAGTAAGACAGGGTTGTAGCCTCTCCCCGATGTTATTCAATCTCTATATTGAGCAAGCAGTAAAGGAAACAAAAGAAAAATTTGGAGTAGGTATTAAAATCCATGGAGAAGAAATAAAAACTTTTAGGTTCGCCGATGACATTGTAATTCTGTCAGAGACAGCAAAGGACTTGGAAGAGCAGTTGAATGGAATGGACAGTGTCTTGAAAGGAGGGTATAAGATGAACATCAACAAAAGCAAAAGGAGGACAATGGAATGTAGTCGAATTAAGTCGGGTGATGCTGAGGGTATTAGATTAGGAAATGAGACACTTAAAGTAGTAAAGGAGTTTTGCTATTTGGGGAGCAAAATAACTGATGATGGTCGAAGTAGAGAGGATATAAAATGTAGACTGGCATTGGCAAGGAAAGCGTTTCTTAAGAAGAGAAATTTGTTAACATCGAGTATAGATTTAAGCGTCAGGAAGTCGTTTCTGAAAGTATTTGTATGGGGTGTAGCCATGTATGGAAGTGAAACGTGGACGATAAATAGCTTAGACAAGAAGAGAATAGAAGCTTTCGAAATGTGGTGCTACAGAAGAATGCTGAAGATTAGATGGGTAGATCACATAACTAATGAGGAGGTATTGAATAGAATTGGGGAGAAGAGGAGCTTGTGGCACAACTTGACTAGAAGAAGGGATCGGTTGGTAGGACATGTTCTGAGACATCGAGGGATCACCAATTTAGTATTGGAGGGCAGCGTGGAGGGTAAAAATCGTAGAGGGAGACCAAGAGATGAATACACTAAGCAGATTCAGAAGGATGTAGGTTGCAGTAGGTATTGGGAGATGAAGAAGCTTGCACAGGATAGAGTAGCATGGAGAGATGCATCAAACCAGTCTCAGGACTGAAGACCACAACACACAACAACAACACCAATCAGCTGTCTACCAGGATGAATGGCCACCATCAAATTGTGGCCAAGAGTAAAGTAGACCACCCTGTGGCACAACATGCAGCTGAAAATACTGCTTCACTACCCGAGCCATCTGGATCCTTCCCTCCACCACAAGCTTTTTTGAAATGCATTGGTGGGAGTTATCCTTATAACACATTCTCCGGTCCCCTTAATTTTTCTGGCCTCAACCTACAGTAACATACTGTCCCCACAACCGCCACCCAATAGTTTCCAGCCCCTCTATCCTATCATCTCCTTCCCATTCTCGTCTACCACCCAGTTCATTTGCAGCCACCTGCCAACGCATCTGCCTGTCTTACCTTACTCCTCTCTTTTTTGATCATTTTTGCCCCACTTCTCTGCCCCACAACCTTTGGCTGCTGGCAGTCTAGTCACTGCACACTCCACCAGATAGGTTTTGTCTCTCTCCCCAACCATTTACTACTACACCTTCCCCTTCACTGCCCCCTCAGATCGCTGCTTGCATCCCACATGATAATTGCATTCTGGCCCGAGATGCTGAAGTTGCCAGTCATGTGTGCTTGCTTGTGTGTGTGAATGGTGTGCGTCTCTCTTTTACTGATAAAGGCTGTGGCTGAAAGCTTTGTCTGCTGTTACGGCTGCTGACTTGAATGCAAAACGCACCAGAGAGTGTGTAAGATAGGAAGTGCGACTGTGTACGAAAAGTAGGGCAGTATTCTACCTAGAATTGAAACCCTAATTAAAGCTGTGCTTCAATGAAAAACTTCAATTTGCGATTTATTTTGTGACTTATCCAAATTAAGTATTTTCTGTAGGAACACATGACAAAAAATTTATTATTTAGTAACTGTGTTACATAAAGTGTGAATATTATGAGTAGTATTTGACTAATGCTCAACTGAGTGAAGTGACAGTGAAATACACTGCAGAACTCATGGAACCGGGCCTGGTTTTTACGAACAAGTGCCACACGACTGACCATTGCAGCAAAAAATCACCGAATGCGCAGGTGTAGAAACAGTGTGTGCCTGTTGACTCTAGCAAAGTTACAAACAAAATTTCAATTATTCACTAAATTTTGTCAATGCTTGTGATAAAGGCGATTGATGACATTAGGGGTAAAGAGAGCCAGTTGTACCTCACGTTACAGGGACTGTAATTAAATAAATGTCACTTGTATTGTAGACAGAAGTGACATCAAAATAACAAACACAGGAGCAACATAAGCTGGGTTCGTCATTCAGGGTACAACTCTACATCCCAAATTTAAATACATTACCAAACAATTTTTGTACTATTGCAAGGTGACAGTAACATCTATTGCACTTCCACTGAATCATCCCATTAATGGTTTTTTGGTTAGAAATGAAGGGACCAGGAAGATAGGTCATGTCCCAGGGTCACTGTATCACTGGTGTAGGTGGAACAATGTCAGCAAATATCAGTTGAAAGTCCAACAGCATGGCGCCATCTGGTGCCTATGGGGTAACTGGAGTAGCCTTCTCCTGAGATTTCTTTGTTTTCTCATTCACCAGTTTTCACAGTCAAGAATCTTGTGAAGACTTAACTGCTATGTGCACTGGAACATAAAAGGAGCAGGCAGCTCTTGGACCCACAAGCTGTGGATCCTTCAGCCACTGGCTGGTGTTGGGTTGTAAGTCTTTTCTTCAGCCAGGGGAGGTGGCAGATGGTGCACCAGGAATGATGAGAGGGGATAGCCAAATAGCCTATCGCTCCCATGGTTTAATTTACTTGCACAACTACCGGAGTTCGACATCAATAGAGTAAAAATGCCAGGTACTGCCAACTACCTCATCACAGTGAAACTGGATATAAACAACAATATCTTTTCCAAGCTTCAAAATGTGGAAGGCAAATTTTGACATTCAGTTTCTGCATTTTGTGTCCTGTAATTAGGGTAGCACATTTCAGGGATCAGGAAGAGTGGTCATTTCTGAAACTGAATGAGATTTTCACTCTGCAGCGGAGTGTGCGCTGATATGAAACTTCCTGGCAGATTAAAACTGTGTGCCCGACCGAGACTCGAACTCGGGACCTTTGCCTTTCGCGGGCAAGTGCTTTACCAATTGAGCTACCGAAGCACGACTCATGCCCGGTCCTCACAGCTTTACTTCTGCCAGTATCTCGTCTCCTACCTTCCAAACTTTACAGAAGCTCTCCTGCGCAGGAGAGCTTCTGTAAAGTTTGGAAGGTAGGAGACGAGATACTGGCAGAAGAGCTTTGCAGGAGAGCTTCTGTAAAGTTTGGAAGGTAGGAGACGAGATACTGGCAGAAGTAAAGCTGTGAGGATCGGGCGTGAGTCATGCTTCGGTAGCTCAGTTGGTAGAGCACTTGCCCGCGAAAGGCAAAGGTCCCGAGTTCGAGTCTCGGTCGGGCACACAGTTTTAATCTGCCAGGAAGTTTCATTTCTGCAACTGTCACTGGCAGCGCACATGGTGAGTTTTTTTTTAAGCGGACAACCAGTCTCATACATACAATGGGAGGACACATGCCCAAAAGCATTGGCAGTTACAGCTTTGCATCGGGGGTGGGAACTACAGCTTCACATCACAACAGTAAACCATGATTGTGGTCTTCTCTGGAAGTGAACCCTCCTCAAAAGTGAGGAAAAATGCACCATGCCAATCTCGTTATCGGGCAGGCCTAGACTCAACACATGAAATGGATCCCATGCTTTTCCAAGTGTTCATATAATTCCTCTGCAGTGTTAAGTTCTGGTGAAAAATGATACAATGTAACCTGTTTAGACTCTTTGTGGAATGTTACACTAATAGGTACATCACCAAGTTTTTTTACAAGAGCAAAAGCCCATGATTGGATAGGATTCATAATTTTAATTAAGGTTTGTAATTTACCAAGGGAAGAGATTTCACCAAATACATTTTCAATATTAACCACAGAGAACACTGGTTTAGTATGGAGAAAAGATCCTCCATCTGTTTGGGTGCAAACCGGGAATTTAGGGGAGTAAGTTTCTGTAAGCCACTCAGTTTTGTTTTCCTCCCAAGATGTGGCCATATCCAATGTATGTTTAATGTTCACAATCCAGTCACTCTACAGAATATAGTATCACAATATGATGAGCAATACTTCAAAGGTAATTTATGATTTTCATATGAATTCATAACTGGACACCAAAATTTCACTCTTGACAGCATGCCATCTACTTTCTGCTCATACAACTTTCAACAAAATTCTATATAAAAACAAAGATGAGGTGACTTAGCGAACAAAAGCGCTGGCAGGTCGATAGACACACAAACAAACACAAACATACACACAAAATTCAAGCTTTCGCAACAAACTGTTGCCTCATCAGGAAAGAGGGAAGGAGAGGGGAAGATGAAAGGAAGTGGGTTTGAAGGGAGAGGGTAAGGAGTCATTCCAATCCCGGGAGCGGAAAGACTTACCTTAGGGGGAAAAAAGGACAGGTATACACTCGCACACACGCACATATCCATCCACACATACAGACACAAGCAGACATATTTTTATATATAATTTTTCCCACGTGGAATGTTTCCTTCCATTATATTTCAACAAAATTCTACAGAAATAACAATGTGTAATAGACTTAACTTTGAAATACTGTCAAAACATTCACTGGCATGGATCAGAACAGTTGATTTTCTGTACCTCCTCTAATGGTTATTGCATTAATAAAAAGCTGGAAAACCCATTCTATATTTGATTACCTGTTACACAAGCAATATTCGAACCATCATCAAGTGTGTGAAAATCTTTATATAAGATAGTAAAAATACAACATAAACAGAAGGTATAACCAAAACTAATAGCAATAATATTATTATTTGTTGTGCTCAGCGCAAATACTGCTCCATAACTTTCATGAGAAATATCTGAGGCTGGCATAGTTTCAAGGGGAATGAAATGAAATAAGAGGGTACTTACAGGCAAAGCATTTGAGCCTTGATCATTCCATAGTTTCTCTCGTACGTCGTTATTTTTCTCTTTATCGTTGTCTGCCATACAGTTAATGACTGATGAAGGAGTCTCACCTACACAAAGTATATTCTTTATAAGCATACACATACAATATGGACAGAAACAGATGAAACAAGTTATATTAACACAGTCAAATGTTTTAAGTAATTTCTTTTAACATAATGAATTGTTCATTCACGAGTCAATGTGGGACTGAAGCTTTGTAATGGAACTAAACATGAAACATGTGGTATTTTGCTGCTGTGAGCCAATAAATTGAAATAAGTCTCAAAATTTTCTGTGTAAAAATTAGTACCTTAAGAAATTTCCTTTAGGATTTGGAGGTTGAGAGAGTACAGAACTAAGCTGAATCAAATTGAACTTTTATGATACTGTAATTAAAAAGTACAGAAACATGTTATTTATATGTAGATTATAATATTCATATACTGCCAGAAAAAAAGCAACACCCTCACGAACTGGGCTAGTGGCACAAGGGAGTAATAAGTGTATACTGAAGGGTCGTAGTGTTAGTGATTCATTTGTCACAATATTTGGTAGTCAGATGGTGCTCAGGACATCTGTCTGTGTACCTTCTGTTTTTACTCTATAGACTGCAACTGTGCTGATTAAGGTGAACAGTGTCTGGGACATTCATTCTAGGGTACAACCACACCCCAGCAATGAGTACATACTCCTGATGAACAGCTTCAGCCATTTGAACGGAGTCACATTGTGGCCCTGGAGAAGGCTGGATGGATGTATCGACAGGTTGCTGTGCTTGTTGGGCACAGTGTATCGGTAGTAGGTTGCTACTTTCAACAGTGCCCTGTGGAAAATTCCCACACCTGTAGGCCAGGTTCTGGACATTCACATATTACAGACATACGTCAAAAACTGTGCGAGCAGTGCTGGCCGAATACCCCTTAATCATCCAGGGGTAAAATCCTGGCACGTGTTGCACCTGATTTGTCACAAGGGACCTTTGGAAACCATCTGCTCACAGCAGGATTAAGATCACATGTGCATCTGAGCAGGCTACCATTGACACCAACAAGCATAGTTACTCAGGTGTTGTGAAAGAGTTGAGTAGAGAGTGCAATGGCATTCTATTGTCTTCAGCGAAGAGAGTAAGTTCTGTCTGCATGTGAGCGATGGACCTACATGTGTATTGCGCAGACCTGGTGAGCTGCCTATGCCAGAGTGCATTCACCTCTGACAGCAGGTACCATCCCAGACTTCATGGTGTGGGGGGTCCATTAGTTACAACTCACAGTCACATTTGGTGTTTCTGCTGGATAAAGTACCAAATGCCTATACTGCAATGAAACATGCTTTTTGTAGTGTACAACAAGTGACCCATCCAGGAAGACCACCAAATCTCTCACCAATGGAACGTATATAGGACCTGATGAAGTAAGAACTTACTAGTTACCCACAGCCTGCAAGAACCATTCCTGAATTGCAACAAAAGGCTGTGATCAGTTTTATTTCAAGCCTTACCATGTCAATAAGTCATAGGAACCATCCAATTAACATATCACCATTACTTATGTAATGTCGGGGTTATATAACTGCAAACATATGTTTTAATGACGACTTGTTTATGTTTTGATGATGACATGTACTCCACACAAGTCACACAATTTTTGAAATTTGTAACGCTTGAAAATGGCCTCAGGCTGAAATCTAGACCATTTAATAAAACATATCACACAGTCAAATGGCAGTTAAATCTTTCCGTAAGTTTTATGTTGTTACAGCAAGAAAAAACACGATATATGGAAGATAGCAGTTTATAGTGCAACATGTTAGATACAGGTTGGGTGTAGCACTGAACACATTGACTGGACAACAGTAATACAGCATAAAAGATAGGCCAAGCACTCATTCGCGGTTGCTTAAATAATGCTGATTCTCTGGCGGCTCACTGGAACACATCAGGGTTCCGACACATGTGGCCACTATAAGCAGGCCAGCAAACTTGTGACAAAGCAAGCTGAGGTCTTTTTACTTTCCCTCTTGTTTTGCCATCTGCCTCCTTAAAATTCATTTTTTTCATTTTTGACTAATTATCATTAACATACATGAGTATAAGCTGCATTTTTATAAAAGAGAAAGATTGTCCCTCAGTTTCAAAGAATATAATAACACCAGGTCTAATTTTGTGCTTAGTTATATGTATGTAATTGATTTTCTAATTTATTTTGACTATTCCTAGTTAGTATCTTTCGTTATAGTGTGACATCAGTAATTGTTTTGTAACTTAAATTCTATTGTTGATTTATAAGCAAATATAAATTCTGTACTAATTGTAAACATTTGGAGGAAGAACTAATAGCATTCTAAAAGAATCGATTTGGCTCTATTCAAAAACATGTTAGCAGAGCCAGCCCTTAATTAATTCCAAAGTAATTAACAGTTTTGTCAAAAGTATTGTTTGCATAACGATATCTGTTAATTTCATCATTTACACAAATAATTTGGCCTAACTCTTGTAGAAGAAGAAACTGTTAAAAAGACGCAATTTTTCGATGTATTCAGTTAATTGAATGAGTTATGTTTTAATTGTAATTTCTGTAACTTTATAACTTCGAACAATGTAGAGTTTTTCAGCACCTGTTATTGTGAGGATATATAAAGGCCAGATTTTTGGGCCCGAGACAGTAAGTCCACGGCCGAGTTTCAGACAAGGAATCTGTGTTGGTTAGAACAACAACAATGCATCAACTTAACCGTTAAATAAGTGTTACACCAATAGGCCGTGTGTTAAAGCAATTACTGTCTGTCAAATTTATTTCAAGAGTCTGTGAAATGTGTGGTTAGGTTTTTACTGCTCGTAGATATTCAACAGTAAACTACTGTAGCAGTATGTTGATGTCTGCCTGCAAACTATTGATGAGGCTTATCGAAAGTTAAACAATAGTGCACTGGCCAAATAACTGTGTATTATTTGGGGTTGAAAGTAAAGAACTGTGAAACACAAATGTGCACCTGTTGGCTACATCATTTAAAGTAATCAATGTTGAACTAACCCCCCACCCCCCACGCAATTTTTCAACCAGTATAGCAACACAGTACGTCAACACAGAGGACAATCAATGATGAAATAAAGCAGGCGAACCTTACAAACAGTATGGATGTGCACTCTCTGAAATCGCGCACATATGAGTGAAGGTACATCATTTCTCCTTTCTAGGAGGTGGTCAAAACTACATACATACACAAAAAACACAAGGCACAGAAAAATGCATGGTACAGGAAAAGCACTGGTACTGTGGGGAAAAAAAACACTGGTTTCACAAGACACTGAAATTATGAGTCATGGAAAACACCAACGATGGAGCCAACATCCATTTCATCGCCCAACTTCGGCAGCTGCTGCGAAACGTAGCAGGCAATCACCAGCGAGTAGAGGCCCATGCGGTGAGGGGGTGAGTTGGGCAGGACTGGGGATGATGTCTCCATAGCAATGTCCTCTTCAAGGTCAGAGGTTGGTGCTGGAGGTGTCAGTGTGGGCATCAGAGACGACGGCCTGACAGGACTCAGCAACAGAGGTGGTGAAGACAGTGGCTGCAAAGTCAGATGCAGCTGGGGCTGCACTGGCAACAACAGTCGAGGAATGGGGGTGGAGACAGGAATCCCCAACAGTGATCTGACACGCAGAAACCCCTCTGTGCTGAAAACCTGATCTTATATGATACAGAAACAGGCATCACTGGCAAGGGGTGGGATGGCAAGGGGAGGGAGGGCCTTCCAGAACAGGCCCCACTCTATGCAGCCGCAGCTGGTTGAAATGATGGGACATCCACCCATCAGGAGTGTGGACGACACACAACTGCTGGCCCCGGCGATGATCAATGACAGCAGGAACCCAATTCAGCCAACGGACGAAACCACAAGCCCAAACAGGCGCACCCAGCTGGAACCACTGCAGAGCCGGCAATGCCAGTGGGCACTGTGTCAGATGCAGCAAGTGAAGGAGTGTCTGTGGTTGGCATCCTTGTAGCAGCTCCACCGAGCTCTTGTCCCCACAAGAGTGAAATGGTATGAATTCAGAAAAAATGGTCTACAGCAGCTTCAGCGAGCTGCCAGATACATGCTATTGCATTTGAGTTTTACACATCCGAGCCATGCGTTCAGACTCACCATTAGATTCAGGTTGAAAAGGGAGAGCTGTGAGATGGCGAACACCAATACTCTGACAAAACGATGCAAATTCTCTAGAAACAAATTGGGAGTCATTATCAGTAACCACGGCATATGGAAGTCCTTCAATTGTAAAACTGTTAGGCAGGGCCAAAATAGTGTCTACAGTAGACATGGACAGACAATGTGCCATATAGGGAAGCTTCACTTAGGTGTCCACTACAATGAGTCAACACTGATTTAGGAAGGGCCAAGCAAAATTGACACGTAAATACTTCAACTGGCACTGCGGAGTTGGCCAATGGTAAAATGACAACCGTGAGGCTGCCTGTTGCTGAACATAGTGAGTCAAGCGGGAGTAAGCTGTGTAATGCCCCATCTGCACCCAGCCAACACACATGCCAGCAAGCTGAAGCTCTGGTACGAGAGGTCCTCCAATGACCAACATGCAGAAGCTGCTGTACACTGCAGTGTAAGGGAAGTGGGAATCAACAACACAGGGAGCAGTGTCCTCGTAGCTAATAAAAGAACCCGTCAAACACAGAAAGGCAGTGCTGGAGGGAGAAGTAATTATGCAAGGGATCCGAGGCATGGCCCAGGGGTTTTTACAGCCAACCAAGCTGCACAAAAGAGAGGAACCACTAAGTACAAGATTCGCAGCAAAGCCAATCCTATCGTTGCACAAGTGATGGGAAAACAATTGACCCCATTTTGTTTCTCAAGATGTAAATTGAAACAAAGCAACTTGTCCTGATCGAACACTGGGTCCAGGTCAATTGGAAGGCGAGATAAGGCATCAGCACTGGCGTGTTGCACTGTCGACCGATAATGGATCTGATAATGATAACAAGAGAGGACGAGAGCCCACTGCTGCAAATGATGCACTGCCTTGTCCGGCACTGAAGCCGAAGGGTTGAAAAGAGCAACCAACAGCTTGCGATCTGTGATTAAATGGAACTTAGAACCATAAAAGAAAACATGAAATTTCTAAAGGGTAAACACAATCGCTAAAGCCCCCTTTTCAATCTGAGAATACCACTGCTGAGCAGGATTTAAAATTTTAGCATTAGTTGTACGCCAACACCGCACCGAGACTGTACTGAGAGGCATCTGTAGCCCGAGACTGTGCTGAGAGGCATCTGTAGCCAATACCAGGTTCTGACATAGTTGCAAAGTAGCCAAGCATGGGACAGATTGAAGCTTAGATTTAAGCAAAGGGAATGCTTGGTAACAAGCTGGGGACCTGAAAATGGCACAGTTTTATGCAAAATCACATTCAATGGCTGAACAGCCATGGATTCTCCTGGTAAAAACTTATGGTAGTACATGAATTTACCTAAAAATGCCTGCATTTCCTACAGGAGGTTGGCCACGGCAGAAATTAGGTACTCAACTGAAGGCTGAAAAAAACTGAGATTTGTCAAGATTGCACTTGTGACCTGCAGACTGGAAAACAGAAAACAACAATCAGAGATTTTGAAGGTGGCTTTTGCTGGAAGAACCAGAAATGACAATATCATCGAGGTAATTGATGCTGTCAGGCACACAAGCTGTGAGCTGTTCTAAAAAATGGTGAAAAATTTCTGGCATGCTAGCGACACCAAAAGCCAAGCATTGATACTGGTACAGGCCGAAAGATGTATTGACAACGAGAAGGTGCCTAGTGGCGTCATCCAAGGGGAATTGGATGTATATTTTTGACAAATCAATCTTCGAAAAGTAGTGGCCCCCTTGCAAATTTGCGAGCAACTCGTCAGGGCAGCACAAAGCATGTGTATTGATCAACAACTGTACATTAATCGTGACACTGAAGTCGCTGCAGAGATGAAGCTTACCCATCAGCTTCTTAACAATGACCAGTGGTGTAGTTATTCACTGAAATAAATAGGCTGAATGACATCAAGTAATGTCCAATGGTCTAATTCGGCATTGACAGAGTCATGCACATGACAGGCAACTGTCGTGCCGGAAACAAAAAAAACACTGGAGGACTGTTTCATGGTAATGCGGGCCTGAAAACCAGTAGCATAACCTAGCTCAGGGGAAAACAGAGATGAAAACTCAGAGGAGAGGGACTCCAGTTGCTGATACGGAATGTGATATGACATTAAATTTACCTCATTGGCAATGGAAAAACCGAAAGCGTCAAATGTGTCCAACACCAACAGGTCTGGGAATGAACAACAACAAGGAAGGTGAGAGGGCAAACAATAGATCTGTAAGAGACAGGAGTAGACAACTGCCATTTATTGTAGCTAATCAACTTCAATGAAACCTGTGTGAGGGGAGGGGAGCCCAAATCCACATATGTTTGTTTGTATATTTGTCCACTTGAATTTTTAGCTGTTTATGAAACACACGCAAGTCAATAAACAATTTTCTGGGAAACATTGTAGAGATACAGTTAATGTCCAACGGTGCTACTGTGTCCGCCATGTTTGAAGAGGAGTTACACACTGATATGCAATGTGACCTTTCTTATGCCACTTGTTGCAAACTGCCGAGCACTTAGGGCATACAGTATGCTCATGTTGGATGAAGCTGTATGAGCAAGACGAAATGGGGGACCGCACTCACTGTTGTTGTGACTGTACCGACACTAAGCCATGCAACACTGAGTTGAAGATTGCACTGCTGTAACGGCTTCCCCATCACCCTGAACACGCGCAGCGTGCCCCACAGGGGTTGACTAAGCAACTTCCAATACTTCCCCCATGCAGCAATCTGATCGTCTGCAGGCCGTGACACTTCAAAGGACTGTGCTATATTGAGCACATCCGCAAGCATCAGATTCTCATACAGAAGTGCTTTTCATGGACTTCCCTATTGGGGGTCAGACAATTAATAATATCACACACCACATGATCAGCATAGGATTTGTGACGGGTGCTAGTGACAAATTTACAACAATGGTTAAATCCATCAATTCTGTATCTCAGGCTTTGTAAGATTGGTTTGGGCATTTCTGACAACGGTAAAATTCTACTCACATCACAATGATATGCGTTCTGTCACAGTAATAGGTTGAGAGAAGATTGTACATGTCATAAAATGATAAGCTGGCTGATTCTTGCAAAGGCCCAAGTTGGCACAACTGATACACGCACAGCGAAACACAGGAAAGAAAGAAAGCCATACACAGGTTTGCATCGCCCACGCAAAACACCTGGAAATGTTGACACAACTGTGCCTCATATGAGTCTCAATCTTCAGTTGATTCATCATATGCCAGAAACGATGACAGTTGCACTAGCAGGAGACTAATCTGCCATTAATACACAGATGCCACTTGATTGAGAGCAGTAATGTGGGCCTGCTGTTGTTCAGCAAAAGGTTGCTGCTGGGCAATGAGACATTGGAGTATTTCTTCCATCGAGAAGTTTGTCAGGTGGCTTAGCACTGACACTAACATGCAGAGAAAACGTAATCTTCACTCGTCAACAAGTTTGTTGCAGCGAGAACGAACACGATGTATGGAATATAGTACTTTATAGAGCAACATACAATATACAGATTGTACATAGCACTGAACACACTGATTTTACAAAAGTAATACAGCATAAAGAACAGACCAAGCAATTGTTTGCAATCGTTTAAATAATCCTGTTTCTTTGGCATCTCACCAGAGGGCGTCAGGGGATTGATCCCCCAGGTGGCCTTGATAAGTGGACATGCGAACCACATGCATGCTCTCTGAAATCAGGCGCATCATGAGTGAAGGTACATCATATGTGTATTACACTCCATTTGTAACCATTTTCTAAAACATAAATTCCAAAATAAGATATCACTGTGAATAAGTTTTACGACAGCAGGAGCAGCATGATACGTTGGGATGCCAAAGGCATCATGACTCATATGGAGCATTTTAGCAATTTTTCGAAGTATCTGAATTTTATTTCGGGGGCGGGGGGGGGGGGGGGGGGGGGGGGGCGGAGTTTGCATGTTATCAGCATAAAAAGACACAATTAACAATTTAAGGAAATTTCCATAGAAACAGTCAAATATGTGTGGGTGTGGGCGCGCGCGTACATGCGAAACACAATCTGAAAATATCTTTACAGCGTTTCTTACCTAATTTATTTTGCCTGGTAGTACTCTTAATGCATCTTATTTGTTCTTTTGATTGAATGTCTTACAAATAACTGAAGATAACAGGCACTGATTTCAATGAAAGTATATGACAGCCATCAACCATCCAAATGAAAAACTTTTCTTTTTGAGTAGAGTTTTACACTATGCAACCAACTGCAATTAGCCAAAGAGGCGTTATTAATCTATGTTCACAGCCACAAGGTTTATTTCCATCTATTACAACACAAATAAGGTGAAATAGTTGTGCGATATTCACAGCCAACTCAAGACTACAAACTAAATGAATGTACTAGGCCTGTCGGTAAAATATATTCTCCTTCCTCATGTAGGGTAGGACTGGTGGAGGAAGATTAGGCAAGCAGTAAGGCGGCTGGGGGTGAGGGGAGATAGCTATTATGATGCTGTTACACTGTTCCTCATTCGTCTACGGCAGCTGTTTAAAACCTGTTTTGGCATTAAACTGTTCCTCGTTCGTCTACGGCAGCTGTTTAAAACGTTTTTTGGCATTAAGGATTCTGACAAATGTAAAATCCATTCACAATAAACATTTTAATAACAAAAACCTCTCAAAGGTTTTAACATTTCTTATAAAAAGTGTGTTGTATGCAAAGAAGATGTGATGATAAAGTTGCAGTAGGTTAGCAGACACTGCATTAGGACAGCAGTGAATGGAGAGAGGATATACTGGTTCACAAAAAATAAAGACTGCAAAATTCTAGAAGTCAAAAAGATTATTACTGCTGGTTTCTGATATGCTAATGGAATCTTGGTTGTGGATAACATGGAACAATAATCAATTCTGAAACCCACTGAGAGAGATTAAGATAACTGAGATGAGTAATGTAAAACAGGCTTTGTACTCTGTGGTTGACTAGTCGTATCATGTTCTTGTGTTCTTGCATGACAATACTCACATCTTAGCAAAGCAAGCTCGGAGCCATTCCCATTTTGTTTTGTTATTTTCTTCCTTAAATGATAACTTTTTTTTTACTTTCTTAACCATAATTAGTGTTAGTGAGAGAAGTGCCATAAGATAAAGCTGTCATCCTGTAATGCCAAGCATAAGACCAGGCCCAACTTTGCTAAATTACATTAATCAGAATAATTTACTAATTAATTTGAACAATTTCAAGTAACCAGTCTTGCTACAGTTAAGTTTGACTAACTAACAGTAATTATTTCCTATTCCAGTCACATTGTTGACATGTAAACAGGTGTAATTACTACATTACTGATAAAATTAGAAAAATTAACCCATAGGAATCCTTAAAACATTCATGTAGCTAATTTCCAAAACATGGTAGGAACATCAGCACTTTATTAATTTCAGGCTAATTAGTAATTTTATGTGTGGTATTGTTTATTTAGCTATTTTTGCAGTTTCATCATCAAGAAGGCTTCTTTCAGTCGAAACTCTTATTGTAACATACACCCCGTTTACTGGGGGTTCCCAAAACTAGATTTTGTAAAACAATTTCCCAATACCACTTCTGGGTGGTCATGTAAACACTTGAAAATTGATTCTGAAAACCCACTTCTGGTTGCCAGTTTTCCAATTCCGCAGTTAATTTTCACTGCCATGTAAATGCAACTGGTTTTGAAACTTGCTTGGGCCGCCAGGTTTGTTTTGTTTTTAAAAATTTTTGGCTAATATGGGCGGAGTGGCTTTTTGTACAATGAAGGATAAGTAAAAGCATTAGACTGAAGCACCTCTTCTAACTGAAAAGAAACAGCGGTTGTAGTGACTAAATCAGAAACGGTAACAGCTATTTTCCAGGTGTTTTATTGAACTGTCTTAGCAAATAGTGGTAAAGTTCAAAATAAAACCCATTTTTCTGCACTATTCAATTAATTTGAGACATAAAATTTTAATTGTAAATTATCGAAGTTACATGTTTAGCAATATGAAACTGTAGTAGCCACTTTTTCAAAACTGTACAAGCACTGGGCCTGAAGTCATTTGGGAAATGAGTTTGTTCTGACATTTCGAGAGTGGAATCAGTGTCAATCAGAACCATAAAAATGTGATGGTGTGCTGATGTACTGTTGTGAATAAGAAGATGGACACAGAAGTTGGACAATTAACAATGATTATGGATTACTATTAATAAAAAAAGTGGCACATGTATTGTTCATCAGAGAGAGACTGTTGATGGTTGGTTAGGTTATACTGCACAGTGACTCCTGTTGAATAATTAGAAGGTGCAGTATATGCATACCTGGTAAATGAGATTTAATTACATGATTAAGACATGGACTGACCGTAACTAATTCAGTGAGGGGGTCTGAAGTTTATGGAAGGAAAACCAAATTTGTGTGTGTTGACCATTATTCGCTGTAGATAATGCTCTACCCTCACTTATTTACAGCCAATTTCCTGTCGTGATCGCTGCCACCGATGAACTACAAGCTGACATACAGCCAGGTATGTCTCAACACCCTTCATGAGAAACGTGAACAGATTATATATTAACTTCCAGCCAATAAATATTGACTTTGTGTCCTCAGAGTCTTTCACGGCGGCAGGTCTAAATAAGATCTTCTTGGGTTTGAAGCCACATTAATTCAAATAAAATTTTTGAGTTTTCCATGGCTATCTCTGCCATCATCACCACGAGTAAAACTACAGACTGCCAGGGCTGGCAAGGAAAATATGTCAAGCCTGACAGTTAGTGGTTCTACTCCTGATGATAATGGCAGAGATAGCCATCGAGCTCAAAAATTTTATTCCAAGTGATGTGGCTTAAAAACTGAGAAGAATTTATTCAACCCTGGCTTTACTACACAAGATTTCAATTCTTCATGCACAAAAAGATAGGTTTGTTTCCCAAAACTGATTCCAACAAATAACTTTCAGACATTCTCAGAGCCTGGCTGTGACCATTTAATAGACACAATAAATGCTTAAATCTGAGTAGTGTTTATGTGTAAATACAATAAAATAAAAGCATAGATGCAAGCTTTTCAAATAAATTTTCTTTTTAAGTATTTCAGTATTTTATTTATAGCCTAATGGATGTTATTTTATAGATAGCATTCACATAAGCATATTTAGCACTACTCTTGTACCCACAGCTATCAAATACTTAGCACAAGGCTATCAAAATTTAAATTGGATAAGTAACTTTTGTACAGACTATAACCACACATTTCTTTATATCTATCACATACAACAAAGAGATGTAAAAGGGAATGATGTAATTACCTAACCAGTGTTTCACTGGTCGCAGCAAAATACGGCCCCGTGAGCTTGTTTTCACATTTCCTTGTTGCTGGTTATTCAAGTGTGAAGATTCACCTCTTGTAGCAGATGTACCTATTCAACAAAGATCAGTTCTACATGATGCTATTTTATACTATTGTATTATTACTTAACTATGAGTTTAATTTTTGTAAAAATTACTTTATGAATGAAACTCATAAATTATTTCAGATGTATAACAAACAATTCTGAAAAATAAGAATAGCACACCTTTAATAAATATATAAATAAATAAATAAAATAAATATAATAAATAAATAAATATAATAAATATATAAATATAAGGATATAAAATGTAGACTGGCAATGACAAGGAAAGTGTTTCTTAAGAAGAGAAATTTGTTAACATCGAGTATAGATTTAAGTGTCAGGAAGTCGTTTCTGAAAGTATTTGTATGGAGTGTAGCCATGTATGGAAGTGAAACATGGACGATAAATAGTTAGGACAAGAAGAGAATAGAAGCTTTCGAAATGTGGTGCTACAGAAGAATGCTGAAGATTAGATGGGTAGATCACATAACTAATGAGGAGGTATTGAATAAAATTGGGGAGAAGAGGAGTTTGTGGCACAACTTGACTAGAAAAAGGGATCAGTTGGTAGGACATGTCCTGAGGCATCAAGGGATCACAAATTTAGCATTGGAGGGCAGCGTGGAGGGTAAAAATCATAGAGGGAGACCAAGAGATGAATACACTAAGCAGATTCAGAAGGATGTAGGTTGCAGTGGGTACTGCGAGATGAAGGAGCTTGCACAGGATAGATTAGCATGGAGAGCTGCATCAAACCAGTCTCAGGACTAAAGACCACAACAACAACCTTTAATGTCCAAAACAAAAGAGGAGCATCTATTCATAAATGCCCCTCAAGAATATGGTTGATGGATTCAAAGTAAGTAAGTAAGTAAGTAATTGAGAGACCAGCTTTCAGACACACCAAAAACTATTTACAGGAGGAAAAGGGAAGATAAGAACAAACGAAAGATGCACATGCACTGGAGGAAAGAGACAGTCAGCCCACACAATGGACTTGAGGAGGCACAACATGTACAGAACTGTCAAAAGAATGGTTATGTTTTCAGGGTCAGAAATATTTACTTCATATTTTATGCATTGTGGCAGGTAACAGTTTTTATAGTGATCAACACTTGATATTCAATTACTTACCTTAGAGGTACACTGCAGATAGCAAAAAACATGTTGTGGAACACAATAAGAAAGTATTGTATATCTTAATAGCTACTAGGGCATTCTGTTACAAAATTGGTGCTAAAAACAAGCTTTGTAGGTGCCAATTCTAGACAGCATTTTATCATAGAAGACATATTATTGGGACAGGAAAATTCCAACAAGATAATACTGTGAAATTACCACTTTTTTGAAAAATAATATGATATCGGCAATTTTCACGAGTGATAAATTTTGTAATTTAGCCATGTAAAAATGTTATAAATCTGAGGACAACAGTTTACAAATATTTGTAACTGTTAGTTGCTGAATGTTAAGACTGCGTTTGACTATTAATCTCCTCAAGGTTGAGGCTCATATATATCAATACACTGACAGTTCATTTCCTGTGTAATGAACTCTGATGTGACAGTGAAAATAGCACCGAAATACGTAACACAAAATTTGTCAAATGACACAAAATTTGCCAAAATAACATCTAACACCAAATTTATCTAACAAAAAACTGGTAAAAAAACAACACCAAATTCGGTAAAAATAAATAAAAACCACCGAATTTGGTAAGAAAAAACACTGAGTTTGGTGAAAATAGTATTAATTTTGGCAAAAAAACACCAGAAATTAAAAAAAATAATTGGCAAACAGTAATCAAATGAGGAATAAAAAAATTTCAACCCCTGGCTTCGCAGAAAATGATACCAGATGTAGCAGAAATGATTCTAAATTTGACAAAAAGAATTACACAAAATTTGGTGAAAAAGACAAAAATGGGCAAAACTGACAAAAATGATACAAAATTTGGCAAAAAAGACACTAAGTTAGGCAAAAAAGATCACTGCTTAGGCAACTAATACAATGATTAAACTCTTCAAAGAACTGTTTGACTGTAGTCACAAGGACGAGGCCCACAGAACTTTAAGTTGTCATCTTTCTTCAATTCCCCAAGAAGAGACCAAAAAGAAACAATTTGGAAATATTTTGTATTTCAGCTACACATAAACTTCATCACCAGATTTTTCTTTTGATAGAGAAAAAGGGGGGGGGGGGGGGAGGGAGGGTAGGATAGAGATAGATAGAGATAGACAGATAGATAGATAGATAGATAGATAGACAGAGAAACTGAATACTCTAATATGCCACACTACCAATCTTAAAGGTGTACAAGCTGCTAATGGTGTAAATTGTGTAAAAAGTGCTTATAGGAATTGTGATCATCTTATGAATATATAGACAAGGACAGTCATCGCAGAAACAGCAAAGCAGAATAGTGAAACAGAAAGCAATAACTGTAGTATAGAAATAAGAGAGATAATTTTCCAAACATAAAACACACATGAAAAGGTTGGCTGGATTTGGAGGAGGCTAAGAGGAGAGCATAGTGCACAATGGGGAGATTTGGGCAACAGTACCTCAGGACATGCTGTAAAGAAAGCTTTCACAGGTGCAGTTCTCAGACAATGTACACATTCAAAATGCCCACTTGGTGGACTACCCAGCAGTCACATGAAAACAATTCTATTACAGCACACATCCCGCAGTAGTGTCACTATATGGGACTAGTACTCACTTGATGGCCATTTGTCCTTAATGAAAGTTTAGCAGCTGTTCTGCTGGTACATAAAGGTGAACACTGGCTTAAGTCAGCTGACGTGTGACAAGCTACCAGTCCCAATTCAATGACTCGCACTGGCACATGGCCTACCCAGTGAATTGCAGAGGCTGACAATTAAAACCTAGTTTTTATTGTGAGCAGGCAGTAGTACATAGGATGGGCCCACTGTCACAATATCATCGACTTGGCTGAGAAGTTACCGTTTAGAATGATTCAGATTGACAAGTAGTTCACTTCTATGATGTCTTCCGCATGAATCGATTATTTTTCTTATGAGCCAAGTCTATGGAAGAAATGTGATAAATGAAAGCAGTGGTTTGAGTCACTGGATATTTGTGTCCCGATTTATTTTCTGAAAACTTACATTTAATACAAATGGCACGGCTGTGAAGACAGGGAAAGTTTGATGTGGAAAGAATAACTGTCAAAGCGTAAATAATGTTGTTTGATAAGACAGAACAGCATGCACAGTAGTATGTACCAGTAAGAACATGGTCAAAATTAATGAGGGAGACTTGATGTTCAACAAAGAACCCCATGAATCCTACACTGAAAATGATTTCAGACAGCCTAGAAAATTTAGTAATTCATTTTCACTTATAGTGCTCCATGACTCCAGGAAGGCAAACAGTATGCGACATCCTCCCACCACCACCAACTCCAGTCCAGTCATAGGCATTTCCTATCCTGTCAAGGCAGGTCTGGCTGTGCAAGCAGTCAACTAAAAATTAAGCTGCAACCACAATACTGCTTTCTATGTGAGCACAGAGCATCCGCTGACAAGCTCTGGCCAAGAGATAGCTGGACCATCCAGTTGCTGAACGTGCTGCCCAGCACAACTTGCTTCACAGCCTGCACCACCTGGATCCTTTCTTCCACACCAGCTTTTCTGAATTGTGCATGTTGGAACTCTCTTTGCAATATATGTTATCCCCGTCCTCCACCTATCTTTCTCCTTCCCCACTCCCAACTCAGCACTACACAGCCCTGTATTTCACCAACTAGTGTTTTCACCTCCCCTCTACTTCTCTCCTTTTCACCCCCCCCCCCCTCCCCTCCCCCCACAGACACACACACACATCCCACCTCCTCCTGGAGACTATCCTGTCTCCACCACATCCAGGCAAATTCCCACAAGGAGCACTACACCTACCTCCACCCTTATCCTGCTATCCCTCCCCCTTCCTGTCCCAGCATCCTCCTTACCCACGACACCTACAGCCTGCTTTCCCATCATGTTGTACGCAGTCAGGCCTCAGCCTTTGTTAGCAAAATTCTTGAAAAGTTCTTGACCAATTTAATTTAAACTTTTGCATGAAACTGTAACGAAGATTTGGATGAGCAAAGGTTAGATATATTTTAATGTAAATAATATATATTTAATGTAGAAAGGGGAAATGTCATTAGCAAAAATCTTGAAAAGTTCTTGATTGATTTAAATCTTTACGTGATACTCTAATGAACATTCAGACAACAAAGGCTACATTTTTTTCTAAATGAAAATGTACAACATTTCTGTTAAAACCCATCAGAAGGATTAAAACACTGTACTGTGCTGTGAAAATGTGTGGTTTTGACTTCTATCTTGCAGTCAGTTTCAACTTCTATAGGAGTGCGTGTGAATCATTACACAACTTGTTTCTTCCTTATATATTATTTTTCCTTACATATATTTTCAAACAAATGCTGTGTACATAATAATATGCTGTTTTGCTTTTACCTCACCTTTGGTTTTACAGAAAACATAAATACAACTTTCCTGTCTTATCAGCTTGTGATTAGAATACTACAATGAATCTGAATTGTCCAAAACTTAGAAATCCTACCCATTGAAAAATTACAACTATTCAAAATACTGTCACTGAAGCTGTTATCCTCACAGATCTGGCATCTGGAGTGATGTCTCTCATAACCCATATGCCAATGGTTCTAACCGATTTACCTATTCATTTTAAGTGACTTCAGTTCCCAATGAAGGTTTCATTTGCAATAACAATAACCAAGGCTCACAATCAGAGAGGGCAGAGTGGTAAGAAGATGGCAGGAGAAGAGGGGCGATTGGACACAGGAAGGATGGGGAGGAGAATGACAGAGAGGGGAGAAGATATGAAGCACCGCACAGAGAGAGGAGGAGGAGGAGGAGATTGAGGAAAACTTGGTGACAGCCCCGGACTTGGAACAAGTCGCACCCATTCAGCCCCATCCACATCTATCCCTATGCTAACCAGAACAGTCGAGGGTAAAGTCTTTGGTCCACACCATGTAGTGCAGATTACATGGTCTTTGATTGTGCCTCTGTTTAATGAGCCAGTTTTACTGTGAGAGCCTTTACTTGTTCCTTGCTCTTTGTAGTGATGTGCGGAGTGAGCATTTGCTTGTTTGCCATGTTTTACAGTGTGAGCATTTGTTCGTTGCTTTTTGTAGTGTGTTGCAATGCCAAAATTTGCTTTTTGTAGTCTGTGTGTTTTAACACAATTGCTTGTATTAGCATATTAAAAATGAGTGCATTTAAGTGAGAAAGTTGTGGAAACGAATACAATTACTGCAAGGCTCTGAGACAGCAGTTTTCCAAAGCACACCCACAGCAGCTGAATGAAATCATACCTCATGTTACAAATAATGGACCTTCATGTTCCTACTAGTGCTATATATGCGACAAGTGTTTTACTTGGAAAAGAAGTTTAAAATGACACCAACAAAACATTCATGGCATAATGCAGCAACGGAAGAGGTTGAAGTGTGGAAGTGTACTTTTGAAGCCGAGTCTAAAAAGTGTTGGATTATCAAAATATCCACGGGTATGCTGCCGGTCTATAGTGTCCAACGGGCACAATATTTCGGCGATCATACATGTCGCCATCATCAGGTGAACTGACGGACTGAGCTCCTGTGAACGTGCCGGCACGGAGATCCGTACGCTATGGCTGCTCAGAGGGAACTGGGTTCAGTCGCGGCGGCGGCTGATTTAAATACCCTCCGCCCGCGGCGCGCTCCCTCCGCCGTCCGCGCCCCGCGCCACGGTCGCGCGGTGGAACAGATTGCGACGGCGTCTGAGATGTCATCGGTGTGATGGCTCTGTCCGCCGTGGTCGTCACAACTATACGTTTGTTCGATTTACTCTTGATTAACCCGATCGCCGGTTCCCAAGCATTGCTAAGATTATAGCCACAGTCACGGTTTATGAGGTCGTCATTGGTGCGAATTTCGATGGCCTCTCTAATAACGCTGTCCCAGTATCTCGACGTCTGTACCAGAATCCTCGTGCGGTCATACTCCATGGCGTGATTTTCCGACAAACAATGTTCAGCGACCGCCGACTTGCTCGGATAAATCAGTCGAGTGTGCCTCTGGTGTTCACGGCATCGATCCTCGACGGTATGCATCGTCTGACCAATATACGACTTGCCACATTGACACGGAATCTGGCACACGCCGGCCTTCCTCAAACCCAGGTCATCTTTGGCGCTCCCCACCAGTGCACGAGTTTTATTTGGAGGACAAAACACAGTTCCGAACCGGTGTTTCTTCAGAATGCGGGCGATTTTCCCCGAGAGTGCGCCTGTGTATGGAATAAATGCAGTGCCTACCTCCTCCCTCGTGACTTCATCCATCTCACCAGGTTGTGCTGCAGTGGTTGGGCGGAGAGCACGTTGAATCTGCCACTCTGAGTACCCATTTTTTTGAAATACAGTTCTCAGATGTTCCAATTCCTGGGTTAGACTCTCTGCGTCAGAGATAGTGCGCGCCCTATGTACTAGAGTTTTAAGTACCCCATTCCTCTGTGAAGGGTGGTGGCAGCTGTCTGAGTGCAAATACAGATCAGTGTGCGTAGTCTTCCGATACACCCCATGCCCTAGGGTGCCGTCAGCCCTTCTCTTGACCAAGACGTCAAGGAAAGGTAATTTACCCTCCGTTTCAGTCTCCATAGTGAATTGGAACATCCGAGAACTGTATTTCGAAAAATGGGTACTCAGAGTGGCAGATTCAACGTGCTCTCTGCCCAACCACTGCAGCACAACCTGGTGAGATGGATGAAGTCACGAGGGAGGAGGTAGGCACTGCATTTATTCCATACACAGGCGCACTCTCGGGGATAATCGCCCGCATTCTGAAGAAACACCGGGTCGGAACTGTGTTTTGTCCTCCAAATAAAACTCATGCACTGGTGGGGAGCGCCAAAGATGACCTGGGTTTGAGGAAGGAAGCGTGTACCAGATTCCGTGTCAATGTGGCAAGTCGTATATTGGTCAGATGATGCGTACCGTCGAGGATCGATGCTGTGAACACCAGAGGCACACTCGACTGATGTATCCGAGCAAGTCGGCGGTCGCTGAACATTGTTTGTCGGAAAATCACGCCATGGAGTATGACCGCACGAGGATTCTGGTACAGACGTCGAGATACTGGGACAGCGTTGTTAGAGAGGCCATCGAAATTCGCACCAATGACGACCTCATAAACCATGACTGTGGCTATAATCTTAGCAAGGCTTGGGAACCGGCGATCGGGTTAATCAAGAGTAAATCGAACAAACGTATAGTTGTTACGACCACGGCGGACAGAGCCATCACACCGACGTCATCTCAGACGCCGTCGCAATCTGTTCCACCGCGCGACCGTGGCGCGGGGCGCGGACGGCGGAGGGAGCGCGCCGCGGGCGGAGGGTATTTAAATCAGCCGCCGCCGCGACCGAACCCAGTTCCCTCTGAGCAGCCATAGCATACGGATCTCCGTGCCGGCACGTTCACAGGAGCTCAGTCCGTCAGTTCACCTGATGATGGCGACATGTATGATCGCCGAAATATTGTGCCCGTTGGACACTATAGACCGGCAGCATACCCGTGGATATTTTGATTATCAAATACGCCGGGAGAAACTCAAGAATCACAAGTGTTGGATTGATCATCTCCAATCTGCTCATCAAATATGTGTGAAATCTGAAGATCTGGAGTTCTCTAGTGAAGGTGAATTTTTAAACTGGAAAGAGGAAATGGAATGCTCTACACAATCCAGATTGATTAAAAACTGTGGCATTAAGTTTGTTGACACCTACTCAACCTGTATGTATGTTTGCCATCATTCAGGTCAGTTTATCTCCAAAGGTGAAGAGATAAGACACCTAAAAATGGTAGGTAGTAACAAAATTACCGTGCGGAGTTTACTGGTCTCCCATCGGGCACCTCCCCAGGTGGCAGATAGGGCAATGCTCACCAGATATGGGATAAAATACCTGGGGCGGACCAAAACTAGCAACTGCTGCCTTGTAGTATGATATTGGCTTATCAAAGGCTAAAGGAAGAAAACCTTGAGTAAAAATTACCTGGTCC
Source organism: Schistocerca piceifrons (assembly GCF_021461385.2). Taxonomy (NCBI): domain Eukaryota; kingdom Metazoa; phylum Arthropoda; class Insecta; order Orthoptera; family Acrididae; genus Schistocerca; species Schistocerca piceifrons. The sequence goes on from NC_060140.1 coordinate 682,298,123, forward strand.
TCTGGGTTGGTGGTTGTGCAGTGGGCCAGCTCCTCACTCACATAAAAACATAAAAATGCTAAAAAATCTAATAATATGCCTCGGAAAAATTGGAACTTTGGACGACGAACTGGCGATGAGAAACGGAAAATGATGTTTGGATGCTGGAATGTTCAAGGTATTTCCACTAAAATAAATTTACTACCTGCAGAACTTGACATGTTCAACATGGATGTTGTCGTACTCTCTGAAACAAAGAATAAAGGTCAAGGAGAAGAAGAATTGGATAATCATGTACATATCTGGAGTGGGGTATCAAAAGCAGTAAGAGCCAAAGCAGGAGTCTCCATTATGATAAAGAAACCATGGAAGAAAAGAATCACAAATTGGACATTCATCAATCAACGTATTATAACTGTTGAAATGACATTATTTGCTAGGGAACTTGTGATTATTGGCGTATATGCACCCACGAACGACACAAAAGATAAGGAGAAAGATACCTTCTGGGCCACCCTCAGGGATACTATTGAAAAAATCCCAAGAAGAAAGGAACTGATTATCAAGGGAGATCTGAATGGAAGGGTAGGAATTAGAGAATCTTGTAGAATAGTAGGAAAACATGGAGAGGACGAATATAATGACAATGGGGAACGATTGATTGCAATTTGTGAACAATTTGATCTAAAAATTACCAACACATTCTTCAAACATAAAGACATTCATAAATATACTTGGCAACAGAATACTAAAGAACTTCGTTCTATAATAGATTATATTATCACTAGGCAAACAAGTAGTTTCAAGGCAGTAGACGTCAGATCTTATAGAGGAGCCCAGTGTCGATCAGACCACTATCTAGTTAAAATGAAGTCTTTCTGGCCATGGAAGAATGCAAGGAATGATACAAGTAACATAAATAAAATGAAGCAGACTGAGAAAGATGAAAATTTACCTTTCAATATTGACAGCCTACAAAACGAAAGTATCAGAACACTCTTTGTGGCCAGGATGGAAAGGAAACTGGTTGAATCATTTGAAGGAAGTACAGAGGAAATATATGACTATATAAAAGCTAATGTGAAAATCATAGCAACAGAGGTGTTGGGTAAAAAAGATAGCAACCACAACCATGCAGCAGAGTGGTGGTCAGAGGAACTAGAGGTCTTCGTTAGAGAAAAACAAAATGCGTTCTTTCAGTGGCTGAATGATAAATCAGAAGAAACAAGATCAATATACAAGGAAAAGAAGAATGAAGTGATGAAAAAAATATGGATGGCAGAAAATGAAGCATGGGAAAGAACATGTGCCAAGGTGAATAGCAAATTAGGATTCGGGAGAGCAAAAGAAGTATGGTCAGTATTAAAAGGGCTTCAACAGGATACAAAAAGCAAAACTAAGCTCCAACTGATAACACAAAAGGAATGGGAAGAGTATTTCCAAAAATTATTAAATGAGGACAGAGAAGAATATCGAGAAGAAGGAACAGTGGAAGAAAAAGGACATGAAGATGATGAGATCCAGATTTTAGAAAGTGAAGTACTTCAGGCGTTGAGAACAGGAAAGAATGGTAAATCACCAGGACCAGGCAATATCAGTCTGGAGTGTCTGAAATATGGTGGTGACAAAATTGTGAAACTGATAACACAGCTGTTCAGCAGAATGATACATGGAGATTCAACACCAAAGAGATGAAGCTAGGTTACATTAATACAATATTTAAAAAAGGGGATTGCAAAATTTGTTCAAACTACCGAGGAATTTGTGTTACAAACACATTAATGAGAATTTTTACGAAAGTAATTAAAAACAAACTGGAAAAAAATTTTAGAACCCAAGAAGAACAATGTGGATTCACGGCGGGGAGATCATGTGTAGACCATATTTTCACATTACGACAGATTTTGGAGAAACATAGGGAAAAATCAAAAAATATAGGATTAATTTTCATAGATCTAGAAAAAGCGTTGATACTGTTCCAAGAAAATTACTTTGGAGAGCACTACATATGGCAAACATAAACCCTTCCTTGATTAAAAGAATACAGCAGATGTATAAAGATAATATTTGCCAAGTGAAAGTTGGCAATAAACTTTCACAGAAATTTAGAACAAGCAAAGGCCTTTTACAGGGCTGTCCCATGTCACCATCATTATTTAAAATCTATATAGATATTAGCCTTAGAACATGGTCTCGTAAATGTAATAGTATGGGATTAGAAATAAGAGATGGAGTTTACCTACATCATTTATTGTTTGCTGATGATCAAGTAGTCGTAGCACAAGGTGCGGAGGATGCTAACTATATGTGCCATCAACTAGCAGTAGCATACAAAACTTGGGGTTTGAAGATTAATTACCAAAAAACAGAATACTTGACTAATGATTCAGAGGAGCTATACATTGAAGGAAAGAAAATCAAAAAGATAAACACTTTCTGTTATTTGGGATCCATTTTAGAAATCAAGGGAAAATCAGAATCAGAAATCAATAAAAGAATTAGTAGCAGACGGAAGGTCATTGGGATGCTTAACTCAGTCTTATGCAGCAGGAATGTAATGAGCAGAACTAAAAAATTAATATACAAATGCATATCAGAGAGTGTGGTTCCGTATGGAACGGAGACCTGGACAATTAACATGAAGCAAATTAAAAAATTACAAGCTCTAGAAATGGCCTTTCGGAAAAGATCAGCAAGAATCTCCAGGAAAGAAAAGATAAGGAACACCAAAATAATAAGGAGAATGGAAATAAAAGAAATATATGACATAATGGATAGGAAGAAATTACAGTGATACGGGCATGTACGAGGAATGGAGAAAACCAGAATATCAAAATTGATACTGGAGTGCGAACCAGAGGGGAGAAGAAGAAGACGACGACCCATGACCACCTGGCTCCAAAATGTACAGCACACAATGAGGAGAATGGGCGCAGAGGAAGAGGACACACAAGATCGAAACACCTGGAGGAATATTTTGAAAATATAGTTTAAGAACGTTTATTGTTTGGATTGTAATTTCGAAGTAAATTATTATGTTGGAGATAAGCCTCTGTAATGAGGAAAAGCTCAAAATAATAATAAAATGGTAACAAAATTAATGGAAAATGCCCTGCAGAGATGAAACTCCTTTACCAGCAATGAAGGTGTTATGTTAATTTGAGTCGACTCATGTTGGCTTAAGTCTTTTGAATCTGACACCACATGAACGTGAGAGCATAACTGCAGCTATTACTGTAGGATGCAGCATGATGATCTGTTGTCTTTGTAGAAATCAGCCTCCTCTGTGGCACAAGTTTTCTTTTGTGACTCCTCTCTGGGCTAATGAAAGAACTAATGCTATGGATTCGAGCAGCATCTGCTTTTTCCCTCAATGATGTCACTTTTTTGGCTAGGTGACATTTCAGCAATATTCAAGTAATCTTTTTCTTTTCATCCGACAGTGCACCCGGGGTACTGTAGTTAGCATTTACACTTACTTGGTCCAAAATGGTTCCCTCTCATTAATCATAGACGCAACTCCAGCATCAGTGAGAAGTGCATCTGACAGTTTATGATTTTGCAAGGGAATATCACCTCTGCTCTTTTCCATTTGTAAACAATATGAATGTGGTTACACATATTTAATACTGTAACCAATGCATGTGCAAGAATACCAATGAATGCATACTTCACTTTTAGCACACACTAATCTATACTTGCAGTGGACATTATTGTCTTTCACAAGACAAACTTCGGATGACCTTGAACCAGGTACTTCCCAACCACTGTTTGCCTTAATAATGAAGTCGTCCACTAAAATAGACTTGTGCCTAATGCAAATGTCTTTTACTTTACTAGCACTAGTTACTGTTCCTTACACGATCACAATAAGCTCATCAAACATCTTCACTGTTACAAATGGCATCAGTGCAGACACACCTTTAATAGTTCATTTCACTTGCTTTTCATTACCATATACTTATTTCAAAGCCTTGTACAAATTCGAATTTATTTATATTACTGCGGAGCTTCTGGAGTGCATTTTGCAGCAATTCTTTAAACATAACAACATCTGTCACCTGCATTAATGTCATAACGAGCTTTCACACCTCTTTTCTGTTGTCCCTGTGCAGAATTTTACTCTTGATGTTCCTCAACACTCTATCCACATGCAAGATGCAGAAAAGTCTCATTTTAGGAGCTCCTATTGTTCTGTTCCAAGTAATACTGTAAAACTCTGCCAGATCTGACATGAATACCTTGGGGCAAATCTGTCCAACCTGTGACTTCATATAGTTGAAAAATACAGTCAACACATCACTGTCATTTCTGTCAGAAATAAGGAAAGTGTATGGAAATCCTTGCCTCATATCATTCAATACTAGTTTCATGGTAGACTGAGAGTCTCATCAACACAAATACAATCATTTCTGTATTTTGCTAATAATTCACCTTGTGCATTGCTAATTACTACTAACAAGAAATCTTCGCTTCTTAACTCCAGGTACAGGTCACCATGGGTTATAAAAGGCAGTACACATGGGTTATTGCTTTGCTTAACTTTGTGTACCGAAGCATTGATGATGATTGCATCATTCATTTCTGACTGACTATGAAGCCAAATTATCAGAAGTTGCCATGTTAGTTCAGTCCTGCATCGTTAAGTCTAGACCACATTCAACACGAGTGGGCTCAAAATTAACAGGCACTTTCTTTCCTTGTAAAGGACTTTCATCTCTGCAGGGCACTTTTCCACTGATTTTGTTACTTCCCACCATTTCTAGGTGTCTTATCCGTTCACCATTGGAGATAAATTGACCTGGACAAAGGCAAACATAATTACAATTTGAGCAATCATCAACAAATTTATTCGCACGGTGTTCGACAAATTTGGGTTATGTAGCGCATTCCATTTCCTCTTTCCACTTTAAAAATTCACCTTCACTAGAGGACTTCAGATTTCACACATATTTGATGAGCGGATTGGAGATGATCAATCCAATACTTTTTAGACTCGGCTTAAAATGTACACATCCATACTTCAACTGCTTCTGCTGTTGCATTATGCCAAGAACGTTTTGATGGTGGCGTTTTAAACTTCTTTTCCAAGTAAAACTCTTGTCAAATATGTAGCACTGGTAGGAACATGAAGATTTATTATTTGTAACATGAGATATGATTTCGTTCACCAGCTGTGGGTGCACTTTGAAAATATGCTGTCGCACAGCCTTGCGATAATTGTACTAGATTCCACAAATTTCGTACTTGAAACTACTCATTTTAAATACTTTTGAGTACACGCAACTATTAAGAAGTACAGGGTGGTAATTCTTCTACAGAACCTGGAATTCTCAGGGAATTACATTTGTACCTGGAAAATTATAGGGAATTTCAGAAATTTTATAAAGTCCCAGGGAATTCTGCATTTTAATCTGGCACTGAAACTGTATTTTATTGAGTTTCATAAATCACAAATTTTAAAATCCTTAATATTTCAATGTGTGTTAATTATATGAATATTATTCCATATATATTATTGATGTTTAAAAACTGTGGTTAAACTACTGCTTATGGCTGGTATATAGCACAACTGAGAGAAAAGAAAAGTCATTATTGTGCTATTCTGCCCCCTCCTCCTTACCCTCTTACCATCACTCTATCAGCAGTGTATTGACACTCATCTTCTTCACACCTGGAATGCTCAGGAAATTTTTTCCCCAGTTTGAGTAGCCACAATGGAAGTAGCTTAGGGTTAAATTATTAACATGGCTGTCGTGTGTAACTTTCTTTGGACTGAAGAGCTGATACTGTTAAAGAGAAGTACGTTTGCAGGAGTTGGACTATTCCTCAGTGTAATTTGAAAGACAGCTCAGCCCGGTGGAATACTGTTCCTCAAATTTATTGAGACTGTTGTGACAATCCAAAATAAATCATCTATGTATTATGCATTTGTTCTCTGCAATAGTCTACATCTATGAAGTCCTCCTTACTATATATGTATGTATGTACAGGGCTATTACAAATGATTGAAGCGATTTCATAAATTCACTGTAGCTCCATTCATTGACATATGGTCACGACACACTACAGATACGTAGAAAAACTCATAAAGTTTTGTTCGGCTGAAGCCGCACTTCAGGTTTCTGCCGCCAGAGCGCTCGACAGCGCAGTGAGACAAAATGGTGGCAGGAGCCGAGAAAGCGTATGTCGTGCTTGAAATGCACTCACATCAGTCAGTCATAACAGTGCAACGACACTTCAGGACGAAGTTCAACAAAGATCCACCAACTGCTAACTCCATTCGGCGATGGTATGCAGTTTAAAGCTTCTGGATGCCTCTGTAAGGGGAAATCAACGGGTCGGCCTGCAGTCAGCGAAGAAACGGTTGAACGCGTGCGGGCAAGTTTCACGCGTAGCCCGTGGAAGTCGACGAATAAAGCAAGCAGGTAGCTAAACGTACCACAGCCGACGGTTTGGAAAATCTTACGGAAAAGGCTAAAGCAGAAACCTTACCGTTTACAATTGCTACAAGCCCTGACACCCGATGACAAAGTCAAACGCTTTGAATTTTCGGCGCGGTTGCAACAGCTCATGGAAGAGGATGCGTTCAGTGCAAAACTTGTTTTCAGTGATGAAGCAACATTTTTTTCTTAATGGTGAAGTGAACAGACACAATGTGTGAATCTGGGCGGTAGAGAATCCTCACGCATTCGTGCAGCAAATTCGCAATTCACCAAAAGTTAACGTGTTTTGTGCAATCTCACGGTTTTAAGTTTACGGCCCCTTTTTCTTCTGCGAAAAAAACGTTACAGGACACGTGTATCTGGACATGCTGGAAAATTGGCTCATGCCACAACTGGAGACCGACAGCGCCGACTTCATCTTTCAACAGGATGGTGCTCCGCCGCACTTCCATCATGATGTTCGGCATTTCTTAAACAGGAATTGGAAAACCGATGGATCGGTCGTGGTGGAGATCATGATCAGCAATTCATGTCATGGCCTCCACGCTCTCCCGACTTAACCCCATGCGATTTCTTTCTGTGGGGTTATGTGAAAGATTCAGTGTTTAAATCTCCTCTACCAAGAAATGTGCCAGAACTGCGAGCTCGCATCAACGATGCTTTCGAACTCATTGATGGGGACATGCTGCGCCGAGTGTGGGAGGAACTTGATTATCGGCTTGATGTCTGCCGAATCACTAAAGGGGCACATATCGAACATTTGTGAATGTCTAAAAAAACTTTTTGAGTTTTTCTATGTGTGTGCAAAGCATTGTGAAAATATCTCAAATAATAAAGTTATTGTAGAGCTGTGAAATCGCTTCAATCATTTGTAATAACCCTGTATATGGAACTAAAACTATGTATCTACTTTGATCCCTGTGAGAGCTTAGAGCCTGTAGCCTGTGTGTTTCAGTGTTAACTCAATGAATGTTAATGTGATAACTCGTTTCCCATGTTTTGATCAATGGTATTTGCAGATCCCATTTCTACTTTACTATATTTTTGGTGCCCAGTATTTTGATTTGATTTACATAATGTCCATGTGATGTCATATCCCTAATATCCCTATCCTAATTTATTACATTTTGACATTCCATTTAGGGCATAATTTAATGTACATAGTACATTCTCTTTTTGTGTTTGCCTGATACTTTTTTGTTTTGTGTGACCTTTACCAAGGAAATACTGGTTTTCGGTTTTAGATAATTGTAGTCGTGGTTCAGCAATTAAAATACTTGGCTCCATAACACAGTAATCACACCAGAAATGTCTCAGTTGTTTCAAAGCATTTGAGAAAGATTTAAATTTTGGATGCAGTGGGGAAAAATGCTTCTGTTTTCTTGAAGTGTTCAGAGTTTCATATTTCCTTTTCGTAAGCACTGAAAGTCTTTTAATCATCTACGATAGTCAAGAGTGAAATCATTCCTAAGCATTATTTTAACTCTGTCACTAAAAAATTGTTGAGTGTATAGCCCTACAAAAGCCATTTGACTGACTATTTTGAACTACAGATACCCAGAAGTAGGTCACGTAAAACTTATTCCCACATTTGTTTCATTCAGACATCTGTAGTAGTTACAAGAATGTTACTGAATCAATAAAATTATACCCTCACAGAACGTGCATCTTATTGATTACGTTGGCCATTTTACGTAATAAAAATTACCCATTGGATATATGAAGTGGTATCATTGAAAGCTCATCACTTATGAAGACTGATCAGTATTTGTTAATGAAACATTATCCTAGCTTAATAGTGATGTACACCTTACAAATGGTGCTGCAATGCTTCTCAGTAAAAGTATACAATGTATGGTCCCAGCTCACATCGATCATAAAAATTCGACTGTTTTATACTTTGTTGCCTCTATCCTTCACATTACCCGTGGTCGCCTGAGTTATGAACTAGCAATGACAACTTTCAGTGCTATCTCATTACGTCTATATGCTACATAGTTCTTAATGCGTAGTTCTACACTAAACATTAAGATGATTTCTTCATGAGGATTCTTTCTGGTTAATTAAAATGCACCACAGTGTGAAAATACTTTCAAAATTGAAATCAAACAACAGAAAATCTAGGATGGAATAACAATGATATTAAGAAAAGGATAGATTGATACCATATAGATGAGCTATTGAGTCACTGACAGGCACAACAAAAATACTGCTATACATGTGAGCTTTCTACTGAGAGGCCTTTTTCTAACATAGAAAATACACACATCCATACATATATATTCATGCAACCACAACTCGCTCACATATGTGCACAGTGTCTGGGCACAAACAAGGCCTTTTGGCCGAAAGCTCGCAGGTATAGCAGTCTTTTTGTTGTGTCTCTCTGTGCCTCAATATCTCCACTATATAGTGAGTTGCAATCTAGCCTTTTCAAAATTAAAATATTAGATCCCATGCAGCAAACAATTTATAATATTGAAAATCTCATAGAGATATGTGAAAACTCATAGAATAATTTCCATCTTCATCTGTCATCAGCTGGTATTTTCACAAGAGACTTGGGAACTCTAAGCTACTACAGTGAACTTGATTTTTACTGATTATTTAACTACTAGGAAACAAAGCTAAAAGATTCTTTTCATGGGAGGGTGGACCTTGCATTAATGAAGTAGGTAAAGTGTTTTCCTATGAGTACTGATTCTGCATAAAATTCCGTTCAGAATCTCAAGAGTTTTTATAGCCACATTCTGCATTTGGCTATTAGATTTCCTTACAGCATACTGTTACAAAATACTCTTTTATGCATGCTACAATAATAAAACACACAAATTCGTAAAGCAACTAAATCCTTAACACAGTGAAGTAAACACTTTTCTTGAGGTACAGTGTGTTACGAATGTTTATGATTGTGATGTGTTCTCTAGGTGACACACTACTTCACTGTGGCCATGATAAATGCATTCCAGATTTTATTGACCAAGGACAAAGTACATTGAATTATGTGTTGCAGCTTCTGCTTTGTCTCATTTCTTCAGTTTCTGGGAAATTCCAGAGTCTATAAACAAGAGTTCTATTTGGCAATATCATGAAAAGAATAGATTGCAAGTCACTTTAAAGATGTCACACTGAGCTGCAGATAGGCATGATGAAAAGACTGTACACAGGGTGTATACGTGGACAAGGAAAAAAAATTCCCGGATTTTTCCCGGATTTTCTGGTTAAAAATACACTTTCTCCCGGATACTTTTTCCGTGTTATTAAGTGACAGTATATTTTCCCTCGGACCTATAAAACTTCAATCCTTTGAATCGTTATGTTTTTATACACGGGCGTAGTATTTCCCGTCACTTTAGAAGTCAGTGAAGAAAACTCCTTTTGGAAAGATTTTTGATGTGCAGCAACATGTACGCTGCATATTTTCGTATTACGAAAGTATAAATTCGAATTCCACCAAACACCGCATGTTACTTTACGAACCACTGTAATCGAGATTGCGACGCGCTTTTGTAAGTCAGTCATAGCTCATGTCACGTGATCCCGCCAGCCGATGACCACAGGACACGTGATGTAGTCAGTTAATAGCAACATCTCTGTTAAGTGCCGCAGATAAACAAACGGGAAAAGTTAATGTTTTAAATTAATATACACAGTGTTGCTACAAGAAAAGAAAAGCTTTCACATATAACATTGGTCTCTAAGGTTAATAAGCTGCAAGAGAAGCTAAGCTTTCACATATAATGTTGATATTTTTTGCGTGTGTCGCACTTTAGGATATATCACACAAATGTGCCGGTAAAATTTTTAGCGGAGTCCAGTGACTTGTCCTCAAAGTTTTCCACAAATAAATTAGCTACCGCAGAGGAGAGCGAACTTCCCGTAGGACTACATCAGTTTGCTCATAATAACGACATGAATGTCTGATGATCTGGGCTCGAAATACTTCTAAATGGCTCGTCATCAAACGCTCTGTGATTTACAAAATTCATCGTACATTCTCACACATAGTTCAGTTTGCGTAAAAGGAAATTTACTTTGAAAGCAACGCTTTTCAAGTCACCATTCGCAATATTTTCCTGTGACCTCTTAGAAATAGGTTCGTTTTAGTAGTCGTCAGAGAGTGCCAGATAATAGGCGCCACCACACTTTGGCAGCTGCTATGACACAGGAAGGAAGTATGTTTGTACGTGTAACACATTAAAAGATCTTACATTATGCCATAAAAAAAAAAAAGACATCAGAGGATACTCCAAGAGCATCGGAATTTCGTGAACCATACTAAAATGGTACATTTAAAGTGCATACTTAAAGAGCACATTCATATGTCCAGATTCCCAATGAAGTAGGTCTCGACCTGATATTAAGCTTTTTGGTGTGGGTTTTGGGATGTAAATCTTCTTGGAGTATCAGTACTGTATTAACTCATTTTTGATTCTTTCTTACAGCATACATGCTAGAAGATGAAAACGAGCTACAAGATGAAAACGTGCACTTGAAATTCAGCGAGCAGTTGAAATAAGCCAATAGTGTGGAACTAAACACTTTGTTTCAAACACACTGACTGCCTCAGCATAAAAGATTGATAAAAACCAAATTTCTTTAGCAAACCAATAAATATAACTTCACTGTTCTACAAGGCGATTAATGCGTGGCTGTCAGAAAAGTGGAAATAAAATCTGAAACTAATAATGTATATTAGCTTTCCGTAATTATGTTAATGTATTTTAATTCACTTGATAGCTCCCGGCCACCGAAATCCATTTTGTTTTCATTTGACGTGAGAGGAATAAATGAAGAGGAAACAGCAAAATCATTAAATGTAAACACGGGTTACGTGGAGACTACACACTTCCCCACCATAACTCAGAGTGCTCTGCGGATCAGCCTCGGTTCTACATTTCCGAACCGGGGCAATACTAAGATATTGGACACCCCCTCCCGCCCAGCCCAGCCCCCTCCCTCGAGCGTTTGAGATACGTCAAAAAATATAAAAATCGAATTTTCAAAAATATGTTCCTTTTGTAGCGCACAGCTTTCTGAAGAGTCTGATACATAAAACATACATGTTCGAGGAAATGTAAGACATGTTATTTGGTCTTAAAAGTGTGCCAGAGTGCAGTGCCACCCCTCTTCACACAGCATTCTTCTACCGCACATCACTGTATTTCGCTCCGTGGAATTGAAACGAGTATATTTTGTATTGGATGCCATCAAAATATACTCAGGACAGCGGAAATTAAAATCTCCTGCTCCCAGTCGCCAGGTTTGACATCCTGCCCCCTTTTTTTTTTTTTTTTTTTTTTAAATCTTGCAATTAATACTGGATGGGATTATTTGTAATCGGGAGAACCAGAACTCTTCAGGAAATTTGCACTCTTTATTGCCTGTTAGCTAATAACTTTCTGTTTCGGGTGAAATAAAATTAAATATAGTATACATAAAACCAGTAATGACAAGAGACAAGCAATACAGTACACATTTCTTCAATCCTTAGCTCCTAGAATTGTTTTCTCTCTAATCCTGCTACAGCTTTACATGGTGTGCTTTCCTTTCTGCGAAAGAAACAATTACCTCATCAAAGTTTGTCAAATGTTTTGCTACATGAAAACTCAAAATATCGTTGTCTAATACTACGTAAGCTGTTAATACAACGCTTGTATGAGCGCTGTGTTGTGTTGTTGTAGATGGCACACTTCCTTTGCAATTTGTTTTATTTTCCTTTTTTTCTCGTTCACATTTTATTGTTGCACTATTATTCTGCAGTAGCTGTATACAGTAATATCTTTTGTTAGAGTACTGATTCTTACCAGTCAAAATGACAAAAATTTAACTGAAAACTAAAACACCGAAAAATTCTCAGAATTCTAAAAAAAATTCCCCAGGTTTTTCCCAGTTTTCTCCCGGATGAAAAAATTCCCGGGATTTTCCCGGATCTCCCAGTTGTCCCGGGTCGTACACACACACACACACACACACACACACACACACACACACACACACACACACACACACAATATCCCTCCCATACATACAGCCTGGCCACCTGGGGATGGCATATCTGCATTGAAGGGAGCTCCCTTGCCTGGTATGCTAAGGGTTGCACAAAGGTCTTCACAGACAGACTGCCCCTACAGTTGAACTGCAAACAGGTTTCTTGTGCCATATCCCACACACTCCAAGGACCAGCTACAAAGGAGTGCCCTCTTTGTCACCCGGTATTGCCCGGAATTGCAACAATTTAAGCACTTCCCTCATCAGGGCTTTCACTATCTATTATCAAACTCTGAAATGAGGGACATCCCACCCAAGCCCCTTTCCACCATACCTAAACTGGTGTTCTATCACCCACTCAACATCCTAGTGCATACCTATGCCATTCCCAATCACAATCCCAACCTCTTGTCACAAGTATCATATCCCTGTGTAAGATCCATGTGCAGGACCTGCCCAATCCACTCACCCAGCATTTTCTACTCCAGTCCCATCACAGGCTTATCCTATCCCATCGAAGAGGCTGGGCCTCTCTGAAAGCAGCTGTTATATGTACCACCTCTGCTGCAGTCATTGTTCAGCATTTTATATTGGTATGACTATCAACCAGCTGACCATGAGGATAAATGGACACCACCAAACTGTGGACTGTGGCCAGAACGAAATGGACCAACTTGTGGCACAACATGCAGCTTACATAACACACTTTATTTCAATAGCTGTTTGACAACCCAGGCCATCTGTATCATCCCTTCCAATACCAGTTTTTCTAAACTGCACAAATGGAAGTCATCCTTACAACACACTGTCCACCCCCGAAATCATCCCATCCTCAACCTATGCTAATCTACTGGCCCCACATCCTCCATCCAATTGTTTCCAGCCCCATCTGTCCTGTCACCCCACAATTCACCCCCCCCCCCCCCCCATCTTTGTTATTTGCTGCTCTCTGCCATTGCATCCACTGGTCTTTTTCCTTCTCTGCTTCCCATTTTCCCCCTATTCTCCTTCTCCCACAGTCTCCCAATGCTGCACTGTCAGCCCTATCCTGCCACCTCTTGTTGCAGTGTGCTCTGCCAGGCAGGGCCGATTTCTGTTCCCTCACCCACTGTCCCTTCCTCTTCCCTGCCCTGCTCTGAATTGTTGCTCCTGTTCAACACATCTCTGTTGCAATCTGGCTGGATGGGGCGGTGTGAGTATTCTAGCTTGTGTGAATGTGTGCGCGTTTCTCTTTCCTGAAAAGGTCATTGGCTGGAATCTTATATGTAACAGCATTTTCAACGTGTATGTGTGCAACTCAACTCATCTTCATGGAGAGTAGCAATCTATCCTTCTCATAATATTGTTGACTTTCCATTGCTAGATTTTTATTTGAAACATTAATTGAAGATCAAAATTGTGACCTGGTTGGGGTTGAATGCAGGTACCTGATTATCTAGAGTAGTGCACTTATCAGTAGGGATACTTCTGTATTCCATTAATGTTGAAAACAGCTCACACTCAGCTGCAGAGGGAATGATTTCATCTGGAGACAAGACAATTGGAACAAAAAATGCAATGAAAGTGTGTGGTGAGATGAAACAAAATAAATCATCAAAAAGTGGTCTACATTCAATGATCCTGGTATGAGGTAAACTATACCAATTAGTAGAGCTACATGACAACTCAATGGAACGTTAGAGGATTGCAAATTCAGGAACATATATGTCTCAAGATTAAGTACTAAATTGTGGTTCCAGTCCAGGTGCTGTGATGAAAATTCCCAGAGCTTTACATTACTAGGTAACATGACCTCACCTCCTACAGCTACTCCCTACTCTGGGCTATTGCTCGACAGCAGTCAAGGTGGCCTGGGGCACAATGAAACTTTTGTTAACATCAGTGTGTTGTCCCTGGTGACATCTATAGAATGATATGAATGTGTGTATATCTGCTGCTTCCAGTTTCATCTGTGTATGTCCACATGAAATTACTTTTTTTAATGCAAAAAATCCTAACATCATATTATAACAAATAATTAAAAAAAAGAAGTGCTTGCTTGAAAAAGACGGATTTCAAGTCAAAATCGTGCCAATGCAATACATATAAATGTCATTCACAAGTAAAGAAGAATTTAAGTACTTTCAGGTGTGAGCATTAAATAAGTATCCTTTGCTTTTCAATCAAGTCGGAAGACAGATATTACAAAACCCAACACTTGCTGATTTGGTGTCAGCAGTGACAGCCACTTCTACAGAAGTCACAGCACCTGAACTTACACCAGATTCTCTAAACACAAGTACTTGGTGTTTGGGTGAATAGCTTAGGAAGAAACAGACTTCAATGAGAGGAAAAGCAAAAGCTGAAAAATGTAACCTCAATGTTGGGACATATTTATGTAGCACAACAATAAAAAGAATAATGGGAAGAATTTAAGAGGAAGTGGAGCAACACACTAGCTGAGAGGTATGTTTCAGAATTCAGACAGTACGTGTGACGAAATACAAATTTTGGCTGAAGTTCTGGAGAGGAGTCAAATCACTGTATTGTTGCCAGTGTGACCTAAACTTTCTGTGTGTGTGAGATTCACATAATTTTAAGTTCTGCTGCAAAGTTTTAAGGGTGGAAAAAGAATTTGGCAATGCATCAAGAACACTGGTTATGGCCATAAGAAAAACACCATTTAACATTTGTTTCATGCTGTCTCCTTCTGCTAGCACGTTTCTTAAGTCCATGTCCCAATTATTAAGAGTAGATTAGATTCAGTTTTCATTCCACAGTCCCAAAATTGAGATGATTCTCATGGGTGCAGAATATAACAAAAAAATTGAATATAACACTCACTACCGTGACCATTCGTCAGGACGTTGTCAAAATATGTGAATAAATTACAGTAAACTGGAACTTCTAGTATTTACAGAATTAAAACATTATCAGAATGAAACATGGGTATGCATTTTAACAAATTTATCATACTAAAATACCTAATCTTGGTTGTTGTGACCAAGTGCTGAGAAAACTGAAATCTAACAGAGATTAAAATGTGATAAGATGGGTTGGAATGACATGAAATCATATACAAATATTTAACAACAGACAGCTCTAAGGCGAAGAAAATCAACAGTTTAATTCACTGAGGCATTTACAACAACCTTACAACATCTTCTATGACACTAATTTATCACGCAGCAGAAGCTACAAATCTTTCAAACACACAGAAGAGCTCGAGGTAAAACAATCTCGTGTCTGCAACATGCAAACAATCACAACAATTCACAAGTACAAATTCGCCCATTACAGATGGAAATACAAATGAAGTATGTCATATATAGAAATGTCTGACTGCTTTCATTTAGCATTTCAATATCATCTCACACTTATATTGTTTAATTTTGATGAGATAACCAGAAAGAAATCAAGAAAATGGTTTTGGCTTGTTTATGCACAACACTGACTCTAGGAAATCGATATAATAGTCTGCATCCTTGGTGTTACTATCGATAGATATTTCCCATTAGAATTTCTTAAACTAAGTGAGCTGATGGAAACTGGCACTCACTGCAAAATAACATCCTTGGCATTACTATCAATAGATATTTCGCAACAGATGGAAACTGGCGTTCACTGAAAATAACAAATATCAGATTTTTAAGATACTGGAGAAGAAAGCTCATGAATCACGAAAAGACAATATGGACCACAATTCTATTTCAATTTTATTTTTGTTTTCAATTCAGATATTCAATATAGATATTTTTATTTCTTTAATAATATGCCTTTTTTCACAGTGGTACCAGAAAATCTGAAAGTTGGACTAATTATTGATTTTTCCCCTTGTTTTTATGACTTGGCATATCAGTGATACTAACACATTTGATGTCGTTACATGTAATAGACCTACGGATGGGACTTAGCATATGGATAGGTGTGGAGGAGGTGAATGGGCAGGACTTGGTCTGTGTCCAGGGCTGTCGCTAATGTTACATAGGAGATTGACAAAGAGAGGGAAGAGGAGGACGAGGTGGACAAAGAGAGGGAAGAGGAGGACAAGATGGACAAAGAGAACGGGGAGGAAGAGATGGGCAGAGGCAAGGCGAGGGAGTTTAGGATGCGTATTCAATTCCCATATATATTTAGCAATTGGAAAACATTGCCAGGTAAACTAGTTACAGTACATAAAAGTCTGGTAGCTTACTCAAGATCCTCAAAAAATGTCAGCTGCCCAGCAGTGTTGTGAGGCACTAAATGCAAGACTAATTGTAACTAGTTAAAGGAAGTGTTATATATTGAGCACAATGAGCTGTAATTTTGAAGCATATGAATGCAGAATAAAAATGATCTGTGATCATGGCATTCCTGCATATCACTGAGAGTCTGTCTAATGCAATGTGGTACCCAGCAGTATGAAACATCCTTTTGCTAGTTTTGTGAGTGAGTGTCTCATGCCCTGGGTCAATATTTACTAATTTGTGTTCTGCCCCCCCCCCCCCAACTTCCCTCTAATGAAAACTATGACTGTATTGCATATAGCTAAGTTATATAATGTTGCACTGACATAATGGCAGAGATGCCATATTTGAGCAATGATTGTATTTTGTGATTACATTCATATGCTCATTTCTGTTTACCCTTTCACTGAATTTCTCACTGGTTACTAGTAATGTGCAGTAGTCATATTTTCCCACATTAGCTTTGCAGACTAATCGTACATTCCACAGCATATTTCTACACAACTTTGGTCACAGGTGAGGTTGCTATTAGTTTGTTAGAACATGTACAACACTTCTCCTAGCCTAATTCTTGGTTCAAAAATTAATTTCATAAAATAAATAACAAAAATGTTGTACACATCATTATTCACATGCCTGTCAAGTGATCTCAATGTTAAAAAGACACTCACCATACTTCACATGGCTGCCAGCAGATATAAGTTAAAAGTTTTTTACTAAATTATTGTATACTGTGCAGCACAAAGTGGTAATGCATTAAAGAATGTCAAGTCATAAAATATAATAACAGCATTGGAAGCAAATGGCATAATAAAAGTGTATGCCTGACTTAAATGTTCGATGGCGTCCAAGGGGCAGTCACACAGCTATCGAACAACCTGATGACTACATGTGCTTAAACACTGTGGTGTAATGATTGAGTTATCTGCTAACCCGTTCATGAATTTTTTAAGTCTTTAATATCAGACTGCAGTTCGGTATTAAAAGTCTGAAAAGTCTACAGTGCAAAACTTTTCAAAGTCCACAACCTTATGAGAAAATTTTGTCCTTAGACTTGCTGCACAAAAATTTTTGAACGCTTTTAAAAGTGACTGCTGCGCTGCACATCCCCACAGGTCTTGCTTACAATAGCTCTTGCACACACAAGATTGGCCTCAGCCAATATGGCCACAGCCCTTACATACTTCTCATTCTGGAGTTGGAAAACTCACAAAATACATGTGTTGAACATATTATTTTTAAAATTATACATCAAAATATTATCAGCAATCTGCACTTATTCCTCCAACATGTAGTAGTGTGCCAGTTTCACTGTGGCTCGAAGGTAAGTATTCGGTACTTCTCTAATACATTACCCTCAGTTTTTTATGAGACATGTTCAGAAAGTAAGTTTATTGTGACCATAACAGGCTGTGGCTCCTTTGTTTTTTTGAGGGTTGGCAAAACTGAGTGGTAGAGGGGGATTCCCCGACCAGAGTGAGCATCACAGGAACACAGTAGCTGTAAACTCACACTGTAGTGTCCAGTTGCGTGAAATATGTCGGTAAGAAACCCACCATGTGCAAGCCATGTGCTGTGATCTGCTTCCTACTCATGGGAGAAATAACATCTACCAAAGTTTTTTTGAATCAAAACAGTTTTTGGCAAAGGTGTTATGAACAGAATTAGTGTGTTTAAGTTTTGTAGGGAGCTTAGTGGAGGCAAAACAATAGTTCATTATGAACAGAGAAGTGGAAGACATTCCATTTTGATGCGAACAAATCAAGGAAACTGTTCATGAAGACTGTCAATTGATAGTGGATGAATTTTTTCCAGTGTTTCCAGAACTCTCTTACATGAGATGCTCACAGAAACACTGTAATACTGGAAACTGTGTGCAAGATGGGTACCAAACCAGCTGACAGAATAACACAAGTAAAATTGGGCCAATAGATCATGCAAGTTTCTTAGCAACTTGAACTGGAAGGTGGGTATTTTCTGAGCCCTGCTGTGACTGGAGATGAAATGTGGGTGGCTCACGGCACACCTGAAACAAAAAGAAATTAACCACAGTAGCATAAAACCAATTCCCCATCAGCCAAAAAATTCAAAACCACAGTTTCGGGGGAAAAAAATCATGGCCTCGGGGTTTTGGGACCAAAGAGACATAATTTTGGTCGAAATTCTGCCTCAGGGGAGACCACCAATGCACAACGATATTGTGAGATCCTAATAAAACTCAAAAGGAGCATTCAAAACAAAAAGAAGTGAATGCTGACAAGAGGAGTGTGCTTGTTGCATGACGATGCCCACCTCCAAGCGGCCTTAGCCACCAAGCCGTTCTTGGACTCATTTGGTTGGGATGTTTGAACCACCAACCCATATTCCCCTGATTTGGTACCTTCATATCATCATCTTTTCACCTCCCTGAAGGCACAAATGAGTGGAATTAAATTTTCAACTGACGAGCAGGTGCAGAAAGAGGTTCTGAAGAGGGGGAAGCAATTGGTGGGATCGTTCTTCGAGAAGGGAATAAAGAAGCTTGTCGCACATCACTGAACGGGATTGTGATTATGTAGAAAAATAGCTGACAAGTGGCTCAACAATATCCTGTAATTTTTTTCATATATACTTTTTCTAAAAAATATAAAAATCTTGTACATTTACTTTTTGAATATTCCTCGTACATGGAAAAACTGTATTAATCTTATTGTTACCAAATGGGCTACTACCAACTTTTATGTGATGACCCTGCCTTTTTGATATTTATTTGCATATCAGTATGATAAATCAATCAAAACTAGTGTCATTCTCAATTAACTACATAAACATAAGAACTATCATACATCTAAATATTCTATTCTTATTTACTCTCTAATATTGACATTAAATTTATTCAAATAAAACTTTTCAAGTCTCAAACATATATAACAGATATATGCAGACTGAAGTGACAAACGAAAATCTGTACCAAGGCTGGGATTCGAACCTGGGTTTCTGGCTCACTAGGCTGATGCACTAAACACTATGCCACCATGGCACAGTGGCTTTGCAAAATGGCACAGACTACCACAGCATGCCTCCTTACTCAGTATAAATTACTGTTCCCACCTCAGTCCACTTGGTATTCCCCCTAAACTCTAACAGCATTGCAGAGGCTCTCCAACTGTATTGGAACAGCACTTAGGCATTGAACAAAATGGGGGACCCTGTCTGAAATCCAGGTATAGGTACTTTAATCAAAAATATACTGAATCAAAATACACACTCAGAAATGACAATCAATTAGACCTATGAAAGCTACATAGAACACCATCATACAGTGATTTAATTGAGAAACACACTTCCTGGGCACTGCAAGATGGTGAACTGTCATGGCCCTGGCATTGATAGTGTCATCTTCCCTGATTTTACCCTACTTGGTTCAGAACCAGTCATTAATTTTCTGAATAAATTAACAACAAGATACTTCGACCAGCAGCGATACTTCTCGCACTAGTAGAATTGGATCTGATAAAATCACTAAATTTATTCAGCAAGCCTGTGATCAACTTACTTCCTGGAGTGGTGCAGAATTGTACTGCTACTTCACTTGATACTTTTTTATTACTTCAGTCTAGTGCCTGTTACCATGATGGTCCAGAATATGATTGTCACATGTCTCATTATCTTCCCCTTGTTATTTTTCCCTTAGAGAAACAGTTTGAGTTTGATTTGTTTGTAATAATCACAGGCACATCTACAAAATATACAGTGCCCAAGAATTTGTGTTCAAGACCATTATCAAATATGATAAAAAACAGAATAATATTATAAACCCCACAAAGAAACTGAAGATTTTATGTCACAGTAGGTTTGATAAAAGTATAATTCACAGCATCAAAATCATACTACAAACTACGCATGTGTTTTAGTCATGGGAGTGGAAAGTGGAACTATTGTTCAGTCCATGTAACTGGCAAGATTAGGAGGCATGTAATAGTGCATTTTCATGCAATATTTTCCTTAACTAGAACAGCTGTAGGAAGCTTACAATCTATTCTGCTTCCATGTTTGGTTTGTGTTCAATAAAGTATTCTGAACCTGTACAAATAACTCACGGGTTACATCGAAGACAGCTACCAATATTTCAACAGGAGCACACCCTGCCATTTTGAAGGTATGCCTTAAAAATGGCAGGGTGTGCTCCTGTCGAAATATTGACAGTTACTGATGACATCACCCGCTCCCCTTTGAATGCTAGTGCAATATTTCAACTCCTGAAACAGAATAAATATTTATATCAGTGGAGAGGTTTATGTAATACTCGATTGTTAGCATTGGTCTACAAAATGACTTTCTCGATAGAAAAAAGAATTGAAACTGTGGAAGCATATGAGGGGGGGGAAAAAAAAAAAAAAAAAAAAAAAAAAAAAAAAAAAAAAAAAGGTTTGATTAAGGAAACTCGTAAAATTTTCAGAGTCAAGTATCTGGATAGCAGACTACCAGTAAAGAGAATTATGGTGCACCTACGGACCTGGGCAAAATGTAAAATGACAAAGAATTCCTTCAGTTCACATACCAGAAGTTATTGCAGACATTCACTAAAGTGTTATTTAGAGGCCAAAGAAGTTTACACATAAACTGGCCCAACAGGCGCACGAAAGTAGGATGGGTTGCTGGTAGATATTGAAAAGTCTTAATTTGAAGCCAAATTGTGTGATGAATGTGCAGCAATTACAGGAAGACAATAGTCAGAAACAAGTAGATTATTGTACATGGATTTTGAGTAACATCAGCGAAGATTTGATAGACCCTTTCACTACATCACAAGTGATGAAGCATGGTTTCATCTTTCTGGTAATGTGAACTCATAAAACACAAGGTACTGGGCAACGGAGAACCCAAACGTTATGTGTCAACAACCACTCCTTGATGAAAAAATTGGCATTTGGTGTGGTGTAACAGAAATGCACATCACTGGACCGATATTTTTTGACACTCAACATGGCTGCATATATGGAGTTTTTTGAAACTTTTGTGCTCAACTCACTGAAAAAGAAAGACAATACTGCTTCTTTCAGCATTACGGGGCAACATGCCATTCGTCTGAGGTATCCTCGGAATGAGTCCGTGATGTCTCCACCGAGGAACAAACCAACAACAAACATTTATGGCCACCACGTTTGATGGATCCAACAAATAATTTTTTCCTTAGGGGACACCTGAAGAACAAGGTCTATGAAAGATATCCACACACAATACAGGAACTGAAAGACATCATCTGTGAAGTTGCCCCCATTGATATCCGAACTTTACGCCGGGTGTATCTGAATATGTTTAGATGTGCAGTTGTGTATTGCTGCAACTGGTCACTTTCAACATCTTCTATAAATGTCTATTTCACTGCATTTTCATCGTAAGTAAAGTAAAGGTCCATTTCAGCTCTGTTTCTATAATTTCATTGCATTTCCTTCATTACTTACACGGCCTACTTTTATGTGTGCGACCATGTGGAAGTTCATAACAGACTTCTTGTAATAAAGTTAATATTTTCTGATGAGTTTGTGGTCCAGAAACATAGTTTTAATAAATAATACTACCCATTCATGACAGGCAGATTGAACAAGCCCATTGTTAACTTACAGGAAAAATGTAATCACTGCTTGTAAACAGTTTATAAGGTACAACAGTACAAACTGATAACATTTCTTACGCTGCACTGGCAATAATCTTATGTTTGATTCTTTTTTTCTTTTGTTAAGAATCAGTCTCTGAAAATTCCTTTTGTGGGTGGATACCTTGACATAAGACACCATATCCTTAACTACTGTATGAAGAAGAAAAATATTTGAATTACATCAAATCAAGTAAACACTAATACCAGCAATTTCTTTCCTCTCCCTCTCTATTGCATAATTTGGATAAACATTTACAAAATTTGATGGACACTGTCTTTTGGTGAATTGGTTCACTGAACAATAAAGTAAATGTCAGTTTGATACTTTATCTCTGCAGTTTCATACAATTACTTGATATTCCAAGCTATATTGCCACAAGAAATGGCTGTGAAAGTCCATCATTCATTGCAGGTAACTTTGTGACATTATTCTTCATATCAAAATGAGCAAAGTTATAAGGTCAATTTGAAAAAATATGAAGATAAGCAATTTTAGGAAAAAAAGGGACCAATGGGGCGTATATTTCAATTTTTATTTCTAGTTGCTTCCAATTACTGGACATGTGTGAATGTCAGATAGAGAACCTTAAAAACACCTTCTTAAAATGTTTATAGGCAACCTATGCCTCATGGATGCGTGTGAATCTGGTTGCTAACACTGTGACTTGGACATTCAGTCAGGCTGGTAATCTGTCTTGTAGCTACAAGAAGTTCTTGAGTGCCCTCTGCCAGACAGCCATCCAACCAGTGCATATGAGGATAAGTGATTACAGGATGGGCATTGGATATTTTGCATATTATCTATAAGTGACTTGCTTCCTCTTCATGACATCGTACCACGGACCAGTTTTTCTACTGCTACTACCAAATTTTGTGTCAACTTATCTACAGTGTGAAGTGATAAAAAATTTGAGCTATACACTGGATTTTTCTGCCGCCACAGTATATATAGTAAAGTATGCTATATAATATGTTATACATGAATGCTAACAATTTTTATAGTACTAAATATTTAATATACAGCTACAACTTTTTAAGTGGTTGTTCTTTCGACAGTATGGAAATTTCAGGTCACTGGATTAAATCATCAATCGGTCAACGGACGTCTAACATAAGCAGCAGACCAAGGCTATTCAAAATCTACTGTGCTGATTACCGACAAACACACATTGTAAAATTAGTAACATTGCTGTTAATGTGGTAATGAGTTTGTATTCCGGCTACTCAAGACAACATCAGTGTTACACATTAAGTAATGTGTAACACTGATGTTGTCTTGAGTAGCCAGAATACAAACTCATTACTACAGTTTTCTTAGTTACTACACTTTGTGTAACTTTAAGTAAAGTTACAAAAAGGGTAGTAACTAAGAAAACTGTTAATCAAATATAAAATAAAAATTTTAAAAACTTTCTACAAAACTTTTTAAAATTTTCAGAAATTTTCTATGTATTGTCACCATCACATTCACATTAAATTTTTTTTACAAAACACTGGAGGTTGGGCAACGTCAGCCGAAATTCCACATGGTGAATAAAATCATCAGTACTGGCTGTTAAAATACTTTTATTAAAAAGTAATCTGTAAGGCACACATGCTTATTGCCATAAACCTTAAATCATCTGCACTGCTGTTGAAATACTTTTAACGAAGTGATGACCAGTTTCAATGGTGTAACTACCACCTTCAGATTTCAAAACAGACTTTTTCAAGGTTTAGGGCGATAAGCATGTGTGCCTTAGGGAATACCTGAGAGAAGTCTATTTATAAGTATGTAGTACGCAAGCTATGATGTGAAGTTCGTAAAGTACTACTAAAGTCAGTTGGATGTATCAATCAAATGCTGCTGATATTAAAATTTTTTAATTTAAGCCCATGTTGACTAAAAAAATTAAAATTCCTTAACACACAATGTACTGAGCCAGTCTTTGATATTTTACATGCCCCTTACTAATTTTTAAAAATTACTTTAGCTGCTGAAATGTTTAGGAGTGGGATGATTAAAGGTAAAAGGATATCAAAAATATGAAGATTATGTATTCAAAAGCTGTTGTGGAGAGCTTAAAGACCTTAATATGTTAATCGTTTCAATTTACAGAATTCCAGAAAGGGCTTTAGTCACATCATTCCTCTCTAAATTCCAGTGCTTGCTAGATAAACTAAAGAAAGAAGAGAAGAAAAAACTGTAACAGCAGCAGATTTTAATATAAACACTGCAAATGACAATAAAGAATCAACAAAATTTATTGATTCAGTTAAAAAGTCTCGTTTTAAACTTAATTTTTTGGAGTTCACCAGAGAAAATATTCACTCAGCAACACGCATTGACAACATTGTAACAAATTACTACTTTGATAATGAACATAAATTCTGTCTGGACTTAGTACTTTCTGATCACTCAGCATTGTCTGTCTCTCTGCCAAAAACCGATAAACATAATATAAGAAAAACTTATATCAAAAAAAGTTTCAGTAAAACAAATATTGAAATATTCTATGAGAAACTAAGTAAAGTTAAGTGGTGTTTCGGGGATAATGGTTCAACACATGAAAACTTTAGTACATTCTTAAACAGTATTCTTGAAGTATTTAATGAAACAAGGGCAGTATGGTCTGTAGTTAAGTCTGAGTTAGGTGTCTGAAATCACAAACAAAACATTACAAAAATCAAACTTAAGGAAAAATTGGTTGTAAATCCAGCACAAATATCTGAGTGCTTCAATGAGTACTTCATAAATGTAGCAAAATCTGATTTAGACATAGCAACTTATGAGCAGAAAGTAAATAGCTTTGGGTTAAAAGGCAATACCAGTGAATGTCAAAAAATTCAACAAAGTCTCTGCAAAATTTGTTGAAAATATCATACTCTCCTTAAAAGACAAACACTCTGCTGGCTGAGATGGGATACCCACCAAAGTAATTAAAAAAGTTTACAACATAATAGCTCATCCTCTCTCTCTCATTATAAGCAAATTCTTTGAGGAAGGTCACTTCCTTGATATCTTGAAATACGCGGAAGTAAAACCATTGTTTAAAAAAGGTCGAAAAGGTGATTTATTTTTATTTTTTATTTACACATCAAGTTCCATAGGACCAAATTGAGGTGCAAATGGGTTGGGTTGTTTTGGGGAAGGAGACCAGACAGCGAGGTCATCGGTCTCATTGGATTAGGGAAGGACGTGGAAGGAAGTCAGCTGTGCCCTTTTTGAAAGGAACCATCCCGGCATTTGCCTGGAGTGATTTAGGGAAATCACGGAAAACCTAAATGAGGATGGCCAGACACAGGATTGAACCGTCGTCCTCCCGAATACGAGTCCAGTGTCTAACCACTGCGCCACCTCGCTCGGTGAGGTGCAAATCTCCGAGGTCATGGAACGTGCCATTACATGAAATTACAACATAAAAGTAACAACAGATAAAAATAAATGTTTATGAACCCGAAAAAAATCAGTCCATAAGTTTAAGTAAACGCAATCAACAACACAATAAGAATAAGCTTAATTTTTGAAGGAACTTCTCGGCACAATAGGAGGAGTGACCCATGAGGAAGCTCTACAGTTTTGATTTGAAAGCGCGTGGATTACTGCTAAGATTTCTGAATTCGAGTGGCAGCTTATTGAAAATGGATGAGCAGTATACTGCACACCTTTCTGCACAAGAGTTAAGGAAATCCGATCCAAATGGAGGTTTGATTTCTGCCGAGTATTAACCGAGTGAAAGCTGCTTATTGTTGGAAATAAACTAATATTGTTAACACGAAATGACATAATAAATATATATATTGAGAATCTAATGTCAAAATACCCAGACTAGTGAACAGGGGTCGACAAGAGGTTCGTGAACTTACACCACTTATTGCCCGAACCGCCCGTTTACGAGCCAAAAATATCTTTTTAGAATATAATACCATACGACATAAGCAAATGAAAATAAGCAAAGTAGACTAATTTTCGTGTCAAACAATCACTCACTTCTTATACCGTTCGAATAGTAAAAATGGCAGTATTAAGTCTTTGAACAAGATCCTGAACATGGGCTTTTCATGACAGCTTACTGAGTCATTCCATGTCAAATCAACACACTTTAAATAAAAATTTTACCTCACCCTCTTAGATTTTGCTGAAAGTTGCTATACAGTGGGTGCTGAAACTAAGAAAAATACCAAATTTCAATTTTTTACCTCAAACCATTCCTGAAATATGGTCATGTAAACTTTTCAAAAACTGGCCAAAAATGCGTGAACGGACTTTTTTTAAATTGACATAGGAGCTGCCGTAATTGAGCTAGAGAACTGGGAAATGTGTCATTTTGCAGCATTTTTCATGCTCTTTCCAGTGATAGACAAAAAACATAGCTTCTAATTAATAACCTTTTTCAAAATGGTAATTAATATTTTGATTTAATTTTTTTACAAAAAGTACATAATTGAAAATTTTCAAAATATTTCCATAACTACTTCATACTGTTGTAAATCACATGGCAAAATATAAATGTGGGATTATGATGGGTTCATTGTTAAAAAAAATAAATTATTCCGGGTTCTTGTTTTTCACTAATGGCCCTAGTTTGACCAAACTGACCTTTAAGGTAGTACGTCAGTAGAGGACTGTATACATAGGGCTTGATGTCCGTACAGTAATTCAGAGACTGGAGCCATTGTTGAGATGATGTAGTCTGCATTGTTACCTTCTAAGGCTTTGTGTGCCTACAGCATTATTGTGCACTGTGATTTTAGTGCAAATCAATTGTTACCTCTGTGTTGACCAGTTTGTATCTATTATATTTAATAGTTCATTTTCAAGTAAATCTATACACTGAAGGACAGTTTATAAGTGGTTTTTGTATAAATATGGAACTAAGTAAAAAGTGCAGTGCTGTAAGAGTGCAGTGTTGTAATCCATTGAAGAGGTCAAATCATTTTATTACAGACAGAAAAAAAAACTGAGAAATGTCACAACATGGCTGCCCAAATTATTTCCTCAAATACCAAGTGGTGCCAAGATTTGTGATAAATGTACGAAAGATGTAACCAAATTGAAAAATACACCAGAGCCCATCAGCGATGAAAGTGTTGAAGAAGAATCTTCTGGATCAGAGATAATCATCGGAGACCAAGACCCTGACTTCACTCCAACTTCAGTAGATGTTAAAACATTTAACACAACAATTAAAGAACTAGGTGAGTCCCCAATTGACAAGAGAAAACTAACATCTAGGCATTACACCAAATCAAAAGTGAAGAAAATCTCATCAATGACACGTAAATTTTTTGTTGCTCCTGAAACTTCTTCGTCTGATACTGATGAATCCGTTCTTGAAAATCTCAAAAGAAACTTTAAAAATTCTATAAGTAGAGCAAAAAAACTAATGATTCTTACAAGTTTAGCTGAAAAGTGGAGTATCAGGAAAATAATGAGGGAATTTAATGCTCCTAATTACATTGTTCGGCAGTCCAAAAAAATTTTGAAAGAGAAAAGATTCATGGAAGGTCCAAACCCAAAACCAGGGAAGTGTTTACCAACAGAAACTGTCAAAACTGTACATTCATTTTATGAAAATGATTAAGTTAGCAGGGCAATGACAGGTATTAAAGATTGTGTGACAATTACAGAAACAAGTGGAAATAAAACAAAAATATCAAAAAGACTTATTTTGTGTAACCTTAAAGAAACTTACAAGCATTTTAAAGATAGGTTTACTAACATAAAAATAGGTTTCTCTAAATTTGCTGAGTTGAGACCAAAACATTGTGTATTAGCTGGCCGGAGTGGCACGTACACTGTCTGCGTGTGCACAACTCACCAAAACATAAAATTAATGATAGAAAATGCCAAACCAAATTCAGTAACAAACAGCAGCTTAAACAATTATAAGCAGTGCATTGCAAAAATGATTTGCAACCCATCATCAGTTGATTGCAAAATGGGAAACTGCGAATACTGCCCAGGAGAAACTGTCACACGTAAAATTTTAAAAGACTCTTTTCATAAAAACTTAATTGAACAAGTTCAGTTCCGACAGTGGATGTCAGTTGACTGATGTAATCTGGAAATTGTTCAGAAAACTTCTGAAGAATTCATAGATTTATTTTGTAGTAAGATGTCGACTTTGATTCGGCATGACTTCATTGCCAAGCAACAACGAACATTCCTTAACTCCACAAGAGAAAACCTTATGGAATCCGAATTTGTTGTCATATGTGATTTTTCAGAAAATTATAGTATAGTTCTACAGGATGAAGCTCAGAGTTTCCACTGGACAAGACAATAGATTACCATTCACCCTTTTGTTATATATTACAAACAGGAAGACAAAATTGAGCATATGAGCTTTGTCATTGTTTCTGATTGCCTGGAGCACAATACAACTGCGGTTTGCACCTTTCAAAAGAAGCTAATTTCATATCTAACAAATAAATTTCAAAAGATTCCAAAACAGATGTACTATTATTCTGATGGTTCTGCCGCTCAGCATAAAAATAAGAAAAACTTCCTGAACCTTTGCCTTCATGAAGAAGACTGAACGCTGAGTGGCACTTTTCAGCCACAGCACATGGGAAAGGGCCTTGTGATGGAGTAGGGGGTTCAGTAAAGAGACTGGCAGTTCGTGCAAGTTTGCAAAGGCCATACCAAAATCAGATCCAAACTGCACGAGATCTATTTGAGTTGGCAGTAGATAATATCACAAATATTGATTTTGCATGTTCCACTCAAGAAGACTACGCTGCTTCAGAAATATTCTTAAAAAGCCGACTTGAAGAGGCATTGACAAAGGAACACAGCAATTTCACGCTTTCATTCCCTAAACTACATCAAAATTAATAGTCAAATACTTCTCAGGTGATATGCAGAGTTGGGAGAGGGAAGTAACTATATCATCAGACAAACTGAAGTTACAAGATGTCACCACTGTATATGGCAGAAACTGGTGGCTTGGGTACATTTTAGAAAAAAACGAACTTGATGAAGTGAGAATAACTTTTCTTCATCCATGTGGACCAGCTAAGTCATTCTCTTATCCTGCACATGCAGATGTCCTGTGGGTGTCAGTTGTGGATGTTCTCACAAAAGTGAATCCATTTACTCCAACAGGCAGAACATACATTCTTAATGAAAGTGATGTAAACCAAACCCAGTCAGCTTTATTAAAATGTGATATGTGAAGTTCCAAGACAATTTATTGGCAAACTGCTTTCAACTCAAAACTTAATTTTTGTCTCAGGTTAGTGTTCATGTATATTTTATAGAAAGTTGTTTCAAAATTATTGTTAGTACCTATTGTGTTAAATTTAGCTATGTACAGATACCTGTTAGTCAAAAACAAGCATTACGTATTTAATTTGTTTAATAGTTCCATTTCAAACATCATGGAGAACTATTATGTAAATACTTGTACTTACTCGTACTTTATTTCAGTTTGTAGTTAAATGCTCAATTTCTTGTTTTTGTTATATCGGTTAATATAATGTTAGTGAAGTTGTATGAAATTAAAATAAGCAATCAACTTAATTATAAAATATGCTGATTAGTTTTGGTTTAATAAGGTGATGTTTTGATATTTCTAATACTTTTTTTACTTACCTTTCAGTATATTTTAAAGAAATTCCTGTTTGTTAAAGGTCAATTTGGTCAAACTAGGGCCATTAGTGAAAAACAAGAACCCGGAATAATTTTTTTTAACAGTGAACCCATCATCATCCCAGATTTATATTTTGCCATGTGATTTACAATAGTATGAAGTAGTTACGGAAATATTTTGAAAATTTTCAATTATGTACTTTTTGTAAAAAAATTAAAATTAAATCAAAATATTAATTAGTATTTTGAAAAAGGTTATTAATTAGAAGCTATGTTTTGTTGTATATCCCTGGAAAGAGCATGCAAAATGCTGCAAAATGATACCTTTCCCAGTTCTCTAGCTCAATTAGGGCAGCTACTAGGACAATTTAAAAAAAGTCCGTTCACACATTTTTGGCTGGTTTTTGAAAAGTTTACATAGCTATATTTCAGGAATGGTTTGAGATAAAAAATTGAAATTTGGTATTTTTCTTAGTCTCAGTGCCCACTATAAGTATACCAACTTTCAGCAAAATCTAAGAGGATGAGGTAAAATAGGTGTGTTGATTTGACATGGAATGACTCTACTATCTATCTGAACATCTAGAAATTTGAACTGTTCAGTTTCACTAATCATATGCCCATTCTGTGAAATTAAAATGTCAGGTTTTGTTGAATTGTGTGTTAGAAACTGTAAAAACTGAGTCTTACTGTGATTTAACGTTAGTTTACTTTCAACAAGCCATGAACTTAGGTCATGTATTGCACTGTTTGAAACCAAGCCAACGTTGCACACGACATCCTTTACTACCAAGCTAGTGTCATCAGCAAACAGAAATAATTTAAAGGTACCCGGAATACTAGAGGGCGTATCATTTAAATAAATAAGGAACAGGAATAGCCCCAACACTGATCCCCGGGGCACCCCCCACTTGACAGTACCCCACTCAGAACCCACATCACAGCGATTCTCAACATTGTGAATAATGACCTTCTGCTGCCTGTTGTTAAAGTATGAGGTGAACCATTTGTGAGCTACTCCCTGTATTCCACAATGGTCCAACGTCTGGAGCAATATTTTGTAATCAGCACAATCAAATGCCTTAGTTAAATCAAAAAAATATGCGAAGTGTTTGAAACATTTTGTTTAGCCCATACAGTACCTCACAGAGAAAAGAGAATAAAGCATTTTCAGTTGTTAAACAACTTCTAAAGCTAAAGTGTACATTTGATAGCAAATCACTGATATAAAATGATCAATTATCCTTACATACACAGCCATTTCAATAACTTGTGCAAACACTGATGGCACACAAATAGGTCTAAAATTATGTACATCATCCCTCTCTCTCTTTTTATAAAGCAGCTTTACTACTGAATACTTTAATCGCTCAGAAAACTGATCATTCTTAAAGGAAAAATTACAAATATGGCTAAATACAAGGCTAACGAGTGCAGCACAGTACTTTAATATTCTGCTAGACACTCCATCATAACCATGAGAGTCAGTCTTCAGTGATTTAATTATTGACTCACTCTCCCTCTTGTCTGTATCGCAGAGGAGTATTTCAGACATCATCTCGGAAAGGCATTTGTCAGGAAAGTTATATGATTTCCTTTAGAAACTAAATTTTTATTTAATTCACCAGCAATGCTCAGAAAATGATAGTTAAATACTGTACATATATCTGATTTACTGTACATATATCTGATTTATCAGTAACAGAAATATTTTTACTGTGAAGTGACTTTATATCGTCGACCCTGTACTGCTGACCAGACACTTCCTTCACAACTGATCATATAGTTTTAATTTTATCCTGTGAATTAGGTATTCTGTTTGCATACCACATACTCTTTGCCTTCCTAATAACATTTTTAAGCACCTTACAATACTGTTTGTAATGGACTACTGTAGCTTGATTGTGACTACTTCTAACATTTTGATATAATTTCCGCTTTGTTCTACAAGATATCCTTATCCCACTAGTCAGCCACCCGGGCTGCCTATTACTGCTAGTACCCCATTTACAACGTTCCAACGGAAAGCAACTCTCATAGAGCATGAGAAATGTGTTAAGGTAAGCATTATATTTATCATCTATGTTATCGGCACTATAAACATCCTGCCACTCTTGTTCCTTGACAAGGTTTAAAAAACTCTATTGCTGTCGGATTAACTTTCCTACATAGTTTGTAATTAAATATGACATTGGTTTGAGTACAAAAGTCCTTTAGTGTTAAAATTCGTGCATTATTGTCTGAAAGGTCTTCATGCTTTTACTAACAGAATGCTCATCTAGTAATGAAGAATGAATAAAAATATTGTCTATGGCTGTGCTACTGTTCCCCTGCACCCTAGTTGGAAAAAACAAAGTCTGCATCAGATCATATGAATTTAGGAGATCTACCAACATCCTTTTTCTTGCACCATCATATATAAAATTAATACTGAAGTCACCACATATAACTAATTCCTGGTACTTCCTACAAAGTTTCTCTAGCTTGAGCAGACATACTCTGAAGTCGGAGTTAAGGAACCTATAAACAACAACAATTAGAAGTTTAGTTTCACTAAATTCAGCTGCCACTGCACAACATTCATGTATCTGTTCAGTGCAGTGTCATGATACGTCTATGGACTCCTTGAGAAGCAGCCAGCTAATCTGTATCCTCGTAAAGGAAGCCTCTGAATTGTCAGATTATTTAAGTGGTGCTCTGACGTACCAATTATTTCAGAGTCAACATCTATAAGCAGTTCACTAACTTTATCTCTAATACCTGTTACATTTTGATGAAATATGATAATTTATTCTCTACTTGGAAACACTACATTCTCGGAATGTGAGCTCTTAGATAGAAGGACTTCCTCTAAGCAAGTATACCTAACAGCTGACTTCAGTCTAAAAAAGGTGCAGCTCTA
The DNA here is from genome assembly GCF_021461385.2 of Schistocerca piceifrons. Lineage (NCBI taxonomy): Eukaryota > Metazoa > Arthropoda > Insecta > Orthoptera > Acrididae > Schistocerca > Schistocerca piceifrons. Next base: position 682,330,863 of record NC_060140.1, read on the forward strand.
ACACCAACTACTACAGGAATTTTTCCATGAGTGACCCCACCACCACCACCACCACCACCACCCACTACACTGTCACTTATAAGCTTAGCCAGCCTCCCCTTCCCATACCTACTGAGGCGCACGTCATGCCTAGTGAAACCCAATCTAATGATAGACCCAACTGGCATGATGTGATCTATACCCTCTGCCAGCAACACCCTCTCCAGCCCCATGTTAATGCGCTTAACAGGCGCATTAAGGTGAGGCCAAACATGACGCTGAAACAGTTGCACGAAATGCACATTAAGGCCACCAGTTCGAGTAGCTATCTTTACCAGGTCACCACCTACATCATATTCCCTGGCCCTATCAAGACTTTTTCCTGCTCCACCCACTATCACTACCTGATCCTTCTTCGTAAAATTCCTACATAACTCCCCTATGCTGTCAGTCACTTGAGCCAACCCGGCACTAGGCTTCACAATGCTGGTGACCAACTTCTTTCTGTTAGACTTTGCAACTAACCTAGGCTTCCTAATTGCTGAGGACTGCTGCATGCTCCCTACATCTACAGCTACAAGAGGCTACGCATATACGCAAAGTAAAACTGTCTGAATACCTCCTCTTCCTAGATGCCTTCTTGCCAACTACCAGTTCCCATTCCCCACCATCCTTCACGACCCTCAACCTAGCTAGTTCCTTCTTTGCGCATTGTAACTGCACCTGAACGGCACAGATCTTATGCTCCTGCTCCTCTACGAACTTATTTCTACCACAGATTCTGTATTCCCAGGAGAGGACCTCACTAAAATGACCACTGGCTTCCCCACTGCATTCCCCCCAATGACAATACTTTGAACAAATCCCACACCACAACCCACTACTCTCAAAACCTATGACAGAGCCCACACTTCTCACTCATGGTAAAATTTTACAGTTACTGAAAAAAAACTATACGTCTATGTTACCAAAATTCAGTTACACCAGTAGCACTATTTATGGAACTAACAATAATGGTCGCCAAATTCTCTGCTTACGAAGAAAGCAACTACTTGTACAGGGTGTATAAGTGGACAAGGAAAAAAAATTCCTGGATTTTTCCCGGATCTCCCGGTTGAAGATACATTTCCTCACAGGTGAAAATACACTTTTGCCATGTTAAGTGACAGTATACTTTCCTTCAGAACTGTAAAACTTATCCTTTGGTAGGATATGGTTTTATACAGCAGTGTAAAATTTCCCGGCACATTAGAAAACGATACTCGGGGTGGGGGGGGGGGGGGGGGGTGGGGGGAACATTTTGGAAAGATCTTTGATGTGCAGCAACATGTATGCTGCATATTTTCGTATTACGACAGTATAAATTCAAATTCCACCAACAGGAAAAGTTAATGGTTTAAATTAATATTCACAGTGTTGCTACAAGAAAAGCAAAGCTTTCGCATATAATATTTGTCTCGAAGATTTATAAGCTACAAGAGAAGCTAAGCTTTCACTTATAATGTTGATCTGTTTAGCACATGTTACACTTTAAGATACATCACACAAATACGCCTGCAAAATTTTTAATACCGACATAAATCTCTGATCTTCTGGGCTCGAAATTATTCTAAATGGCTCGTTATCAAAGTGTTGATTTTTAAAAGAGACCAAACACTCTGTGATTTAAGAAATTCATCATACATTCTCGCACATAGTTCATTTTGCGTAACAGGAAATTTACTTTGAAAATAATGCTTTCCGAACAACAAATCGCAATATTTTCCCGTGACCTGTTAGAAATAGATTAATTTCAGCAGTTGTCAGAGAGCGCCAGATAAGAGGCGTCACCGCGATTGCCCAGCTACGGTGACGTAGAAAGCCCGTATGTTTGTATGTGTAAAACAATAAAAGATCTTGTCATAAAAGAAACAAGACATTAGAGGATACTCCAAGAGCGTCGGAATTTCGTGAACCATACTAAAACGCATAGCTCGCCTTACAGTGCACATTCCTATGTCCAGATTGCCAATGAGGTAGGCTCCTACCAGATATGAAGCTTTTCAGAGTGATTTTCGGGACGTAAATTTTCTTGGAGTACCCGTACTGTATTATCTCATGTTTGGTTCTTTATTATGGCATAATGCCATAAGTGCTAGAATTGAAAACGTGCACCTGAAATGCAGTGAACAGTTGAAACTAGCCAATAGTGTGGAATAAATTGACTGCCTCAGCAGGAAAGCTTAATAAAAGCCAAATTTATTTATCAAACTGACAAAAATAACTTCATTGTTCTTCAAGGCGAATAACGTTTGACTGTCAGAAAGGTGGAAATAAAATAAAATCTGACACTAGCAACATATTTTAGCCTTCTGGAATTATGTGAAGGTATTTTAATTCACTTGATAGCTCCCAGCCACAGAAATCCGTCTTGTTTTCATTTGACACGAGAGCAGTAATCGAAGAGGAAACAGAAAAATAACTAAATGTAAAAACGGGTCACGTGGAGACAACCCCCCCACCCCCACCCCCCAATCCACTTTAGCTCAGACTGCTCTGCGCATCAGAATGTCAAAAAAATTTAAAATAAAAACGACTTTTCAAAAATAAGTTCATTTTGTAGCGCACATCTTTCTGAAGAGTCTGATACATAAAACATATATGTAAGACACGTTATTTAGTATTAAGTGTGCAGTGCAGTGCCACACATCTTCAAACAACATTGTTATACCGCACGTCACTGTATTTCGCTCTGTGGAACTCAAACGTGTATATTTTGTGATGGATGCCATCAAACTATTTCAGGACAGTGGAAATTAAAATGTCCTGTAGCTCCTCTCCTGCTCCCAGTCGGTCAGTTTGACATCCTGCCCTCGCAATTAATAGTGAATAGGATTATTTGTAACCAGGAGAACAAGAACTTTTCAGAAAAACTGGACTCTTTATTGCCTATTAGTTAATAACTTGCTCTTCTATGTGACATAAAATTAAATAGAGGACAACTAAACCCAATAAAGACAAGAGACAGGCAAGAGAGTACATATTTCTTCAATCCTTGGGTCCTAGCGATTTTTCTCTCTAATCTTGCTACAGCTTTACATGACGTGCTTTCCTTTCTGCGAAAGGACTATTACCTTATCAAAGTTCGTCAAACGTTTTGCTACATGAAAAATTGAAATGTCGTTGTCTAATACTGTAAAAGCTGTTAATACAAATAGTAACCAACACTGGTGTGGTTTCTCGATCTGATTACGTCTACTTTGGCACTGTGTGCTGGAGAAAACAAAATAGGCCTTTCTAATATTGCACCAATTATGCGAGACTGTTTTGGCAATAATGATCATTTTTATAATACGTCAGAATATATTTCACGAAGTGCCAATAAGAAATACCTATTTGGCCGACTATAAACAAAATGCCTTACGTTAGGAAATAGTTCACATTTCATTACGCTCCAGTTTCTCAAGCATGAGACCGAAAAGTAGAACAACGAAATTTTTGTATAAATTTGGAATCGTCATATTCTTCCATAATGTGTGTGATGTCCCCTTTTCTTCTCCTTCCTCATTCTAACAAACAGTCTTCTCATGACTAATTCTGTAACTATTCCTACCACTGTCAAAACTCATTCTCCGGTTAACTTCACTAACCTTGCCACAATCACCAGTTTAGTTATCCAGCAATTATTCTCCGGTTAGCCGTTATTACGCGTTCATACGATGCGTTTTCAATGTTGCTCCCAGAATTGAACTTAAGCGGCTGATAGCCGGGGACTACAACTGGCCCTGTCTAGTGTAGCGATCTGACCAAAAAATTTCTGTCAAAATTTTACTTTCTTGGATACACCGAGAAGATAATACGTAATCTTCCTTACCTGTTAGTCGTTTATTTCCACTCTGGTAGTCTGAATCTATGGATTTCGCTAGTAATTATAACAACGCTGAACATTCGCAAACCGAATCAACCACATAAACAAGCAGCAGTTGGCATTCACCAGTTCGGCTTTATTCCGCTCAGCTCGTATAGCCCCATCCCGTTTTGTCTGCAGGAAAGTTTATTTCTAGAAGTGACGACGATTCCCCTGGCAGAGAATCACGTACATTATGAACGCATTCAAAAATCAACTTAAAATTCATTCAGTAATCAACTTAGAATGTGTTCAAAACCCAGCAGGGGTGTGTTTCAAAATCGTATGAATAATCGATAGACCGATGTGCGCTGGATGCTAGGCGCTTTGTGAAACAAGGATTTTTTCCTCAAGAATATGAAATTGCCCCCTCACTCCGAAATTGCTGTTCGGTTCAGATACCCTGCTTTGCCCCCACTCCCCACTAGATCCGGTCTACTGCGCACACGTGAATCTGGCAGGTTGGGCGCGCCAGTAAAATTTTTCCGCGTACCGTGTGGCTGGTTGCTCCTACTGCTGCTTACACAGCCAACAGCCACATTTCTGTAGCCAGAAGTGGGAGAAGGTACTACTCATACGCCACTCAACTGCGCATGTGCATGAGCCTGCTCGTAACTAATTAAATGAGTCTAATGTAAACAGTTGTGACGTCACGCTAATCGAAGGCAATTTGTTGTTATGAAGCATTGCATAGTCTTCTGAAAGCCTTTGACACATTTTGCTGTTGGGAGATGCGTGTACAAGCACTGTGTTACTTTATATGGCGCATTTTCTTTGCAATTTAAGTTTTATTTTCGTTTTTTTCTCTCATTCATGTTTTAATGCTGCAGTATTATTCTGCCATAGTGGGATACAGTAACATCCTTTGTTAGAGTAGCGGTTCTTACCAGTCAAAATTACAAAAATTTAACTGAAAACTAAAACAATGAAAAATTCACGGGTTTTTCCCGGTTTTCTCCCGGATGAAAAAGTTTCCGGGTTATTCCTGGATCTCCCGGTTGTCCCGGGTTGTATACACCCTGTTGTATTAATACAACTACACCACAGCTAATACCAATACCAACAAAACTTCACAAAATTATTAGCTAAAACCAAAAAATTCAAACGGCCACTGGAACACTAAACGAAGTTAAAACACTGAATGAAAATTTTAGTGAAATATTTCTCTAGAAACATGAGAAACGTCAGTTGAAAACTAAAGCATGAAATTTACTAAACGACTTCAATGTACAGAAAACTCTAAAAAACACACACAGCAAGCAAACGTTTCCAAAGGTTTCTTAAATCGTTATTTTATCACAAACGGCATGAAACACCGCTGAAAACTATTAAATTTAATAACTGTATAACAGTGCACAAATAAGTTTGTCAGCACTTAGCTTTATAACTGCTACAGCTGGGAAATTATCGCCCCCTTTGTACACTCCCTGTCATATCAAAAATATTTGAAAAAACTGCTGCCTTACAGATACAAAGCTTCATCACACAGAATGATATCATTTCATATTACCAATTTGGCTTCCAACAAGGCAAAAACACAGTAGATGCGATAAATGAGTTGACTGAAAAGTTACTTCATCACTAGATACAAAAGTTAATGTCACAGGAATATTCTGTGATCTTACAAAAGCATTTGACTCTGTAAACCATGCCCTGATGCCTCTCAAACTCCACAGGTATGGAATAAGGGATATTGCTTTCAAATGGTTTGAATCATATCTCCTGGAGAGGAAAAAAAGGGTAGTAATCATATCAAATGGAGCAGATTACTTCTCAGCATGGTTAACTGTGTCACAAGGTGTTCCTCAAGGCTCAGTCTTTGGACCTATTTCATTCCTGTTCTATGTAAACGGCTTACCTCTCAATACAAATACTCATTTAACTTTGTTTGCAGATGATACTTCTGCTCTAATTGAAAATGAAAACTGTGACAATATATCACAGAGTGTCATGAATGTGTTAAGTAACTTGAAAACATGGTTCAGTCTAAATGACTTAAGGCTTAACATTTCAAAAACCCACACGATGAGTTCTAAAACCAAACAGTAAAAAACTGAAGAAATATGTATCACTCACAACAATCAAAAAATGGAAGAACCTGACTCAGTCAGATTCCTGGGAATAAAAATAGACAGAACTTTGAGTTGGAATTTTCATATAGAATATATAGCAAATAAATTAAACAGCCTTGCATTTGCAATGGGAATTTTAGTCTGTGCCACTGATATGGCCACCAGGAAAATAGCATACTATAGCTATTTTGAATCTATTATTCAATATGGCATAATTTTTTTGGAAAACCTCAGAAACATAATGCAAATTTTAAAGTTGCAAAAAAGAATCATTCGCAACATGTGTTCTGCATAGCCGAAGGCATCATGTTGACCATTATTTAAAGACCTAAAAATATTAACTGTCCCCTCTTTATACATCTTTGAGGTGGTTCTTTTCCTACGCAGCAGAGCTGATCTATTAAAAAAAACATCATTTTGAACACTCATACAACACAAGGCATAAAGAAAACTTAAAACTGCATGCTCAGACTCCTCAGTATATGGCCATGAAAATTCACAACACAACAAAAGGGTGTGACATAATGAGTATGAAGATAAATACTTTAAAAAGCAAGTTACACAATCTTCTAATTGAACGATGCTACTACTCTGTGGAAGATTTCATGAAGGACAAAGTGATACTCTGAGCTGGATCCCTAAAATGGAATAAAAATTTATGATAAGTTATAGTACATGTAAATACTGTAAGTTTGACAAATTTTAAATATATAAATTCTCCACAAAGTATTATTGTAAGGGTGACAAAAGTTCAAATAAGCTAACTGTAACTTTGACATGTCTCCTGTACATCAGACATATGTTCTAAAATTGTGTATGTTAGGAGATGAATAAAACACATTTCACTCCTAGATAATCCTTACAAAGCAGTCTGATTTCGGAATCTCTGTCTAACCATGATATAGTCCACCAAGAATCTTCTGACACTCCAGGTCTTTCCCAAGTATCCCTCCTCCTAACGTGAATTTTTAATGGTGTAATTTCTACAACTAGCGAATTTTTGTAGCAAAACTGTTTTCTATTACAGCACATCAGTCGCGCATGATTCTGTGCATGTATATAAATCTATCTCTTTCTCTCTCTAGTTGGAGCTGATTTGCTTCTGGTTCTGATGAGAGAAAACACATCATTGAATTTTCACAGTAACTCACACTGCCCAACCTTTCTATTCATCATTATTCACCTGACCAGAAATGCCAATCTTCTTTCAATTTCACTCCTCTGACCCACACTATCACACTATATCTAGACTGAGCCTTTGCATTTACTTTTGCACATTTTCTAGCTTCCCTGCCACATTTAGACTTCAGACACTCCACACCCCAATTCATAGAATATTACTCTTTCGTTGACTCTTCGATCTTTTTCTCACAATCACTTCCCCTTGGCATATCCTGATGGGGAATTAATCCAGAAACTTTTGTCAATGGAGAGACCATGACTGTTTTATTACAGGCCACATGTCTCGTGGATACACAATGACAACTAGCACAATAATAGAAAAAATTACCTTTGTTTAAATTGACTTTATAGCATAGAAAGGAGTGAATGATGCAACTACAAAAATCTTTTATCATTACCCAATGATATTAAAAGCGTGACATACAACAAAGTTAAATTTGAAAGTAAGCTGAAAAAGTTCCTTTCTGGTAATTCCTTCATTTACAGGGGAATTATTAAACCATGTGAAATGAAATCATCAAAACTTCTGAACAGTTTACTTTACGATGTTCAGACTGCATGGTTGGCCACGGAAGATGATGGGATTAGTACGTACTGTATGGTGTGGTTTAGCAATAAAGCCCACTTTCATTTGGGAGACAGAGAATCTGCATTTCATGATCAAGAAGTCTCTTCACCCTCAACAGGTGATGGCACATTGACTACCGAACAGCACGTGAAGGTTTTGGAAGATAATTTCATCCCCATTTTCCAAAGTGACCCTTATTTCAACAAGATGTGGTTCATGCGAGACGGAGCTCAACCCCATTGAAGCAGGAGAGTGTTTGGTGTACTGGAGAAGCACTTGGGGAACCGCATTCTAGCTCTGGAGTACCCAGAGGCCACTGGCTTCGGCCTCGATTGGCCGCCATATTCTCTGGATCCGAACACCTGCAACTTCGTTTTGTGGGGCTATATTAAAGACAAGGTATATAACAATAGCCCCAAAACCATTGCTGAGCTGAAAACAGCCATTCAGATCAACAACAGCGTTGTTCTGAAACTTCAGCAGGTCATGCAGAATTTCACTATTCGTCTGCACCCCATCATCGTCAACGATATCAATGATATCAAAGATGTAATAACATAAATCCGAATATCTGTAGTGATGTTTACATGTTGAATAAAGTGTGCACATGCTGTAGTTTGTAACCTTTTTTTTTCCTTCTCCCCCATATAGTTCAATAATTGTCACCCTGTAGAAACTAGTAGCATATTTAGTACAAAAGCTTTACACACACACTTGTTATCAAAATAAATACTGTATCCTTTTATGTGCTTTCATCTGTAAATAGTCAGCATGCAATCAAATTTAAATATCAATTATGTCAGTATACTGTAAACTACCTCAATTCAATATCATTATGATATATCATCCAAAGTGACTCCTGGAGCATGTAACTGATAACTAATAACATTAATTTCTTTGGCATTTCTCTTACTTACAATGGGTCCAACCTATCACATTTTATTCCACTTAAATCTGTTTTCTTCCTACAGTCATCTTTAATGTTTCTTCTTCTTCTTCTTCTTCTTCTTCTTCTTCTCCTTCTTTTTCAACACATGAGCTTCAAATGACAAACATTTTACCTTAATTTCTATTCCTAAATGTCCAACAGTTATCCGATTCAAAAACTGTACATTCTATTTTATTAATTTCAATCATGTCTGTCAAATACACAGGTAAGGGTCTTAACTGTTAATTCAGCCATTTAGTTTTTGTAAAATTAAACAGTAGATGCCAAAATTAGCTTAAAAAATTAATTACCTTTAGCAATGTTGGCATAGGTAATCCACATATCTAATACTTTCCGCCAATGCAGTGGCATTCCGCATTTGAACTTAGATCCAATTTCTGCAGGCAAACCTGGAAAAAGGTAACAAAAATATACTACACCTGTATCTAGATTGTAAAAAAATTCTACTTACCTAGTTTCAGCAGACCCAATACAAAAAGAAATAAAAGGTGACACAATGCAGGTTTCCTTCATTTGTAATACAGCTTCCATTTATGCAAATTCCCATTTCATACTTAGATTTATGACTGTAAGTTCAACCTGCTCTGCCGTACGCCCCTTTCTTACATATTTTGGTTTAATTAAAATAACCCAACAGAAAAAAAATGCACAACCACTATAACTGAAGAGTGAGATAAAATTATGTCAAAATTGTTCATAATAATAATGGTAATATTAAAACAGAGAAAATAAAATATAGCATAGCACTGAGACAGGTGGTATACAGATACAGCACCGGACATTATTCTGTCAGCAAGGAGTTGACATTGCTGTCACACTCTGGAGGTGAGAGTTCTCCTTTGTATCCATAAAACACTCAAGCAAATCTATTCATAGCTGATTTTCTAATGAATTTCCTACTGCAAAATCGCATGCCAGCTGAGAGAGAGGGGGTGGGGATTATTGTGTATACATATGGTGTTATGCACTCAGGAGAAAAAGGGATGGATCACAATCTCCATTCCAAACATATGTCTATTAGCTCAGACAAGAGATGGGCAAACATGATCATCTTTGGAAACCATTCATTTTTACTCATTCATCACCATTACTTTATCTAATTGTGTATGCTATACGGATTTCACACAGTTCATTTCTACATGGATTGGAGGCCAGCTCGTGAAAAGGAGAGGGGTTGGGGTAATAAAATTTCTTAGAAGGCATCACATTAGTTGAGTGAAGTGATGCGCTAGTGACTGCAACCCAGGTACAGAGAGGTCAGAGCAAGCTGAACAGAAATAGGGATTATGGAACCTGCTTACAACAGGGTGCGGACCACCCCAGCCATCACTTTTGAGGAAAGCTCAATGTCTTAACAAATACAATCTTTTTATTTTATTTCATTAACAGGAAATTACATATATTTCTGTGAGCATTGCTAGCATGAAATAATTGGAAGTAAGCTGTCATCTCTCAAACCAACATTAATAGTTCTCTTTAACAATTTTTGGGTGTATCAAACTGTCACACTAACTGTATGGGAAGTAAAGATTTATTTGGAAAAATCGTGACTTCTGACACAGGAGCTGAGAAACTGAGTATTAAAATTAGAAACTTTGTACCAACAATGGTGGCCACTACATGAATATGCTGGAGTACTTAAAATTATAATAATGCACGGAAAGTTCTCGTTAATAGTAACGAATTATTTAGGAATAAAGGGACGATCCACCAAAAGGCAGAAGTGTCATTGACAAATACACAAACAAAAGGTATAGAGCTTTGTTTGCTAGATTTTGGAATGAAATTCCTTTCTAAAGCTGTAGGAGAAACATGCGCACGCACGCACGCGCGTGCGTGTGCGCGTGCGTGCGTGCGCGTGTTTCTCCTATAGCTTTAGAAAGGAATTTCATTCCAAAATCTAGCAAACAAAGCTCTACACACACACACACACACACACACACACACACACGCTCACACGCACACGCACGCACACACACACACACACACACACACACACACACACACACACACACACACACACACACACACTTACTCACATGCACGTGCCTGTCTCCTTACATTGTGCTCATTTGACTACCAGCTCCACTTAAAATTATTTTTCACACAAATGTATTTGAAAATAAAAGGAAAAAAAGCACTACTTTATGCATTCATGTGGAAGCAATTCCCAGAAAAAGTCATCCAACTGTGGATCTAAGCAGAAGGTACTAGTTCCAAAAGAGTTGAACATGCTGTCATTCTTTACATGACAATCCCTCCTTTCTGAATATTTTCCCTTCAGGCATGGGCAGCTAATTTATAGTCTCCAATGTTTAACATTTGGATTCCAATATTCACATAGTGATCTGGTAGACATAATACAACTTTTGACATTCTAGATCATGTGAACAGATATGTCATTAACATTCTGATGCATCACAGAAAGCTTCTTGAAATACGTTTCTTTTGTCAGTTGGTTGGGTTTAAGGGATTAAACAGCACAATCATCAATACCTTGGTCAAGAAGCAGTTCTTCTGGAGTTACTGACATCAGTCAGAAATTTGATCGAATTATGAAATATGTAGGAGTGGTAAAATTGAGGCACTGAAGGCAATAAACCTGAGAAACAATTTAATGAGAAGTGACAGTATATGGGTCAGGCCAGTAAATAGTTCAGCAAGTGAACTAGGGGCTCCCAGGGTTTATCTGTGGAGAGAGAAATCTGACCTGCTTCTGCCAAAGCAGAAAGGGTGAAGCCACTGAGAGAGTAGAGATTGCTTTCTAGCCAGGAGATATTTAACAGTAAAAGTGAGAAGTAATGGACATCAGTTGTATCAAGAATAAGAAAACAAAGTGAGAGAAATAATATCAGCAAGAGGATGAGCCATGCAAATGTGTCCAAAGACTCTACATATGATGGGAGCTGTCCCTCCCACAGCTGTCCCATTACCAATCCATTACTGTCAAAAGTGTTACACAGGTGTACAGCATCCTCCAGTCATTAGAGTCCTATCCCTAAAAGGGAGAATAGGGTGCACACGAAAAATAAATTACCACACCTAAAATAAATCAAAACAGAACAAAAAATGGATGACTGATGGAGCTGGCAAAAGAGTACAGTCAAGGGTTCTCCAGTTCCAGCAAGCAGCAGAAGACACCCCAACGCCAACCACTTCGACCTCACAGCAGTTTAAACTGTTCTACCTCAGAATAAAATCCAGTTTCATAGCGGAAACAACGTACGACTTCAACAGTCCATGAGCCATTCATCAATATTAGAGGTAAAAATCTGGAAGACCACACTTAACATGGAAAGCCAAAAGGAGTAGGTCTCCCACCAAGACATGAAATAGTGTTTGTTCAGCTCCACAGCTACAATGCAGGGGTGGCTCATTATGTAAGGTAAAACTATCAATTAATTTGATACAATCAATGAAGAGGTAATATAAGATAGTGGACTCATTCTGGGAGGAATGGAAGTAGTAGTGGTAGTGTAAAATTTATTAGAGGGGGCAGCAGCCCAGCAGATGATGTTCCATCTCAGAGTAAGGGGAGGTCTTATTTGCATCCACAAATACACACCCTGGGATCGCCAAAGCAAATGTGGACACTAATCGATTCTCTAGCCTTACATTCGATCAGTTCATTCCCTGGGATACTCTCAAGATTTTGGACTCAGAGAAAGGCAACTGGGTATGCACTATGACTAATGCCATCCTCTCCAGGGAAGCGAAAATGACTGTGGATGAGGAGCTGGTGAGGTTATGGCATGGAATTCCATGTGTCATTACACTGCAGATCATGAAATAAATAATTTGGCATCTTGGATTTTTGCCTCATGGGTAGGAACTTGGCCGATGATATGTGTTACTGTTATATGCCACAAGCAGAACAAAGCAGCCACCATACTGCTTGGCGTTAAATTTCATATTTGGTAGGTTTTATTTCTCATGGCGTACATGGTATGAATATAAATTGTTTGAAAGCATCAGCAAATTGAAGAGCCCCTCAGAAAGTGCTGTTTTAGCTACCATTTGTTATAATACAATGATAGGAAACTAAGTATTCATAGATAATGGCTTCATGTTGCTGATGTTTTTAGTGTTGTAACTTGAGTGCAACAAAAATTAATGATTTCAATGCTATGGCACAATGATTGCCTACCAAAAGCACATCTTTTCTGGTACAATTACCATATTAAATATGAATTAATGACATTTGTAGGCACAGTTCTTGAATTGTGTATGTCATTTACAGTGGCCCAGTAGCTATGCCACAACTGTAACACATGTGCTGGTATTCTTTAGAGAATACAGCACAACCCTGGCCAGCACTACCTTCCTTCAATGACATGCTTTGATGCATGGTTTGTGGTAAGCACACTTGATATACAAAATATGTAATATTCATATCAAAGGAAACACGGTTAGGCTGTATCAGGTCATAATATCAAAAATGAGTATATTCACGATTTGTACAGTTTGATGTTAAAAACAGTGTGCACTGTGCGTTGGATTCAAGAACACCAGAGCAACAATGGTGGACAGGGTATCATAATGTTAAAAGCTGGTCACCATACGCGCAAAGCTGATGGCCATGCCATGCTGTCAGATGTTGTCGCTGGGATAGCAGCCTTTAATTATTATTAAAAAAGATATTGTATTGTAGAAAAGAAAAAAAGATGAAAGACTCTGTATGATATTAATTCATGTATCAGTTGTTGTCTGGTTGTGTTCACAGAATTAAATAGCACATATACATGTGAGCAACCTGAGTTTCAGTTATTACATTGACAATACAAATGTGTTATGGAGAATGAATAAAAATGAACAGAAGATGTTATTAATGGAAATTTAAAACCTTTGTTGAGAAGTTACTTGTTGCAAGGTTGTTTGTGAAAGATGCTCATCATGTTACATCTTATCCAGATCATGTCATTGAACAGAACCTAAATCATAAATTGAGTGAGGCTGAGAAAAAGGGAAGTGGACTATCTTGAAGACAGATGATTTTTAGTGCAATGACTTCGGCTGTTGGAGGCAGTATTAGCACCCATGATCAATTTAGAAAGGCTAGTACATGCTCTTTAAGTGAAATACAGTTTTCAAAAGTGAAAAGGTGCCATAACTTTTCACACTGGTGTACCGTTAGCTCAAAGACGTGAGTTACATAGCTGCACTTATGACTGATTAGTTGCATGTGCTAATATCACTCGTTGCCTTAGCAACAGATGACAATAACTATATGATGACATCCCTCATTTGCAAAGATGATGGGGTATACAGGATGGTCAAGGAACCATTGAATGGTGATAGGAGACTGTCTACAAGACTAGTGCAAACGACACTGATAGCCAGACACACCCCATAATGATGAACAACAGGTCAAACAGTTTCAAAGTGGAAGGAGCCATTGAGCCATAAACTTCACAAGCATAATCTAGTCTGGACAAAACCAGAGTATGATGAAGATGGAAAAGACAAAGTCTGCAACCGAAAATGTGTGGGCCACGAGGCAAAGAGCATTAAACTTCCACACACAGGTAATCTTCAGGTGGTTAATATGGGGTAGCAGTGTCAGCTTTTTATCAAAAATAAGGCCCAAGTAATGGGGACTGTGCTCCAACATCTAGGTGCTCGTTCCCTAAATAAAATTCTGGATCAGAGTGTACTGTGGGTTGACAGCAAAACTGCATAACCCGCATTTTGGAGGGAGAAAACTGGAAGCCATGGGAGAGGGCCTATCCAGTGGCCCATCAGATATAGTGCATTGGAGCAGGTGTTCTGCAAATGTTACCGAGTGGGAGCTGCAAAAATCGTCAATGTTAAATGCCAGAATAACCAGATGGCCAACAGAGGTTACGAGCACATTCATGACAATGACGAAGAGTGTGACACTTAAAACAGAACCCTGGGGCTGTGTCAAGTGAAGAGGTAAGAGCCTGCAAGAACCCATTCAGTGAAGTGTTCATTGCAGGATTCAGCTTGGTGAGGGTAAAAACAGAGGGGGGGTTTCTTCAGCTCAGTGCTTCTGCCGGAGAAACATAGCAGGATAGGAAGTGGACGCCGATGGTACCGCAAAGTGTGTCATGAAATGTTCTGCAAGTACCGCTGGATCAGTACAAAGAGCACCCTGTAGGATAAGACCTTGGACAGTTGATTGTCAGTGATGACCTAGAAGGCTATGGAGTTTGGACCAAATCTGCAATGAAGAGACATACATCCCCAGGGAGGAAACATAGTGCTACCAGCCTTTAGCAAGCCTTAGCATGAATCTGCTTCATATCGATAAGGCTGGTCTGTGAACAGTGACATTCAAATCACAGCAGGGCCTGTTGGCCATCCTAGATAGAGAATGCTACCTCTTTGATCGATGACCAGGATCTGTAGGAGGACCTGTAGGCAGGGCGATAGCAGTGCCAGTGGCATGAAAAATAGTTTCAGAGATGTCTCACACAAATGCAACAATGCAATCTGAAAGAGAGGCACAAAGCGCATAGCAAACATATATAAAGGCCAATTGGCTCTGTGGAATGCCCAACATGGTGGCCTGTCTGCCGGGCAGCAGCAGGGGAATGATAGAATTCACCAGAAAGTGATCACTGTCACAAAGATCATCATGGGGTGACCAGTGTCAGAAAGCCACCTGTGCAGGGGAGGAGATCGTGGGATTGATAGCGGAAAAGGAAAAGGTGCTGTGAGTGGTACTGAAGTGGGTAGGGGAAGCTTCATTGAGGACACAAATCAAAGCCTGTAAGAAATTGTTCAATCAATCGAAATGGCACTCCCTCAAAGAGTGTAGCATGCACTGAAATCCCGAGGAGGAGATACGGGGGCAAGAGTTGCTGTATTAAGGGAGGCAGGCCAACAAAAGGAAGTGGTCTATCTGGTGGGAGGAAGACACTGTAAATGGTGATTGCTGGGGTGATTTGCACTCATGCTGCTATTGCTTCCATGTTAGTATGAATGGTGATCATGTCACTAATGACATCAGTATGAATCAAAGTGTAGATCTCTCCAGACACTATCCCGTTGTCGGCAGAACGCCCAATAACCACGAAAAGTTGGAGAGTGGTCATCAAGAAAGCGCATTTCTTGACGGGAAAAGATACAAAGCAAATTAAGAGGAAACAAGTTGTATTTCCAGTTTCCAGTAGGTGACAGTAATATCCTTAGCAATTCCACTTGTTTATTGTGTGGTGAGAGTCCAGGTTAGACATAAAGAAGCCGAGGGGAGGTCATGTCACCGGTGCAGTGGTCATCACCTACGAGGGTGGGGTGACATTCATAAATAAGATATCAGACTCAAGTTGCAAAGGGGGAGATGGTACCTCATGGGGAACCAAGAAGGGGAGGCTCGTCCTGTGACTTCTTCTTCTTCTCCTCCTCCTCCTCCTCTCTCGGAGGTTGTGGAGGACAGGGCACAGGGGGATAGTAGGCTCTCGCAAAATCTGGAACCGAAAGAGAGCGGGTGACCTTGGAGCACACAAACGGTGCACCCCATGGCTGAGTTGTGGTAGCAGGCCTAAGGCCGGAGAGACACTGGGGAGGGTCCCGAAGGAGCGGGAAGGGGACACCACTGGCATGTGCCGAAGAAGGGAGGCACTTATTCAGCCAGGGAGGGTGTATGGCAACCAGAGGGTAGGGCATCGGAACCACAGGAGAGGGGGATGAAGCTGGGGTAAGGAAGTGGTAGTAGGAGGAAAGGATGTAACAGAGGCAAAAGTGGAAGAAATCAACACCGGGTGGAGTTGGTCATATTTTTGGCGAGCCTCAGCATAAGACAGACATTCCAGGGACTTGCACTCTTGGATCATCTTTTCTTTCTTGTAAACTGGGCAATTTGGCAAGCATGGAG
This sequence comes from Schistocerca piceifrons, assembly GCF_021461385.2. Taxonomy (NCBI): domain Eukaryota; kingdom Metazoa; phylum Arthropoda; class Insecta; order Orthoptera; family Acrididae; genus Schistocerca; species Schistocerca piceifrons. The sequence goes on from NC_060140.1 coordinate 682,347,339, forward strand.
AGAGGCAGTCAAGACAATTTACACACACAGGTGACAGACCACAGGGGCTTCCCTCATGAAGCGGGTGGCCACAGTCACCACACAGAGGGTCCGCTGCACACTGTGAAGACACGTGCTCAAAACTCAAGCACTGAAAGCACCTCATGGGTGGCAGGACATACAGTTTCACACCACAGTGGTAACACACAACCTTAACTTTCTCTGGAAGGGTATCCTCCTTGTAAGCCTGAATAAAGGTGCCCATATTGGTGCGGTTGTCTTTACGACCCTTCTCCACATGTCAAACTAAATGAACCACGTTGCTCCAGATTAGCCCAGAGTTACTCATACATTTGCAGGATGCGATCCCTATAGTCACTTCCTGGACCATATTCAGATACTGCTGACAGATAATAGACACCAGAACGTCACCAGGGCAACCACAAGCACAAAGAGCTGCAGAGTGGGCAGCAGAAGACGCTCTGATCAACAGGGAGCCAGACTGCTTCTTGCTAAGAGACTCCACTTTGCCAAATTTGTCCTCTATATTCTCCACAAAAAAACAACAACTTTGCGATGGTGAATGTGTCCCCATCCATCCTAGTACAGACCACATAGCGGGAAAAGTGTTTCATCCAAAGACTGTGGGCCTGGCCCTCCTCCCAGGGTGCAGCCAGGGAAGGGAAAGCTCCAGGGTCATACGAAGCAGCATTCAATGATCTGCTACCACTCAAAATGACAGTCTTTGGAGAATGACCAGATTTCTGCAGTTTGATATGCTTCATACACCAAGCATCCACATGACACCACCAACTCTGATCAGGGGCTCTCCCCATGGGAATCACCCAGCCACAGTAACGGCTGCTTGGCATGATGGCTGTTGCCGGGAGTTCCAATGCTCCAGGATGACAAACAACGTCTCCTTTGCATACATAGGGAGGTAACAACTCATGTATCAGTAGTGTGATCCTATGTTATTAGAGGGCTAGGCCAAATGGGTACATAACAGCCCCACCACATGGGCTGGCTACTTGCACTGGTGACTTAGTGGGGCAGAGGGAGGTTACAGTGGGAAGGAAGAGGGGAAGACAGGGAGAGAGAAGAATCCATGCCACAGACACTAGGGAGGGAGTTCTTCCCCAAATGGCTCACACTAAAGACAGAAAATTTAGAAGTGGAGGTCAAACACCAAGGGTGGAGCAAAAATGCCAAAAAGGATGAAAGAGAACTGGCAAGAGGAACAAAATCACAAGGAATATGGGTAAACAAGTGGACAGTCAGGTCAACACAAATAAAAACACAGAGAGAGGGGAAGGAGGGAGCAGCGGGGAGGGGCATGGTGAAGGAAACAAGCCCAGGAGGGGAGAATGGGCTGCAACAGCTCGGGGCCCTGGGGGCACCATGGCACCATGCACGAACTCAAAAACGAACCGTGAGCCCCGGGAAGGGATGGGGCGAGGGGCAGAATAACCTTATGGAATAGAGTGAAGACTAGTAAGCTCCTAAGAGTGTTGAAAGACTGAATCGGTCAACACATAACATCAGAGTTGTTAATATCATTGCAAACATATTGTTATTATCAAATTACAAAGTCAGGCCAACCGAAAGACTTGGTGAAGAAATATTACATCGACCTGCTGTACACAGCTTAAAGCACTGTGGACTGCGAGCTGTGAAAAGAAAGGTATCAGGTTCACATCCACTTGCTTCTATTCCTTTTTTTCCTAAAAGATTCGAGTAGAAGAAGTATCTCAAAAGTTGGTGTTATTTATTATAAACAATGTATTTGAGGCAATTCCTGTTGCAGAGGCCAACAACTAGACTGTTTCCCCAGTGGCCAGAAATCTTGACCAGATGATCAGAGTACATCAGAAAGTAAAAACAAGTTACACACTGAAAGTTTTTACGGTTATGAAATATCTTGTAAAATATGGGTTTATGGACTAGCTTATGTCTGTATTTTGCCTGTAAACATCTTTTTCAATTATGGTGCACAGCTTTGAAAAAATCTCCTCTTCCATTCAAATTAAATTACAATCAACTCTTGATCTTCAATCCATCTGATAAGATATGTTATTTCAGAGTGCTGGTAGTCAATGCAACATTGAGAATACAAATATTATGTACGCACAAGCTGACATCAGACTCTATACCATAACCATACTCAATTTAAAACCGAAAATGGGATGGAAATCCAATTAAATTAACAAGTAACTTCCACCACTATGTATCTCAGCTCGTTGGACAGCATTACATATTGTGCCACTGCCAGCATTTACTGTTCAAGTCATTGATGAGTCTAGAACCTTCATCGTGATTTTTTCCACTCTTCTTTGACAATCACTAACGTAGCTGACACAGCTATTTTATGTGCTTCTATTTTCGTAAGGAAACTATATGGTTGCGAACCAAATAAAGCTAATAATGGATGCAGGAGAGTGCGAAGGGTACAAATGATGTTAACCAGCTCATCCCGTGTGCTGAGGTCAGATGTCTTGTCCACATCCATGTCAGTGTTAGCTGCCTTGTCCCATGGGAGGATGGTCGAATAGAGCAAGTTGTGAATAACAGATATCATAGAGTGATAAAAGTATCATCAATCAATAGCCTGGAGACTGCTCATTGAGTTACTACAAACTAAACTGCAGTTGAGGGTGGTCCATTTGACACAATGTAGAGCTCTGTTAATGGCTATCACAACTGCCATAAAAACATAACATCATAGCAAGCAAAGAAGAAAGTGTGCTTACTCCCTCTGTGTTAACACAGGTAACGTAAGACAGATGGCAAGCCCGTAAACTATGAGAAGCACTGTCACTTCCAGCTCAAGTTGACATGATTTTGCCATATTGGAGGGTGTGTGTTGGTAGTGTCTATGCTTATTTTGTGAGTTTGTTGGAAGTGTTGTGAGTGAATGTCACAGAGTTGAAGGCTACAGTGGTAAAGTGGTGTTAAGAGTTGTAGTTACTCATTTTTAAAGAAGAAGCAGAAGAAGAAGAAGAATGAAATCTGCCTATGTGCCTTGTCCTTGTGTGCAGATCAAGCAACAGAGAAAGTAAGGGTAAGCATTTTTTTAGACCTCCAAAAAATGTAGTAGAGTTTTCCAAATGGGTGAGTGGATGCAACCTGTTGCAGTGTATGCTACTCTCAATACAACTGCTGGTGATTTCGTCTCACAGAAATTGATTCAAGAGCAAGTTGGCATACAAAAATTACTGCAGTCACTTCTGATGGCAGTCAACCAAATAAAAAGGTCTGGCAGTGTTTAAGAATTAGTGCCAAAAAAATAGTTACCTGCTCTGTATCAAATCCAGTTGACGAAAGAAGAAGAATTTGGGCAGTTCCACATGCTATTCATGTAATAAAATGCGTAAGGAATAATTTTTGTTATAAATTGAAGGTACTTTGCAGCGATGAGATCATCAACTACAATTTTTATTGAAGAGTTTACGAACAAAATAATTCCTCAGAATTCACTGGATTAAAAGTCTGCCACAAGTTAATTTCTATCCACTTGGATCCATCGTCATTTCAGTGAATGAACTTAATATTAGCTCTGCGGTTATTCAATAACTCAGTAGCCAACAGAATAAAATTCTTCAGGGAAACTGAAGTGGCAGGATTTGAAGGCAGTGAATCAATGGAATCATTCACCAAATGTAGGAACAACTTAGTGGACGCACCTAACTCTTCGTTTCCTGAGGATGCTTTGTACAAAAACTTGGAGGCTCATGAAACGTTAATGAAATGGAAAAGCATCCTCGCCAATAGAGGTAACAGCTTTGCTTCCAAAAGACGTCTCCAGTCGCTCAGATTAACAACTGAAATTACATTAGGAATATCTAAATACTTATGGAAAAGAGATCCACTTGAACATTGTTTCGATATCATAAGGTCTCCGAGTTGTAATGATCATTTGTCGTCAGTAACAGACTTCCTGAGCTTGCACATGTTACAATGTGTTTACATTTCTACTTTCATGGTTTTCCAGTGGAAACTGCGTACATAAATGTGAATTTTCTTTGACATCATATGTAAGCAGGATGTGGATGTTATCTAAGACTTGCAACAAAAGAATAGAGACAGAGTTCTGAAACAGGAAGACATAATTAAAAACACGCCACGCATTCCACATAACTTGACAGAGGCTCAACACTATCCACAACATATGTCAGAGAGTTTTGAAAGCTCCTCGGCAAAATAAGGTTTAGTTTATCATCTGGTAGGTTATGTGGTGTATCAAGTAAGAAGATTCACAAAATGCCTCAAGTGTTTGTGCCATCTAAATAGGAATTTGTCTGACATGCCTCTCTCTCTACTGACATCTATTAGAGATTACAGCTCTTCTATAGGAAACACATTGCTTACATACCAGTTGAAAGGCATCTTCAAGGTTCTTAACCAGATGGAAAGAATCTTCACAGTAAAACTACATGAGGATAGGTTATGAGGCAACATTTTTTATGAATGTTTAAATAGTTTGGATCACATTATTGTTGAAATATCGAGCAATGGATGCTGCAAAGATCATGTGATGGATATCGTTCCTAAGTTGATTCTTCATTATATAAAAAGCCGGTTTTTCATGGGCATTAAACAAATTTGGAAGAAGCTGATATTTTCAAAAACTTTGAAGACTGACCAGAAACTGTCTAAACTAGCAGACAACTTATGCCTACTGGAATAAGTTAAACAATATCCATGTACCTTTCATTTCATTACATAAATTTCTTGATCATTGAAGTTCGTGTGCTGTGACTGTCGTGGTAACATGTACTTCCATGGGACACAAGCAGAGCAGCTGATATCTTGCGGCAGAACCGGTGAACTATGAGAGTCAGCACATTTTCTCTTCCACTTGCTATGACTACATGTTTCCATCAATAAATGTTGTCGTGGACTGGCGGGATGTGCACAATCAAATACCTGCCTATCCCTTGTTTTAGAGCTGTCAGTGTAAATGACAGCGGTTCCCCAATGCGCCTGAAGAACTGAGAGGCCACAGTGGCGATAAACTTCAGATCCTTTAACAGATCGGTCCTAATTCATGGTCTGGGTAATAAATGAAGGGGTGGGGTGAGATGGTGTGGGGTGGGGTGAGGTGGGATGGGTTGGGGGTGGGGGTGAGGGTGGGGGTGGAGGTGGACAGGAGTTGAGGGCAGGGGTGCAGGAAAACAAAGAGACCACATACTCATGAGGTTAGCAGAAGTTCTGGAGGCACATTCCAACTAGTAATCAACTCGAGGGCAGATGTCAGGGTCGATACCACAAGAGTTGGTACCAACAGAAAAATCCCTGCTTCAGCAAGAAGACTGTCTACAGACTAGTCTGGAAGGTGTCAATGCCTGGTCTTACTCCACAGCGATCAATTCATTCTAATAATTTATAAGCTGCTGCCGAGCCTTACACTATAGTTCAATCAGGATGAGACCAAAGCACAATAAATATGAAGGAGGGTTGCGTGATCTGCCCCCACAAGATGTGCAGGAAGCAGAGGGCATTACACTTTCTCACTTTCAGTAGACAAATATAGGGTCGCCACATCAGCTTTTTTGTTACAGAGAAGTTCCAAATTTGCGACTGTGCAACGAAGTCTGAGTGCTGGGTTTGCAAGCAGAGTTCTGGATCAGGATGGACCATGTTACAAGGACAGAAATATTTTCACTAGAGAGAAGTGGAAGCCATGAGAAAAGGTCCAAGTGGCGGCCCATGGATGGCACCTTCCAGTTGGTATGAGATTGGGACCAATAGCAATTGCAAAAGCCATCAACATACAGCTCGAGAGTCACCAATAGTCCAAAAAGGGTCATTAGTCAATTGATGGCAGTGAGGGGATGTGTAATGCAAAGCATGAATCCCTGTCAGTCACCATTCTCTTACACCCAGGGGGAGCTGAGAGATGTACCTATCCTGATTCGAAACAACTGATGGCATAAAATCAGAAAGGACCCACAAAAGCTCATGACATGGAAAGTAAGTAACCCTTGATGGTACCAAGCAGTGTCATATACCTCATTTGGCATTTAGAAAAATGCCTGCCAGATTGCTTTTCCGAATCCAACCAGATGGTCAATTGTGTATCCTGTCCCAGAAACCACACTGGTAGGACACACAAGGCTCCGTGATTTGAGAACCCATCATATTTGCCTTATTGGAAAGTAGGTCACAAGGTTTTCAGCAAGGACCGAAGCATTGGTACAAGTACCACCATAAAGAAAGAGATTGGGAATGCATGTTGATATTTGACAGCCCAGGAACCTACACCTAGGTTTAAGAGGCATATGTTCCCAAAAAGAAAACCTACGGCTCCAACCATTCTTCTTACTGTGTTTACTGGCATAGCAAACCACAGTTGAAGAGTTGCAAGCAAGTAAAGAAGATGGTCCAAGAAGAATGTCGCTTGAGACATTTAAGGGCCCTTAAATGATCCTGAACAGCTGTTGAAATTTCTTTGGTCTACGACGACATCATTCAGTGGCAGAAGGGACTATATAATGTTGAATAGCAGTTCCTGAGATGTAGGTGATTACACCAGGGACATTCCCCACCAAGTCATCAATGCAATCTGAAAGACAGAGGGTGAAGGTAGCAGAAGAGGTATACAACTACCAGTTGACCCCCTGAAGAGCTCACCAGGTTAATCAGTCCATCACTTGGTGACGAGGGAGTGAGAAAAAGAAAGTAGGAATCAGGGGAGGTGGGGAGGGATTGTCACATGAAGTTGGTCATTGCAAGGTAAGTGCCCTGCCTAGAGGCTAATATACATTATAAATTTTGAATGCTGGTGCCATTTGCATTCGCACTGCTTTAGCTTCCACCAAGGTGCAGAGGGGTGTCCACTCACCAATGACATCTGTGTGAGTCAATGTTCAACCCCTCCAGCTCTCTTGGTGTCAGTATGGTTCTGACAAAACGCATGGTAACCTCAAAGAGTTTGGTAAGGTAATACAGATTGCAAAACAAGAGGAGATTAAGTGTTGCCACTCTGGCAAGTGACTGTAATATCCATTGCAATTCAATTAGATCATCATGATAATAGTGTCTTGGTTATGCATGAAGTGTCCAGGAGATGAGGACATGACCTAGGATTACTATCTGTCACCAGGGAGGGGGGGGGGGGGGGGGGGGGGGGGGGGGTTTGAACATCACTGGACACTGATTCTGAATCCAATAGAAAGGTGGATAAAATGTCTCTGGGATCACCGAGGTATGTTTCTTTTTTGTCCCTTTCACAACTGTTGGCCACTGAGATCCTTGTGAGGGTTTATTCACTCTGTGTGAAGGAATAGAAAAGAGTGAACAGCCCTGGGATCCACATGGTGTGGCTCCCCAATCCACAGGCTGGTGTCGGGTCACTGGTTTACGGATTTCTGGCGATAGGGTTTCCTAAAGGGAGCATTTTCACTGGTGGATGACAGACAGGAAAGTTATTTCTTTTGCTGGATGGGAGGAGTGTTTCCCTAAACTAATAGTGCTGCAGGAACCATGAGAAGGGAGGGCCTATCTCCCCTGTGGTCAAGTTTATCTGTGTGCTACCGGATGTCTTGACGTCGATGGAATAAATACTCCAGGAACTGCTGACAACTTAGCCACGGTTGTGACAAGGGTCAATATCATCACTGAGATTGAACTGTAGCCATCATACTTTTCTGGGGCTTCTAAATATGGGAGCATCCGTGAGCTTTAGTTCTTCGCTTTTGTTGTTTTTGATTAAGTTACCACACTTCTGGGACTGAGGAGGGTAGATGTTCCCACAACTGACACAGACAGGTGGGAACGCTCACAATGAATTTTCATAAAGTGGATGAATAACCACAATCTCCCCAAATAGGATCACATGTATACTGGGAAGGCATAAGCCCCAAGTGCTGCCATTTAAAACACTGAATGCTGGATGGAAATCCAGCTTCACTTTGCGTCATTTACACCAGACTTTTTTACTTTTCCCAGAAGTGAATCCCCTCAAAAGTCAGGAAAATAAGCTGGTGTCTGCTTTGTTTGGTGGGCCTCAACGTGCTTGACAAATAAAATGAATCCCTCATCTCTCTAGCTGTTCATGCAGTTCTTTGTCTGTATGAAGGGTTAGTTCCCAGTGAAAAATTAATTCCTGCATCGTTTTGAGGTTCTTATATAGTGTTCTGGCAACATGTACATAACCAAGTTGTTTACAAGAGAAGAATGCCCAGGACTGGGTAGCATTTACCGTCCTCATTAAGATTTAATCACACTGCAATTTGTAAAGGGAAGAGAGTTTGTCAGTCACTTTTTCAATAATCTCCACAAAAACACTGATTTAATAGAGAGAAAGGACCATTCATCTGTTCAGATGCAAAACCAGAAACATAGGAGAATAACAGTCGACAAGTCGCTTCGTTATGTTTTCCTCCCATGGCGAAGCCCAAGAGGAAAAGTTTCTAGGATCACAACGATAAGCACTAAATAGTGGTCTGTCCAAAAGTCTGCAAGGGATTCATGGCCACCAGCTGACAACTTTGGTCATTACATGACACCAGATATTTATCACAATTCCACCTAATCTTAATGAGGTCTCTTACAACGTATGCCACCCTACCATAGCAAAGGCCACCTGGCACAGTAGCCAGTGGTCTACCACCATATGGGTACTTGATGACCACTCCCCGCCCCCTCCCCATCTGGACTAGGTACCTTGCTGGACAGTGGGTGACCTATCCTGCATGACACCATGGCCAGGTTGGCAGAAGAGTATTTGTGTTAGAGTATAAGTCAGAGAAAAGATATAGTCAGAGTACAACTGCACCACAGGAAATGAAAAAGTCCTGCAATGGTTTGTGGGTCACACACGTACTCACAAAATTGTGAAAAACCTGGGTGCAAGACTCTTTTGTGTGCTATGGTTCATTTATCAAGAATTCTTTTAAAGCAGTCTGAATGAGGTATTTAGTGTCTCACACCTGTAATTAAAGGAATTCTACCATTTTTGACCATGCTCTCCCTTACATTTTCAGCTATCAGTTCAGCTGATGAATCTTTCCCCTCCTGTTAAAGTTTTGTCTTGTGTATTCCTGTCTCCTAATAGCAGCAATGTGTGTAGCTTCAATGTGAGACCCAACCAATGTCTGCAGAAATTCAGTCCTTCCCTGACTGCTCTGTTCATCCAGGGTTGACCCACATTTGTGTGTGAGTTGTGACACCTAGGTTATGCAGGTCACTTCTGATACTATCTCAGCTTGAAGGCCACTAATGCTTGCCTCTTGTTCTTGAACTTGTCTTTTACACAAAACCTACATATCCCTGGGAAAAGTCTCACTAGAAATCCCTTCTCCCGTCCCAGTGCAGTTGTGTCAGTAAAAGGCAATTCACCCACACACCAATACCAAACAATTAACCAACATGTGACAGCATGTACATTTGCCACTCATGGAAAGACTATTACAATTAAATTACACAGATATGTGCCTACATAATGGGTTTGTACAGCTGTGTTGACAACTGCTGACACACACAAAAAAATTTGGCCTACTTGTCACAATTTAATCAAACCTGCTTTAATTTCTATAGATAAATAGGAAGTACTATGATACTTAGTCTTTTAAATGAAATGGAGTGCAAAAAATACACCCAGACAAACTTCATTCCACATTTATTGTAAACTAATTTTTGTCAGAGTATGTGTTTTCCCACCTTATAAACTTTTCACTTTTAATGAATAATACTGTATGAAAACAAAGACGATGTGACTTACCAAACTAAAGCGCTGGCAGGTTGATAGACACACAAACAAACACAAACATATACGCAAAATTCAAGCTTTCGCAACCCACGGTTGCTTCATCAGGAAAGAGGGAAGGAGAAGGAAAGACGAAAGGATGTGGGATATGTGTGTGTGTGTGCGCGCGAGTGTATACCTGTCCTTTTTTCCCCCTAAGGTAAGTCTTTCCGCTCCCGGGATTGGAATGACTCCTTACCCTCTCCCTTAAAACCCACATCCTTTCGTCTTTCCCTCTCCTTCCCTCTTTCCTGATGAAGCAACCGTGGATTGCAACAGCTTGAATTTTGCGTGTATGTTTGTGATTGTTTGTGTGTCTATCAACCTGCCAGGGCTTTCGTTTGGTAAGTCACATCATCTTTGTTTTTAGATATATTTTTCCCACATGGAATGTTTCCCTCTATTATACTATATGAAAACTGATACTTTTGTAATATGAACAAGAAGTGCCAGTCATACACTTGTTTACTTCATAATGTGGATGAAATTAATGGTTAAACCCAAATTAATACCTTAACTTTACAGCAGCACAAAATGACTATGTCTCATCTGCAACCAAAACTACTAATTTCATTCTATAAATTAGTATACTTATGCCACTGGCGACAGGAAGGGCATCTGGCCACTCTCTGACACTAACATCCCCAAATCCATAGTAACAAGGCCGACCCCGTGTTGAAGTGGGACAAAGGCCCAAAGAAAATGATGTTGAGATAGGTAATGTTACAAATGAAGTTTTGGAATATCAAGTATGCAAACATATAAATAAGAGGACACACTGGATCACTAAAATTAAATACTATGGCAAAGGTCATAAACAAAATAATTTTACAGTAATTTTTCTGAATAATATAAAAACACTCAGATACCATGAGGTAAATCATAACAATGGTTCAAGATAAATCTGATGAATTGATCAGTAAATGACATGACAAGCAATCTCTGATGATATACAGTAAGAAAATAATAATCTGCAAGACAATGCTAATTATTTATGCTACTGTAAAGTTGTTGCAAATGAGCTGCATTAGGCACAGCAAGTAGTTTTAAGGAGCTATATGAGAGGTATCAGAAACTAAGGTTACAGGACCGATATTCCTGGAGTTTAATTTATTATAAAGAAATTAGTAGTGTGTGGTAATTCTGGTACATGGTGTTGGCACCTGCAGAGTTTCAACCACCTCCCCCTACAGAGATAGTTGTAGATAAACATAAATGGCAATTTGTTTGGAAAACTGGTCTCGTGAAGAAATCTGCTCAGTTATTTGATTTCAGTGGGCAAAATATGCAATTGCAGTTGAAATTCACCAGTGCCTGGTAGAGGTTTACAGAGAGACTGTAATGTCTTCTCACCATGTCACAGAACGGTGTTGAAAGTTTGTGGCTTGTCCAGAAAATGCCTCCAACGAGCACTGCACTAGCCGATGCAGCACAGCATTTACAGAGTTCAACACAGCTTGTTCCAAATGACTTTCACCTTTTTCCCCACCTGAAGGAGCACCTAGGAGACTGATGATTCACTTCAGACAAGGTGGTGAAACACTTTACAATAACATGGCTAAACACGCGAGGATTTTTACCACATGGGTATATTTAAATCAATCCCATGAAGTGACAAGTGCCTAAACTGATATGGAGAATATGTTGAAGAATAACCAAGTGTATGTACTATCAGTTGGCTGTATTTAATGTATGAAATAAAAACATCGCATTTCACTGCAGGCTTTGTAGCCTTAGTTTCTGATCATGCCCTGTAACACTCCACAAAATGATTGCATACATATATAATCAGCAGAACCGACAATGTGAGGGAATGATTTACCTCAGAATTACTCCTGTGCTACTTTGCCTTCATGACATGACTTAATTTCTCACAGCAGTTAGCTGCACAGGCTAGATGCAGGATTTTCAACATTCTTAGTGTGTGGTAGGGTCTCTTATATTGGTTTCTTACCCTACCTATTTGTCTGCTCTCGTTTATTTGTCAAAGTTTCCTTGTCCTTTTTCACCAAGTATCACAGTCTGAAAATATCCCAATTCCAGTAACCTGGACCGAGTTTTGTAAGCTGATGTCACAACTTTGATCCTGCATCAATCAGCTATAACCCTCATCTGCTCACAGAACACACTGGACGTCACATAAAATAAATTTATTTTGTTTCAGAAATGGGGTAGGCAAAAAATTGCATCACTTTTGTGTGAGGATGACCAGATAGGCAGCTTTACTGGGTGTTGACTGGCACATAATGGAGTTGAGGAATAGGCAAAAAGTGTGATCAATGTAACTTCTGATAGTACTCAACTTGAAGACCAGAAAAGATGGAGAGCTTGGAGAGCTAGTAACTGAGGCTGGGTGATGAGCACGCATTGTGGTGAAGAAAGATGACTATGGTGCTGACAGCCCAGGAATGACCACTAGTGGCGCACGTTCAACTACATTGGAGGCAGGTCAACAATGAGGTTTGACAGCTCCAGAGAGGTGGGCAGCACTAGGTTTCCCAACAGGCCAGGTGAGTCCATCATATTGGTGAGTTTGGTCACATGGGAGCTGTCAGCAGTGAGAGGCAGGTGCTCACCAGTCCAAGGAGTTGGTGACAGTAGTCATATGACAATCCAAGGAGGTCCAGCAACTGCGAGGGAATTGAGAAGGCAACCTAAGGTGCGGGGCTGCTGGGCTAAGCTCACCGCATGACTTGGAAGTGATGTGAACTGATAAGTTTGGAGTGGAAAGGTAGTATAGACTGTTTATCCAATCAAGCAAGGTGAGAAAACTCGCTGGAACAGTATGCTGTAAAACATGTATGTAGATTCGAGTGACAGTAATGCTGCATAGTCACCACCAATCAGACAGTTTAGTAGCAAAGGGACGCATTAAAGTTACTGCTATGATCTTTTAATCACAGCAAAACACAGCTAAATGAATTCTTGGATAACGTGATAGTGACTTTGAATTAGTGGCTTCAGAACACCTTGAGATTCTGCTGAAGTTTGTTATGCAAAACGTTTGCAAACAGAGTGCAACAAGAGCACTGCTAGAGAGGGTTCACATATTGATGCCTTATGGTGTCATTTTAGAGGACATTAGGAGCCTGGTGACACAAGCTGAATAAGATGGCAGTATTGCTCTGGATTTGTGATTTGTCAGAGCAGTGTTTATATAGGCTATTTATGATAACCAAATTAAACTGATTGTGAAGGCAAGAAGAGAGGTTGTAACAGTCTCCAAAGATCTTGATATTGCCTCCACAGTGGAGAGTGCTACTACTTTGGCAAAAGTATGACCAATAGGGAGAAACATACCTGTAAAGCTGAGGACTGATAGGTTTAAGGGCTTAAAATGATATAATTGCGGGAAATCAAGACATATTGCAAAATATTGCCATATGTGTTTTTGAGGCCACACCTAGAAGAAATGTTAAAGTCAAGGAGCCAGGGTTCTACAGAAGAACAGAATTAAGAAGGGAATTTAAAGGAAACTATCAGAAAACAGAATGGTTAAAACCAGTAAAGTGTTCACAGTGTAATTTGCTGAAGCACTGTGCAATATTCACAAAATGAAGTGATATGCAGTGGAATCTTGTTAGTATGTTTCTGAAGGGACTTTTTCAACATCATACTAGTGAAAAATACCTAATAGGTTCATGCAGGACAGTGCATGTTACCAATATCTTCAAAAAAGGACCCACAAAAAACTGAAATTTTTCAGAGCAGCATACATCGGGTTCTATCGATCACAGAGGTCTGGGGTTAAGTGTTTTGGATGGCCACTGACCTAACGACCATCTGTTTACCTGTCAGAAGAACTGGCATACTGTAGCTACCTTACATTACAGGGTCAAAATTTAAGTATTTCACATTGCCTCAAGCTCAGGCAAATAGAGCAAACCAGTTGGTTCTTTTGCATTAGACATTATCTAGGGTGAGCTTTTGATGACTTATAAAAGCACCATTTGCTCATGGTTAGTTCTTGAGAAAACCACAAACACCGGTTCTGAGCTTTCTTTTTACCTTGGATTGTAGTTAGCTAAAGAACTAACCATAGCAAATGGCTTAAATTTTACCAGTACATTCTTTAGACATTTACCTACAAAAGCTACTTTCCCATTTTCAAAAATCTGTGTCCATGGCACCAAAAGTAACAATTGTGAGGATGCCAACTTCTACAATTTCTATTCATGGTAAATTGTTGCAATTTTTACCAAATGTTCTTAAGATTATCTTCTCATGCAACCTCAAAACTTTTTTCAGTACCATTATCCATTACCAAGAGCCAAGTGTTCACAGTGACCATACTTACACACATACAATACGCTCGTAACATCCAGTCTGAAGTGAAAATGTAGTTTTAACAGAAATAAAAAAGTTATTTTGTCAGCAAAATTCTTTGTAGTTGCCAGTCAAATGCCACTTTTTCATATACTGTAGGTGTACCCTCAAAATGTTGTGCATTTTTATGCAAAATAATGTAAAATGAACTTGCACGGGATGGGAGTCCTGCCCTCACTAAACTAGCGAGAGCATATGTTTTGTGGTGTGGTCGCTTTAGACTGTACATTTGTAATATTGGTTTAAAATCTTTTGTTTTTATGCCTCAGATGGCAGCTTAAAATTTTTTTTGAATTTAATGTACGATTCAACTTTTATTTGAACAAAACAAATGGCAATTCCCATTTCTACGTAACTTAACAGCCAAATGGATGTGTTTCAGGCCACTGGACGTGCTAAATCTGCCATGATAACAGTTGGCTCAGTGTGAATAACTTGAAATATCATAAAATACCACTGTTGTACAAAATGGAATTCTCAACAGGCCTTGAAAACATTTACATGCTGTATATGGATTGATTTTGAAAATAGTAGGTTGCGTAGTGGATTGCTTTTTAAAATTAGCTACACATTACAACGAATGCTAAATGCAATTAACCATTTTAAACCACATTTTTAATTATGGCTTAATTTACTTACACTTCAGATATGTCCTCAACTGCAATAATGGACATTGATGAGCTTATGATTGCATAAAATTTTCATCCCATGCTAATATTTTGTCATCATACATCTAGAAGGTATTCAAACATGCACAAAGCGGTGCTTCAGTGAGATGGTGGTGATGGTGGTTAGTGTTTAACGTCCCATCGACAACGAGGTCATTAGAGACGGAGCGCAAGCTCGGGTTAGGGAAGGATTGGGAAGGAAATCGGCCGTGCCCTTGCAAAGGAACCATCCCGGCATTTGCCTGAAACGATTTAGGAAATCACGGAAAACCTAAATCAGGATGGCTGGAGACGGGACTGAACCATCGTCCTCCCGAATGCGAGTTCAGTGAGATGCCTGTAAAGAAATTAAAATGACTGAAAAAAATTAGGTAAAACTGGAAAGACTGCAAATTCAGTAAAACATGTCTAACTAGAGAACCTGACAATACTTCGCAATTGCTAAATAATTATGGTAATTGGATCTATTTCCCAATCTATGTCCAAACCCCCCACTCCCCATCCCCTCCACACACAATAACCATCTCTTCCTCCACACTTTCTCTGTCAATCACCTCCTGCTCCTCTGTACAACTCCTATTTCACCTCTTTCTGTCCAGCCCCTCCTTCACCTTCTCTATGTTCATTTTGTTCCCCCTCTCTGTCCACATCTCCCCCCCCCCCCCCCCAACCATCTCGAGCTGACTTAGAGCCTACTTTATTGGTGTTCCAAAGGAAGTCTTGATTGGGAACTGAAGTCATTTAAAATGAATGCATAAATTTGTTGGGATCATTGGTATATGGGGTGTAAGAGAGACCTCTCCAGTAACTGGATCTGTGAGGATAGTACTTTCAGTGAAAGTATTTTGCATGGTTTTAACCTGTGAACAGCTAGGGTTACAAAGTGCTGACGATTCAGATTCCACAGCAGAGTTCTAACCATAAGCCAATAAGCCATAAATACAACTTTCATATTTTCCGTTGAAACCAACTGCGAGGAATAAAATGAACAGCACTTTGTTCTGTGTACAAATTTTGTTCGAAACTACAATAGCACGGTGTATACGTGGACAAGAAAAAAAATTCCCGGATTTCCCAGTTAAAAATATACTTTCTCCAGGGTGAAAACATACTTTTTCCCTGTTAACTGACAGTATATTTTCTCTCAGAACTGTATAACTAATAAGTCCTTTGAATGATTATGGTTCTATACACAGGAGTAGAATTTCCCGGCGCTTTAGAAAACTAAACACAGGGGTGGGGGGTGGGGGGGAGTGCATTTTGAAAAATTCTCTGATGTACAGCAACATGCTTGCATTGAAATCGAGATTGCGATGTGCCTTTGTAAGCCACTCATAGCTCATGTCACGTTATCTCGCCAGCCGATGACAGCAGGTATTCAGAGCTTAGGACACGTGATGTAGTCAGCAAATAGCAGCATCACTGTTAAGTAGCGTAAATGCACAAACAGAAAAAGTTAATGGTTTAAATTAATATACATAGTGTTGCTACATGGAACGCAAAGCTTTTATATATAATATTGGCCTGTAAAGATTAATACACTCCAAGATGTAATGGATCTGGGAGATGTGTTATTTTCTACCGGATTTGTCGATACCAAATCTAATGAGGGAGGTTGTAAATGTTTTTTTATATTTTTGTCAGAATATTTTTTGTGACTTGTAATTTGCCTTATTTTATGCTAATTTGCTTATATGTTCGAAAGTGACAGCATATTGATTAATATTAGTAGATGGTACGAATAATATCAAAGAGACTGGTTACAAGTGGAACCTTGTGTGTTGTGTGAAATGTCTTTGATGCTGAAGTCGTCTTTGACCGTAGTCAGTCGGCAGTGAACACTCGGTGCGTGACGGTGGAACAATGTACAGGTCCCCGTTATAATAATTTGAAAGTGACCAGAAAAAATGAGTTATTCTACTGCTTCTTTAAATAAACATCAAGAAGGAAGCACATTTGGAAAAATGGTATTTGAAGCACCAAAAATGAGGCAAACGCATTGAACCAGGACATTTCCACAGCCAACGAAACAGCATTATGGAATCATACTTTCACTAGACGACTGAAGCCAACATAAAAAAGTCAAATACCATCTTATCAACATCCACGGAAAAGTGAGTACTGTCACGAAATATGCTGAATTCAAGTATGTAAAAATAGTGAGCATATTTCAAAGAGAAGCTAAGCTTTCACATATACTGTTGGTCTTTTATGAACGTATTACAATTTAAGATATATCACACAAATGTGCCCGTAAATTTTTTAATAACGACATAAATGTCTGATCTTCTTCCATCTAAATGGCTCGTCGTCATAGAGTTGATTTTTAAATGAGAGTCAAACCCTCCGTGATTTAAAAAATTCATCGTACATTATCACACATAGCTCCGTTGTAACTGACAGAATGGTACTTTGATGGTAACACTTTTCAAACCACCATTCGGAATATTTTCCCGTGACCTGTTAGATATAGGTTCTTTCGCACAGTTGCCTGAGAGTGCCAGATGACAGGCGTCACCGTGATTGTGCAGCTACGATGTCGTAGGGAGCCCGTATGTTCATACGTGTAAAACATTAAAAGATCGTACATTATGTCATAAAAGAAACAAGACATCAGAGGATACTCCAAGAGCATCGGAATTTCGTGACCCATATTAAAATGTGTACATTTAAAGTGCACATTCGTATGTCCATATTCCCAGTTAAGTAGGCCACAACCTGATATTAAGCTTTTCAATGTGGTTTTTGGGATGTAAATTTTCTTGGAGTACCAGTACTGTGTTATCTCATGTTTGGTTCTTTATTACAGCATAATGCCATACATGCTAGAAGTTGAAAACGTGCACTTGAAATGCAGCGAACAGTGTGTGGAATTAAACACTTCTTTTCAAATATATTGTCTGCCTCAGCGGAAAAGATTAATGAAAGAAAATTTCTTTAGCAAACAGACAAAAATAACTTCATTGTGCTGTAAGGCAATTAATGCTTGACTGTCAGAAAGGTGGAAATTAGAAATCTGTTTTGTTTTCATTTGACGTGAGAGCAGTAAATGAAGAGGAAACAGTAAAATCAATAAACATAAACACAGGTCACGTGGAGACTATCCACTTCGCCACTGTAAATCAGTCTTCTCTGTGCGTCAGCCCCAGATCTACAATATTTTCGAACCGGTGCAATACCCCGCCACTCCCTCGAGCGTTTGAGATAGGACGTCAAAAATTTAAAAAAAAAAAAAAAAAAAAAATCAAATTTTCAAAAATATTTTTCTTTTTGTAGCGCACATCTTTCTGAAGAGTCTGATGCACAAACCATATGTGTTCGAGGAAATGTAAGACATGTTATTTGGTCGTAACTGTGCCAAAGGGCAGTGCCTCACCTCCTCACGCACATTCTTCTATCGCACGTCACTGTAATTCGCTCTGTGGGATTGAAATGTGTATATTTTGTAATGGATGCCATCAAACCATATTCAGGACAGTGGAAATTAAAATGTCCTGTGGTGCCTCTCCTGCTTACAATCAGCCGGTTTGACAACCTGTCCCTTTTTTTATTTAAAAAAAAAAAAAGAACTCTTCAGGAAATGTGCACTCTTTTTTCCCTATCAGTTAACAACTTGCTGCTTTGTGTGACATAAAATTAAATATAGGATACATAAACCCA
Organism: Schistocerca piceifrons; assembly: GCF_021461385.2. NCBI lineage: Eukaryota > Metazoa > Arthropoda > Insecta > Orthoptera > Acrididae > Schistocerca > Schistocerca piceifrons. The sequence continues at coordinate 682,365,720 of NC_060140.1, forward strand.
GTAGAGACATGAGACAAGCAAGACAATACACATTTCTTCAGTCCTTAGCTCCTAGAATTTTTTTCTCTCTAATCTTGCTACGGCTTTACATAGTGTGCTTTCCTTTCTGCGAAAGAATCTATTACCTCATCAAAGTTCGTTAAATGTTTTGCTACATGAAAAGTCGAAATGTCGTTGTATAGCACTGAAAAAGCTGTTAATGCAAATAGGACCGAAGACTGGTGTGGTTTCCCAATCTGATTACGTCTGTTTTGTCACTGTCTGCTAGATACAACAAAACAGGCCTTTCTAATACTGCAACAATTGTAATACACACCAAATAAACAAGACTGTTTTGGCACAAATGGTCTTTTTTGTAACGACAGAATATAATTCACAAAGTACCAATATCAAATGCCTATTAGGCCTACTACACGCAAAAAGCCTTATGTTAGGAAATAGTTTCACACTTCATTCATACGCTCCAGTTTCTCAAGTATGAGATCTAAAAGTAGTAGTACGAAATTTCTATACAAATCTGGAATCATCATATTGTTCCATAATGTGTGTGATGTCCCTGTTTCTTCTCCTTCCTCGTTCTAACAGTCTTGTTATCACTAATTCTGTAACTATTCCTGCCAATGTCAAAGCTTATTCGCATGTTAACTCCACTAACTCTGCCAGAATCACCGGTTTAGTTACCCAGCAATCATTCTCTGGTTAGGCGTTGCTACATGTTTGTACAACGTGTTTTCCACGCTTCTTCCAGAATAGAATTTAAAGCGGCTGCTAGCCGGGGACTGTACAACTAGCCCTCACTAGTATAGCGATCTGACCAAAAATTTTCTGCCAAAATTTCATTTTCTTGGATACACCGAGAAGGTAATTTGTAATCTTCCTTACCTGTTATTCATTTATTTACACTCCTGTAGTCTGAATCTATGGATTTAGCTAGTAATTATAACAACGCTTATCATTTGCAAACCCAATCAACCACACAATCAGACAGCGGTTGGCATTCATTCGTTCAGCCTTACTCCACTCAGCTCGTATAGCCCCTTTTGTCTGTAGGGAAGTTTGTGTCTACGTGCAACGAGGATTCCCCTGACAGAGACATCATGTGCACTATGCACGCATTCACAAACTAACTTATGATTCATTCAGAAATCAACTCAGAATGTGTTCAAAAATGTTCAAAAACCGACAGGGATGCATTTCAAAGTCATATGAGTAAACGATAGACTAACGTGCGCTGGATGCTAGTCGCTTTGTGAAACAAAGCTCAAGAGTATGAATTTGACCCCCACCCTCCCTCCTGCTGCGCATGCAAGAATCTGGCAGCTTGGGCACTCCAGTAAAATTTTTCCCGGTAGCAACTAGCTGCTTGCTGCAACTGCTTACAAAGCTAACAGCCATATTTCTGTAGTCAGATGCGGGAGAAGGACTACTCAACTGCGCATGCGCATGATCCCGCTCGTAACTGCTAAAACGAATCTAATGTAAACAGTTGTGACATCATGCTCATCAGAGGCAATTTGTTGTTACGGGACATTGCATAGTCTTCCTAAAGCCTTTGACACATTTTGCTGTTGGCAGATGCTTGTATAAGCACTGTGTTTTGTTGCTGTATATGGCGCATTTACATTGCAATTTAAGTTTTATTTTCGTTTTTTCTCTCATTCGTGTTTTATTGCTGCTGTATTATTCTGCAGTAGAGGGATGCAGTAATATCCTTTGTTAGAGTATCAGTTCTTACCAGCCAAAATTACAAAAATTTAACTGAAAGCAAAAACAACGGAAAATTCCCGGAATTCTAAAAAATTCCTGGGTTTTTCCCGGCTTTCTCGGTTATCCCAGGTCGTATACACTCCTTTCTTTCAGGAGTGTTAGTTCTGCAAGGTTCGCAGGAGAGCTTCTGTAAAGTTTGGAAGGTAGGAGATGAGGTACTGGCAGAAGTAAAGCTGTGAGGACGTGGCGTGAGTTGTGCTTGGGTAGCTCAGATGTTAGAGCACTTGCCCGAGAAAGGCATAGGTCCCGAGTTCGAGCCTCGGTCCGGCACACAGTTTTAATCTGCCAGGAAGTTTCATATCAGTGCACACTCCACTGCAGAGTGAAAATCTCATTCTGGAAACATCCCCCAGGCTGTGGCTAAGCCATGTCTCCGCAATATCCTTTCTTTCAAGAGTGCTAGTTCTGCAAGGTTTACAGGAGAGCTTCTGTAAAGTTTGGAAGGTAGGAGACGAGGTACTGGTAGAAGTAAAGCTGTGAGGACGGGGCGTGAGTCGTGCTTGGGTAGCTCGGATGGTAGAGCACTTGCCAGCGAAAGGCAAAGGTCCCGAGTTCGATTCTCTGTCCGGCATACAGTTTTAATCTGCCAGGAAGTTTCAAGTCAGCGCACACTCTGCTGCAGAGTGACAATCTCATTCTGGAAATGGGTACCCTACTTGAGAGTCTACATCAGCAGTGTGATAAATGATGTGAAGGATCCCAATGATTGGCTGCTTCAAGATCACTCCAGCAGAGCTGTGTTTAACTCTGCTAGCTATGTGAACAGCTGCAGGGAAACTACTCCCAGCGAGCAGTGAGGCTGCAGTGTAAATGTAGCACGACAAAAGGTGAGCAGTAAGGCTGCAGCATAAACGTGCCATTACTCTGCTTTCAGGACAGGACTTAGCTACTCAAAGTACTTAGCTGCTCAGGGTAGATGCAGGATTGTGCAACATTAATGGTTAGCGTGTTAGTGACTTGTGGGATTCAATATCAGTTTGTTATCCTACCTAGTTGTTCAGTCTCAATTATTTGTCAGAGTTTTCTTGTCGTTCTTCATCAAGTTTCCCAATCTGAAAATATTTCAGCTTGCAATTTGAGACACCTGCATGAAGAGCCGAACGAGCCTACTTCACAACTGGCATGCTACTGACATGACAGAGTGTTTAATACACAACACACAAGTATTTGATTACCTTACAGCTTATACAACATTTCTGAATTTCCCCCTGTAAATATTGTATTTCCTCATAAGTGCAAGATGCTAATTAATAATAGATCAAAAATATAAACCAACTTTTATAATAAGTTAAAATAGGAGAAAAAGTACGATCCAAATGCCTGATACATTTCTCCATAAATCTACACAGGGCAGTCAAATGAAAACGAGACAGACGGAAAAAAGTAAGGAAACTATTTATTATTTCAAAAGCAATTGCTGTAACTGTTAAACTCACTTATTCAACTGTGAGACAAGGTGGTTGATGCCTTATTGGAAAAATGTTTGCAGTTGCCCACAGAACCATGATTGTACCCAGGTGTGGATCTCTTCGTCCGAAAGAAATCAAATGGCATGAATGTATCTCTTTGAGGCACCAAAAATATGGAAATCACAAGGGGAGAGATAAGGAGTGTATGGAGGATGTGTAAGAGTTATCCAGCAAAATTTCTGCAGCATACTCAAGACAACCTTGGCAATATGTGTGTATGTTGCGGGAGGGGGGGTTCCCCCATATTTTGCAAGGTTGTTTCTGCGATAGTTTTGCTGGGGAAATTTTTGCATCATAAAGTCCCAATCTTATCCCACACAATTTCCATATTTTTGAAGCCCTGAAGAAAGACATTCATTGCCATTGATTTTTCTGCTAACATTTTTCCATGAAGGTACAGTTGCCTAGTCTCACAGTCAGATAATGTATTAACAGTTATTGTGATTACTTTTAAATTAATAAACAATTTTCTTACTTTTTTTCCAACTGTCTCATTTTCATTTGACTGGCTCTTACATAATTCCTTAAAAATGAGATACGAAATTGTAGACATCCTTACAATTTTGTACGTCAAGAAACTGTCCTATAAGCTTGAGGGTACTGCCATCAACAAGTGTCACAGTATCACTTTTAAGTCTTGATTTTACGGCAGCTGTTGTGTGATCGTTGTATGTGCTCCCTGTAGACCTAATGAACATAAAAAAGAAATAAACAGATGTGAGCACTCATATTACATTACATCCACCAAAAGGACAAGATCAAAATAAATTTAAGTGTAAAATACAGGGTGATCCAAAAGTCTATAACATTTGAAAATGCGCTAATTCACATAATAAAGGAGGTAGAGAGGTAAAACTTTATACACATTGAAATGACATGGAGTTTTATTGAAATCAATAATGAATGCAAAAACCAGCCAACAAGTCAATGGCACTGGAAACACCATGGCATGATGAAGAAGTCACAATGTTGTGTGCATTTACCACATCAATCATGATTGGGCCCTTTTTCTTTGAGGAAATGCATAGTACTGCTTTTCAAATTGTCATCATGGTGAGCGTAAGGTACGCAGATATGTTACAGGATTGCACCATCCTTAGCCTGGCCGATGAACACCTGCTGGAAGGTATGACTTTTATGCAGGATGGTGCTGCAGCCCATATTGCTACATGTGTAAAAGATCTCTTGCGCACGTGAGGATTGTGTGCTGAGCTGATACGTCCATCATATTTGGCCTGCCAGGTCACCAGACCTCAGTCCATGTGATTATTGGTTGCAGCGTTACCTGAAGTCAGAAGTCTACCACAATCATCTGTCATTATGGATGCTAAAAGATAACATCTGATGGCAATTTCTCATCATACTTATTGATAAGCTGTACAATGCTGTCCACAACATTTTCCTCGGCTGCAGGTGTTACTAATGAATGACATCTGACATGTTGAGCATTTCTTATGTAAAGATCATCATCTTTGCTAAAAATCAATTTATGTTAATTTTTGGTTTCGTATCCTATGAAGCACCATCTGCTGGTCTTTTGTGAATTTTTTTCTGATTTCATACACCACATATTTAAAGCACGTGTATCAAATACCTCTACCTACATTACTTGGTGAAATTTTGAATTTCCAAATGTTAACAGACTTTTGGATCGCCCTAGGCACTCTAAGACAAGCAAACAATGCACTACATAATAGTTGCATGGAGAGCTGCATCAAACCAGTCTCAGGACTGAAGACCACAACAACAACAACAACAACAACAACATAATAGTTTTGTAAACTGGTCACAAACTGATATTTATGCAAGTATCAACAGATGGTTGGTTGGTTAGTTGGTTGGTTGACTGGGGGAGGGGACTAAACAGCGAGGTAATCGGTCCCATAACCTAAGGTGGCAGGAAAAACACAAACAGCACAGTCCAGTCAAGGGCAAGGAAAAATGGGCAAACAAAGAAGCAAAAGGAACGTTGGGGCAGCAGGAAGAGGAAAAAAGAGGAGGTTGGTGGGTGAAATGGGGAGAGTAGGGTGCCCCAGGAATGCTACACGTATTGGGGCACCAACACTGCCATCAATCCATTCTGAACCGCACATTATACCTTGATCACAAAACTACGGGGACAACGCCAGAGGAAGAAGACACATGAAAATGGGAAAAAACTGCACAAAAAGTAGGGGAAATGATGGGAAGAATCTATCTGGTGTGGAGGCAAGGCCATGGCCTCCATAACCAAGGCCAGAACTGAGGGACTCCAATTCTAGACAAAATTTCAACAACTTAAACCTGAGAGGACAAACCACTTTCGCATAGAAAACCAAGGACAGACGTAAGCATTTGAGGATCGTCCGCTGGCACCTGGTGGCAGCATATTTAGTGCAAAGGGTCAAAAGGTGGGAGCAGTCCACTAAAATATGGATCACCATGAGGGGAGCCCTGCAACAAGGACAGGGGGAGGGTCATTGGGGAGTAAAAAGCCATGTGTCAACCTAGTATGGCCGATAAAAAAGATGGCAGAAAATGGTACATTCCCACCGGGAAAAGCAGAGGGAAGAATGCCATGTAGTGGGAGTTTCCTTGATCGTGCGAAGTTCATTAAACAGAAGATGTTGATACCAAGGCATACAGACACTGCAAATTTCATTCAGTGTACTCAGCTGGACAGTAGCTATGCCTCACAGACAGCCACATGAACAATATACATAGATGACAGTGCATTGTTGGATTCAAAGAAGCCAGTTGGAGTAGCCAGCAAATCACTCGCCAATAAATAGAAGTGATGCCAATATTCGACTATGTTGGCAGGAATGGGTGAACCATGGCCGAACACAGCATCAAGGTGGAAGCAGCTGACCTAGAGAGATGACAGAATGTGAGAACTGAGCAATCATCACCGAGGCACTTAGAGCCCCTGATCCATCATTATTATTAATCTGACAAGCAACTGGTGCTTCAGTGACCGCAAGGACCATTAATAGGTGAATCACAGAATGGGGTCTGAGCTCTCAGTGCCACTCGTGCTGACTACCATTGATCTCTGTACAACAACAAGCCCGTCTGCAAAGGTGTAGGGCACATGCAGCATAGGATTGTCTTTAGTGATGAATCCCACTTCGAACTGAACTCCAATGACCAGCAAAGACGTATCTGGAGATTCCCTGGGCAGTGGTGGGATACCAACCTGAATGTGGCTTGTCATATGCCCAGACAACCAAGAGTTGTTGTCTGGGGTGCCATTTCATTTCATAGCAGGACCTGTTTGGTTGTCATCTGGGGATTTTGTTGCCCTTGATGGGACACCATCCTGGGCTTACATTTCAGCAAGATAATGCCCGTCTCACAGCAAGAGTTTATTGCTTGTCTCTGTGCTTACCAAATACTTCCTACTTTGGCTATCACGGTCACTGGATCTCTCAACAACTGAGACCTTTGGAGCATTATAGGCAGGGGGGCCCAACCAGCTTTGGATTTTGATGATCCAATGCACCAATATGACAGAATTTGGCACTATACCCCTCTGGAGGACATCCAACAACTCTTCAGTTAGTGCCAAACTGAATAACTGCTTGCATAACGGCCACAGGTGGAAGACCTTGTTACTGACTTGCTCAGTTTGTGAAGCTCTTTCTCTTGAATAACTCAACCAATTTTTTCTGAAATTGTACTCACTGGTTCGTCTGTACATGTATATCACATCTACCAATTTCCATTCCATTAGGATAATTATTTCATAGTGCATTGTTTCCTTCTGTCTTAGAGTGTACTTCACAGATACTTAATAGTTACAAAACTAAGTTTGAAGATAAGATCACTTTCAAATTCCCCACATCACAATATGCAGACAGAGGAAAGAATGAACTCTGACCTGTATGTCATACAGGAGCCCATAATGTCTCCTTCAAAGTCAACAGTGAGGCAGAACCATTAAGCACCCATCAAACTACCTAATGTACCAGTTCCTCACAGCTGTTGTTGTAGATGGACAAAAATGGTACATGATGTCCTAATTGCAAGAGCGATTGTTGACAGTACGTCCTTTGCTTTGTATGTGTACCATGAAGTGGGAGAGTTAAAGTGATCCAAACCTTACAATTTTATTTTACATCCAACTCTGCCTGATGTATGTGAAGTTGGGTCAGTCACATGTATAAGAAATAGAAGAGAACACAAAATTAAAGTGTATGTGACATTCTGAGATTTGCCCCGTGACTGCTCCACCCTGGGATCCTAAACAAAACTTTATTTACTAATTCTCCTCTACAACCCTTAGAAACCTGCAATAGAATTTGTGAAACACACTGCATATCTGTCTTGCAGGTGCAGTCAGAATGCCTAACTTGCGGAAGGGGCTTCTAAGGATGGCTATAGGTAAAAACCACACATTACTCTCACTGTATACTGTGTCACAATCAATATTGTTTTCACTGGTGATGAGTTACCACACAAACTCATGCTACATGCCATTAATAACATTACGTAAAACAAGATATAGTTTTGTTTCTCTCGCAAACTAGCAATTATGTGAGCAGTAAAGGTTGTGGAATTTAGCTGTTTGAGAGGCTCGCTAATATGTTTTGTCCACTCCAAACATGCGACAACATGCATAACAGAAAACATTAGCATTTTATCCTATTCACTGGCTCCTATTAATGTGCTTCATTAATTATTGCTGTTAAGTCTCTTTGTTGCATATAAGTGAATATTATGTTTTTAATTTTTTCTTTTTTAAAACTAAGACAGACGTCATTTAACATTATTAACAACTTACTTCTGTATCTACAACATGGTAAACTGTAACTGCTGTGCCACACACCAAAAGAACCGACTCTGCTTTGAAGAATGTGAAGTTTAGTCATTCACATGTATAAGAAAGAGAAGAGGGCACAAAATTAAACCATATGTGACAGTCTGAGATTTGTCCCATAGCAATTTTTTTTCTCATTCTACTATCTTCTTCTTTTTGTTAAATATATGCAAACAATTTATTCATCCAAAATGAGATTTTCACTCTGCAGTGGAGTGTATGCTGATATTATTCATCACCAATTCTTTCCACAAAAAGATAGTGTGTTGAACGACATCATCAAATGCCTTGGACAGACGGTACAAAACATTAATAGGTGATATTTCCACAAGTTGTGCCATAGGTAGTGAGGAGTTTCAGCTGCGTCCCTGGCAGCCTTCTGTAGATCACCAATTCAAATCCAATCACCACTAAATATTTGTTATGTAGTATTTATCATTTCTAGAAGGTTCTTGAAATTCATTGTATTTGTAATGTTCACATATCCTAGAACATTTAATGTTTGTATAAACGGCAACACTCTCCGTATAAGAGTTCAGATCTGTTCTGATGGCATGTTGGTGTTCGTAATAAACATTTTTGTAGTGCTAAATGTTGTACTTATTGATGGCCGTGCTTTCTGATTTGGAATCAATTGCGATTTTTTGGTGGAGGTGTTGGTTATTTCAAAACATCTACATCACTATGGCTCCAATTAGGAAATGTAAAAGGGGTTGTCTCGATGAACGAATCAACATAAGTGAACTGCACATCAGACAACCACCAGTGCATTCTGGAGACAGTGGTCAGGAACCAACAAAACGGCTGAAAGGATTCAACTTATTCATGAAATACAACAGAGGGGATGACATCATATGTTTGTCATTCATATAATTTCATGTGGGTGGCACATCCCAACTGTAATTCAAGAACAAGAAAGAGCAGCTCAATGGCTGGGACAAATTCCAGGCCTAACTGAAAATACATTTCATAATAATCAGCAGCAGGTACATTTAGTGGAAGAATAACTGAATAATAGGGCCCCATTCATGAGGAAATAACACAATCTTATGTAAAAAATATTTTGACTTTATGCCACACTGTGAAACCGAATATGACAGAAGCTAACAAAATATGACACTTGTGAAAGGAGTCATAGATGACGTATTGAGCTCTTCTGGTAAAGGATGTCACAACAATCAAGGATTTCATCTAATTGTGCCAGTGCATCGAGAAAACACACAAGAAAAGACTCGGATGAAAGAAGTATGATCGACATCTGAATGTGGTCCCCATGGCAGTTGTGGAAGCCAATCATTACCTCACCTCTCTCACACAGCAGGTAAGGAGATATACAGCAGTTTATGACAGCCAGAAATGTTGCACAATGTGCTATGACCCTGAACCCTATACTTCAAATAAAGAATGTTGACAAAGAGATGTATCGATCTTAAGTACCAATCTTTGGCACTAGTCAAACACACCATGTCAGAATGGACTCTGCCAACTTGGATTATGCCCTATCCTTCGTATGACAACCCAGCATTTCAACATTCTCAAGTACATCCAACTCCTCTGTCAAGTACAATGTCGTGTAGAAGAGACATCTGGTGGCAGAGAACAACACGCCGGTATGTCTTCACTGTGAGCACCCTGGACTCATTGTATGCTAGTGCAGAGAAGCAGAGAAATAAGACTAGCATGTGATGACTATTATGCCTCGATATGTCAAATATTACAACAGTCCTATTCACACTAGTCAACTGCAGACGATTCGAGTCAGCTTGTGAGATGAAGCCAGTTACTGTACACTGGGCCCACCCATCAGATGCCCATAGCCATTCCCATTTGTTGTGCAAGGGTGCAAGCCACTCACCTAGCAGCCAAAGTCACAAAAACTAAGTGAGGCAACACCTATGGAGGTGAGGCTGCCACAGCCGAAAATCCTCCGCGGATGACAGTCATCATGGTGAAAGGAAACCATATCAACATAATCATTGACAACCAACCTGTCTGGGCATTGTTCAATTGCAATGTTGGATACTTGTTACCACCAGCAACAGAGGACAATGCTCCATGATACAAAAGCAATTGTGCTGAAGGTTGGGAAATACATCCAGGTGATGGAACATGTATTGCAAGAATAACTATCAGTTAAGAACACGGCATTTAGAATTTTTTTGTTTTCACAACATAGTCAATTACAAAGCTATTCCAACAAGCTCTGGTTGGTTATTTACTGCTGAAGATGACATCCCACTGTCATCAAAATGACGAGCTCCATTCATCAATCAAGATTCTCAGTCATACTGTGAAGCTCTTGTCAACTACAGAAAGTTACTCAGGCTCAAAAAATAGATCTGTATCCATCACTAATTGTCACAAGCAAATACAACTCATCCCTAAAGGTGATTGCATAGGAACAGCCAAAACAGACCAGGGGTGGCAGCTGAAAGCCATTGGAGGAGGATTGTGCTCTGCTACTACTACAGGTGATGAAGTGTAGGATGTTATTATCAGATAGCTAATAGGATCTGGCCTGACAAAGGAATGAAGTCTGTGTGTGTAGCCATTCCATACCAATTTTTGGGTGCTTTCAAACCTGAGTGGAGAAATGAGAGATCAAGCAGACCATATCAACATGGCGGAGAACCCATGAATTAGCTAGCACGTGTATGAGATCACTGGCTGAATGACACACAAACTCATGAGGAAGTGGGGAAAGTGCCACAAGACTTCAGTAATTAACTTTGAGGCAGCCCTTTATCCTTTCCGGTGGTCCTCATGAGGAGCGAGGATGGTACATGGTGTTACTGTGTCGACTACTGACAACTGAACAAAATCCTGAAAAAATATGTAAACCCATTGCTAAATACTGATATCCTGTTGTTGTTGTTGTGGTCTTCAGTCCTGAGACTGGTTTGATGCAGCTCTCCATGTTACTCTATCCTGTGCAAGCTTCTTCATCTCCCAGTACCTACTGCAGCCTACATCCTTCTGAATCTGCTTAGTGTATTCATCTCTTGGTCTCCCTCTTAGATTTTTACCCTCCATGCTGCCCTCCAATACTAAATTGGTGATCCCTTGATGCCTCAGAACATGTCCTACCAACCGATCCCTTCTTCTAGTCAAGTTGTGCCACAAGCTCCTCTTCTCCCCAATTCTATTCAATACCACCTCATTAGTTATGTGATCTACCCATCTAATCTTCAGCATTCTTGTGTAGCACCACATTTCGAAAGCTTCTATTCTCTTCTTGTCTAAACTATTTATCGTCCACGTTTCACTTCCATACATGGCTACACTCCATACAAATACTTTCAGAAACGACTTCCTGACATTTAAATCTATACTCGATGTTAACAAATTTTTCTTCTTCAGAAACACTTTCCTTGCCATTGCCAGTCTACATTTTATATCCTCTCTACTTCGACCATCATCAGTTATTTTGCTCCCCATACAGCAAAACTCCTTTACTACTTTAAGTATCTCATTTCCTAATCTAATTCCCTCAGCATCACCCAACTTAATTCGACTACATTCCATTATCCTCCTTTTGATTTTGTTGATGTTCATCTTATACACTCCTTTCAAGACACTGTCCATTCCGTTCAACTGCTCTTCCAAGTCCTTTGCTTTCTCTGACAGAATTACAATATCATCTTCTCCATGGGTTTTAATACCTACTCCGAACTTTTCTTTTGTTTCCTTTATTGCTTGCTCAATATACAGATTGAATAACATCGGGGATAGGCTACAACCCTGTCTTACTCCCTTCCCAACCACTGCTTCCCTTTCATACCCCTCGACTCTTATAAATGCCATCTGCTTTCTGTACAAATTGTAAATAGCCTTTCGCTCCCTGTATTTTACCCCTGCCACCTTCAGAATTTGAAAGAGAGTATTCCAATCAACATTGTCAAAAGCTTTCTCCAAGTCTACAAATGCTAGAAACGTAGATTTGCCTTTCCTTAATCTAGCTTCTAAGGTAAGTCGTAGGGTCAGTATTGCCTCACGTGTTCCAACATTTCTATGGAATCCAAACTGATCTTCCCCGAGGTTGGCTTCTATCAGTTTTTCCATTCGTCTGTAAAGAATTCGCATTAGTATTTTTACTGATACCCTAGACTGCTTGAAAGTAGCAAAGTATTTTTTTAACTATGATCATGCAGACAGGCTGCTGGCAAAACTGAGACTGACGAGGCTGACAGGGAAAAGACTGCCTTGTAATTCCTGATGGCCTCTCCGAGTTTGAAGACATGCCATTTGGACTGTGTTTATGTTTGTTCAACCTGCAGGGCTCCGCCTGCGGTGAAATAGTGCCTCCTCACCACCCAAAAAATAAAAATCTTGGGGCACCTAGTGAATGGAGATAGAGCCCATCCTGATACCAGTGATTCATAAAGGACCTGTATAGAAAGGCATGTCCCTTGCCAGAACTGCTACAGAGAGACACTAAATTTTCCTGGAATGATGTGGAAGGAAGACCTTTCCTTGCCCTTAAGGAGATGCTAACATCTACATTGCTAACACTGTATGACAAAAATATTGAGACGAACACTGGCAGTTATGGGATAGGTGCAGTTGAAAAGCAGATTCAAGAAGGTAGTCTCTGAGTCCCAGATGAACTACTGACCCAGTCCCAGATGAACTACTCTCCCACTACGAATAAACTGACCAATGATGGAAGCATGTGTTGCAATTACCTCTGGGGCACCTGGTACTAATTCTGCATGCAGCAGCGACATTCAATCACATTGGAAACTACCTCTCTGGGAGGTTCCTGAAGTCAAAATAGGAATCTCTGGATAATATTCTGCATTGTCTGCCTTACCCACAACACCAAAGCTAAGCGGACAGCCAAAGCTCTAGAAATTGCAATATTCCTTGTAAAAGATATCATTTTGAAGTGCAGAGCACCTCTAGTCACAATCTCTGATCATGAGAAGTTTTCCAGTCAGTACTAGTATCAAAGTAATTTCATGTTGCAGTATCACCCACAGGATGACAACTGACTACCACTAAAAAAAGAATGGCCATGTAGAACACTTTAATAAGACATTGGCAGATACAGTCTAACAAATAGATTGGGATACTTATGACATCTGCATTATAACCAAGCAATGCAAGTCACTAGAGGCTTCACACTATTCTTTCTACTCCACGGTTGCAAAGATAAATTACAACAGACACATTGTTACAGTTTTAACTGGCTGATACTCAGGAAGACTATGTGAGACACCTCATCACCAGGATTTAAAAAGCTAAACAGCTGGCTCGCATATGGATCCTGGAAGCCCAGGAGAAGGATTGAGACCTGAATAATGCAAAAGTGCAACTATCATAAAAGTTAGTGAAATGCTAATTTGGTTCGTATTGTAACCTTCATCTCTTCTCAAAAATCACATACAAAGTAGAGGACTATGATCCTTCAGCAAGAAGTTACAAGTACAGAGATCTCATCAATGTCATCCATATGAAGCCCTGCTACACTTCTGAGGCAAAGACTGACACTGGGGCTTCTCTTTCACGGAAACTGAAAGCCCACCGATGACTGTGAAGCTTCCTATCATTTTCTTTTATTTATTTATTCGGCCTCCAATGTGAGTAAAGTACTTAGGCATTAAGAGATAAAAGAATAATTGGAATTTCCTTAACTTACACTTGAACGTATTTCATTAAAATAATTTAACATTGTTTCTAATGGGGAGGCTACCTTTCGTGCTCATTGAAGGTAAGAGAATGAGACAACACATCATGACACGATCTTTCAAGTGCTACTAAACAGAAGACCACTGACAAGATCTAGATCTAGGATGTTGTAGTCAGCTCCAGTGAGAAGTTCTGAAATGGCTGGTCTCTGTTTCATCACGAGAGGGAGCAATGACACAAGCTGCGCTGCATGGAAATGCAGTAGCAATTATCATCACTGGTTGGCATGCTGCAGATTATCAGTTCAAATCCGATCACCAGCAAATATTTCTTATTTAGTATATAATTTCTGGAAGGTTCTCAAAGTTTATAATGTTTGTAATGTTTTCAAATTCTGGAATATATGATGGTTACATGAATAGCAACACTCTTCATTGGACCCAATTCTGTATACTCCATATGTTTGTGTCTGTAATAAATGTACTTAAAGCGCTAAGTGTTGTACTTCATTGATGATCCTGCATTCAGCTTTGGACTCAACTGTGCTTATGTCAACACTTGTTTTTTTTTTATTTAATGCTCGTAATATACGTGATGAAGTCAAGAAAGATCTGGGCATTCCAGTGTGGATGGAGACAAACAATATTCACCTAAACATGCCGGTCTGCACAGATGAAGTATTTCTCACACCTTTTGCTGCCACCCCAGACACCATCTTGGATGACATGGACATACTAGACCTACCGCAACAGTATACATAAGTCGGACCACTGCAGCAAGTATAATTGCACACCGACATTCAAAGACATCCCCGCAGCTATCCAAGGTGGCTGCAAGGAGCAGCCTGATCACCGACTGCCATCACGCGGTCCACTGTGAGCGCAGCAGTACACCAGCGACACCTGATGGGGACCATGTATTTATTTGCAGTGGCCTCAAGGCTTTCAATTGTTAATGTTTTTGAGATGTGTAACTACCTCCACCATATTCTTGTTAGCACCACATTGTAACACAGTAAACTGTATCTTTGTGTTACTGGTTAGAACAGTACCTTGAGTGATTCCTCTACTGAATTAATATCATATGTCCACCTCTTTGTGGTCCTTGTCACTTATTTATCTATCCTAATCGGACTTGGCCTTCAGTGTTTCACTTACACCAGACCAGTGCTTACTTATTTCTTTGTTCGAAAAATAACATCATAATGATGGTGATCAAAAAATTGTCAGAAGAGTTTGCAAGTTTGCTTATGGAAAGATGATCACGTTAGCTTCCGAAATGGGGGTGAATATCATATCTATTCACTATATTAACACGTACAAAGAAGAAGAATGGGTAGCTTTAAGAAATGAAATAGTGAAGGCAGCAGAGGATCAAGTAGGTAAAAAGACAAGGGCTAGTAGAAATCCATGGGTAACACAAAAGATACTGAATTTAATTGATGAAAGGAGAAAATACAAAAATGCAGTAAATGAAGTAGGCAAAAAGGAATACAAATGTCTCAAAAATGAGGTCGACAGGAAGAGCAAAATGGCTAAGCAGGGATGGCTAGAGGATAAATGTAAGGATGTAGAGGCTTATCTCGCTAGGGGTAAAATAGATACTGGCTACAGGAAAAATAAAAACACTTTGGGAGAAAAGAGAACCACCTGTGTGAATATCAAGAGCTCAGGTGCAAAACCAGTCCCAAGCAAAGAAAGGAAAGCAAAAAGATCGAAGGAGTATAAAGAGGATCTATGCAACGGAGATGTACTTGAGGGCAATATTATGGAAAGGAAGAGGACGTAGAGGATAAAGAGAAGGGAGATATAATACTGCGAGACAAATTTGACAAAGCACTGAAAGACTTAAATTAAAACAAGGCGCCGGGAGTAGACAAAATTCCGTTAGCACTACAGATTGCCTTGGGAGAGCCAGCCATGACGAAACTCTTCCATCTGGTGAGCAAGATCTATGAGACAGCAAAATACCCTCAGACTTCAAGAAGAACTTAGTAATCCCAACTCCAAACAAAGCCAATTACCAAACTATCAGTTTAATAAGTCACTAACATGAATCCTTTACAGAAGAACGGAAAAACTGGAAGAAGCCACCCTCGGGGAAGATCATTTCCGATTCCGGAGAAATGTAGGGACATGCAAAGCAATACTGACCCTACGACTTCTTACAGAAGATAGCTTAAGGAAAGGCAAACCTACATTTATAGCATCTGTAGACTTAGAGAAAGCTTTTGACAATGTTGACTGGAATACTCTTTCAGATTCTAAAAGTGGTAGGGGTAAAATACAAGAAGTGAAAGGCTATTTACAAAAGGTACAGGAAACAGATGGCAGTTATAAGAGTCGAGGGGCACAAAAGAGAAGCAGTGGTTGAGAAAGGAATGAGACATGGTTGTAGCCTATCTCAAATGTTATTCAACCTGTATATTGAGCAAGCAGCAAAGGAAACAAAAGAAAAATTTGGAGTAGGAATTAAAGACCAGGGCGAAGAAATGAAAACTTTGAAGTTTGCCAATGACATTGTAAGTCTGTCAAAGGACTTGGAAGAGCAGTTGAACAGAATGGTCAGTATCTTGAAAGGAGGACGTAAGATAAACATCAACAAAAGCAAAATGAGGATAATGGAATGCAGTCAAATTAAATCAGGTGCTACTGAGAGAATTAGGTTAGGAAATGATGCACTTAAAGCAGCATATGAGTTTTGCTATTTGGGAAGCAAAATAACTGATGATAGTCGAATTAGGGAGGATATAAAATGTAGACTTGCAATGGCAAGAAAAGCATTTCTAAAGAAGAGAAATTTTTTGACATCAAGCATAGATTTAAGTGTCAGGAAGTCCTTTCTGAACGTATTTGTATGGAGTGTAGCCTCGTAAGGAAGTGAAACATGGGTGATAAACAGTTTAGGCAAGAAGAGACTAGAAGATTTTGAAAAGTGGTGCTACAAAAGAATGCTAAAGATTAGATGAGTAGATCACGTAACTAATGAGGAGATACTGTACAGAATCGGGGCGAAGAGAAATTTGTGGTACAGCCTAATTAAAAGAAGGGATCAGTTGGAAGGACACATTCTGATGCATCAAGGAATCACCAATTAGTAATGGAGGGAAATGTGTGTGTATATGAGTGTGTGTGGAGGGGAGGGGGGGGGGGGGGTAAAAAATCATAGAGGGAGACCAAGAGATGAACACACTATACACTAAGCAGATTCAGAAGGATGTAGGTTGCAGTACTCAGAAATGAAGGAGCTTGCACAGGATAGAGCAGCATGGAGAGCTGCATCAAACCAGTATTTGGATTGAAGACCGTAACAACAACAACAACAACAACAAAGAAGGAAGATCTGAAAAGTCCCAGATGCAAAATGTCCAATGTCTACTTCAGTACTTGCATATACATAGTGTCTACTAGTTCCCATTGCCAATATACATATTCTTGAATAATTGGAGTGAAAGCAAACAGGATGAGAAAGAGACAGGAATGAAATAATGACTTCCAGCCACACAGGGTATTGCAGCTATGCTATGGCGAGAGTTGAAAATTTGTGCTGCACTCGGACTTGAACCCTGATGCTCCGCTTCTCTAGAACAGTTGCCTTAACCACCTTGGTCATCTGACATGCTTCCCCTCAGACCCAAATTCCCAACTTCCCGCTCATCACATAGCAACAACCGCCACCCATTAACCTCCTACTCGCAGATTTCTGATTCCCATACGAGTTCTTCAAGTATTGGTTATGCATCCACATTGAAACTTTTTCAACATTCACTACATCCATAGAATCACAGATATGAGTGGTCTGATCTGTTAGACATGTCCAATATTCTTGTGGAACCAGGCCTTCTTTTATTATTATTAGTTCAATTCTTAAAAGGTAAATGGGTATTGTGGAATTCCATATCAACAGAATAATTTTTGAAAAATCATAATTTCCAGAAATGTTAGTAATATTTGTACAATGTTTTCTTTTTTATGTTGTTAGGCTGTAGGCAACCATTTAGACATTTTCATTTCGTTAACCACATTACTTTGATAAATAATGGCATCAGTATACTTCATGCATACTATCAGACTCCTTTTTGCAGAGACATTAAGATCATGATCACATCAATTACATTTTGGGCTGCACAACATCATAATTATGTGTGATCTTTCTGAGCAGTGAAACTAGTCAGAAAAATGGCTTCAAGTAAGAAGAAAAACAAGCATTTGCATAGATGCAGCCTGCTCATGTTGTTATACACACCTGGCTCTATGGACATAAGTTAAATAAAAATAAAAAATAACATGTAAATGTAGATGTAGCACTCTTTATCTATACCTGACTCCTTTGAAGCAGAGTTGTCTCCCCTTCAAGACTGGCAGCCACTTCTCCAGTAATACTTCATTACCCTGAAATAGAATGGGTCTGTGTAAAAGACATGAAAAAAATACGTAACTTTACAGAACTCATGCAATATTATACATTTGCCATTTCAGAATGAAACTCTAATATCTTCCCAAAGACATTAGAGGCTAAATAACAGCATAGGAGGTGGTTCACAGAAAGTGACTAATGCATCACAGAATGATTTAGGGAAACATGAGAAATTCTTAAAGTAACTGCCAGATGGACTTTGTATCTTATTCCAGCTTACTGTTTGAAAGGGTAAACAAGACTCAATGAACCAGCAAGCATTCACAAATTTTACGTGGAAACCATGAGTGAGCACATTCGTATGATGTGATTACTCATTTGGCAGGGAATTAAAAAACCTTGCTTCCCATTGACTGGGTATATGAGCACAGCCTACAAGGTTGTCAGATCTCCTGTGATATGTGTCAAAGTCAATTATTTGATTTAAAAATTGATGTGAATTTCTTCCCATTTGCTGAGGAAATGAGAACAGCAATATTAACCTCCCGCTAGCTTCCCCCCTTTCTACATCAACTGCGAGAGTCTTGTCATTTGTGTTCTGTTCAATGAAGGTTCAGCATCATAAAGTGTCATCAGAGATCAGCCACTGACACCTACCCCCCCCCCCCCCCACCCCCCACCCCCCAAAGACAAAATAAAAAGGTTGAGGATTAATCCATCTCTGCTGTACCCCCTCCCATTGTGTGTGTGTGTGTGTGTGTGTGTGTGTGTGTGTGTGTGAGAGAGAGAGAGAGAGAGAGAGAGAGAGAGAGAGAGAGAGAGAGAGAGAGATGATACTTCTTTTTTACCCTTTTTTCAGATATGTTATAGCAGCAGCTACATCTACATGATTTAACTTCTGGCTTTGAGTCTACATTATCATAGCAGCATCCCACAATAGGCCTATCTGAAATACAGGATCAGGAGACACAGCTGTTCAAGTTTCTACAATCCACTGACCCACAGTTTAAGTGGTCCCAGCATACTACTCTTTGCCTTTACACGTAATTTCACTGTCAGTAGACACAAACGTGCAAATACAAGCAGACTGTGAGTGCCATGTAATAAAGGAGACTGGGAATGTTATACACAGTGCTAAATCTAAGTTGTACAATGCCGTACACTGATGCTCATATGATGACGGAGTATTACCCATCTCACCCTCCCCCAGATATTGACTTCTCTGGTGTGAAGCTATCCATCATAGGAATGAACAGGGATGCAGCACTCGAGGTAACATCTAGAGACTCTTCCATTTATCGACATCATTCAAGATTTATTATCTTAGTGGCGTAGGCAGTACATTATGGACTGTGTTTGACAAACTGAACTAGTGGCAACCATACGACAAAGCTGTATTCAGTAAGACAGTGTGTTATCTATATGTACTTAACATACTTTTAGATGACTTAACAGTGTATAAATTCATGTGTCCAAGCAGTTCAAAACTGACTGCTATCACCCCCATACACATTAAATCAATAAACAGAATTTACAGACAGCATATAAGTTTTTTATTGGACCCATCTGTCTGAAAACTGTAGAGGCCGAATTCCGGATGTGTAAGGAACAATTTGGAAACTACTGCACAGCTGCTGATGTAATGGGGAAAAAAGTGATTATATAAGAAAGAAAACAAAAAGAAGAAAAGGGGAAAAAAAGATGATGATTTGCTGCACACAATGTAGTATAGTGAACAATATTATCTTACAAAACTATTTATGTTTTCACAACCACATCCTCTCACTTAATGTGATTTAAGTATTTATAAAGAGGTGCAGTCACTGTAGTTCCACAAGTAAGGTGTTTGTTCTTTCAACAGAAGTTCATACAGAAACAGAGTCATTACCATCCTTCCAACAACTTGCTAAGCTATAACGACTGGACTTTTTCGTGTTTTTGTACCAAAAACAAAGATGATATATAAATACACACATTTTTGTGTTTTAAAGTTGTATACATGGTTGCTAATGTTATATATTTACAGCAGTTGATAAACAGTTCACCTATTTGCATAATAACTCACAAAGGATGAAAATGTCTCAGTCGGTAGTATCACTCCATGCCTCAAGATAGCCACCAAGTAAGTATTAGTGGCAGTGATTAGTAAGAATGTAGTCAGGTGAGGCAAAGTCATTGCAGCCACCTGACATAAAAATTATGCTGTTTAGTTCTACATATATGTAAGTAATGGCAGCAAAATGCGTCAGTGTGGGAATGAAGTCGAATAACGAGTTCTACCCAGTGGTGGCTCGCAAAAAACCTGAGTATTATTGCGATATGAAAATCATATTATTATACCAACTGAACCACCACCATTATAATGTTCATTTTCATGTCCCTGGACACATTATGAGTTTGCACCTCTCACCATGTGAGGGTATGTCTGTAATCACAACTCAACCGAATCTATTCTGATCTGAGAAGAGCACCTGATCCCACTCTTCGTTGGTCCAGTTCCTATGTGACCATTGAAGGGGACAGACGTGCTGCAAATGCACTTCTG
The DNA here is from genome assembly GCF_021461385.2 of Schistocerca piceifrons. NCBI lineage: Eukaryota > Metazoa > Arthropoda > Insecta > Orthoptera > Acrididae > Schistocerca > Schistocerca piceifrons. The sequence goes on from NC_060140.1 coordinate 682,386,289, forward strand.
AGTCTCTGAGCTGTGACTTAACGATGCATGTGCAAATACATGAGGACATGAGGCACCCTATAGTCAATATGAACTACTACTATATATAGATTGCGTATCTTCTGTGGGCTCAAGACTTCATCATTTGCGTGTTTTGTTCACGTTTTCTGTACTTTCCAAGGAACTTAACAAAAATGCAGTAGAGCATCAATTATCGAAATGTTGGCAACTGAAAGATCACTTATCCCAAATATTATTTGCTCATGTGAAAACATTCAACAAAACGTTAAAGATTGAGTGGGAGTCAATGTTGCTTATGCAGGACACTAAATCATTCAGCACAGTGAAACTGTAAACCCTGTCACTGAAAGTTGACACTTAGAGCATCTCATCAACTAAAGGCCCTGAAAATGAAGGTGAGAAAATAATGTCACCCTCTGAAGCATTTACATGTTTATATTCTGCCTTGTGACAGTTTCAAGCTCAAAATGTAGGTGACCAGTATCACATACCTGTCCTGTTTGTAAGCAACTAAGCTTGTGTAGAGATATTACAATTACAGATTTTTTTGTTAATTCTATACATACGTACTGTACATGTAAAATGCATACATATTATATATTTTTTGTTTACTAGGCTGTAGAACATACATTACTACTGCAATTACCTAGGTAAATAATAATAATAATAATAATAGAGATTCATTTCATTAAGAATGTTAATAGTTTTTATTGTTAAATTGGTAAATAAAAGTATACAGTTTGACTATCTAAAGAAATCGGTTTTCTGAAGACAAACAGACTGGTGTGTGGCACCCTGTGGACACTATATGCTGCACACACATAGGACATGCAATTCCTACATATGCTGAGACTTTTTCCCTGTTCTTCTCGCAGGTTATTTATGCTTTTCTAAGAATTTGCAGTGAATGCACATTGAAATAGTATGTGTATCCATTCAAGAGACTGCAACCATCACAGGTGCACAGTCTTAGTGGCATTTTCCCTGCATAATCACATCTACTAACCATTAAGCATTTTCTACAAATAAAACTGTTGGACAAGTGCATATGAATTTATTTGCACCATATTTTAGAGGAGGAGTTACCTTGAACAAAAATTACACCAATACAATGTTTTAAAATAAGTGTATAAAGACTATACTTAACATCTCAGTGTCGTTGCTGATAATATTTGCACTATATGGAGGCCCCAGCACAGTCAAACAGCACAGACATTGACTCCCAAGTGCGGCACAGCTATACAAGCGACTTTGCAAGTGTCACAACAGTGGACTGACACATCAGACCGCCATGCCTCAAGGGGTGGCAGCCGAGTCAGCAGTGCTTGCCGAGACAGCAACGGTCAAGTCAGCGGCGCTTCCAAAGACAGTGACAATCGAGTCAGTGGTACTTGCAAAGACAGCGATGGTCGAGTCAGCGGCGCTTGTCAAGACAGAAATGTTCAAGTCAGTGACACTTGCCCATACAGTGACAATTGAGTAAGCAGTGCTTGCCCAGAAAGTGACAGTTGAGCGAAAAGCACTTGTCCAGAAAAGGACAGTCAAGTGAGCAGTGCCTGTTCAGAAAATGACGGTCAAGTCAGAGTGCTTGCCCAGACAGTGACAGTCGAGCGAGTGGTGCTTGCTGAGTCAACAACAACTGGTGGGGTGACAACATAGCTGCCTGAAGGATGGACACCATAACTGCCATGAAATGCTGGATGGTGCAGTCTACTATCCCATGAACGCCAGTGTTGGTGGCTCAGTAGAGGTGGCACAGGTTAAGTCATAAACATACGTTTTAAACACTACTGGAATGGAGCTAGTGGAGGATGACTATGTCCCTAAGCCAGAAAATCTCGGCAACAGACTCCATTCCGAAACTGGACCTGAATTTAAGGTGGAACATGTCTCACCCATGCTGCTGACTACTTGAAGCATAAACTGTATCCCTTTGCCTTCCAACTCGTAACACTTGAGGGCAAGGTAGGATTCCTTCAGATGAGAACAGATGATGGCAGGAGGAACTCCAAAGGGTGTCAGACCCCCTGAAAGGTACTTAAAGAAAAGACACAAAATGAGACAGAAAAGTAGGAATTAATTGTGATGAACCGTGTATCAGAGATTAAGACAAATGAAATCTTAGACAAACAGGTGCAAACCCCTGTGACATCTGCAGTCACCCTTACTGTTGTTGTTGTGGTCTTCAGTCCTGAGGCTGGTTTGATGCAGCTCTCCATGCTACTCTATCCTGTGCAAGCTTCTTCATCTCCCAGTACCTACTGCAACCTACATCCTTCCGAATCTGCTTAGTGTATTCATCTCTTGGTCTCCCTCTACGATTTTTACCCTCCACACTGCCCTCCAATACTAAATTGCTGATCCCTTGATGCCTCAGAACATGTCCTACCAACCGATCCCTTCTTCTAGTCAAGTTGTGCCACAAACTTCTCTTCTCCCCAATCCTATTCAATACCTCCTCATTAGTTATGTGATCTACCCATCTAATCTTCAGCATTCTTCTGTAGCACCACATTTCGAAAGCTTCTATTCTCTTCTTGTCCTAACTATTTATCGTCCATGTTTCACTTCCATACATGGCTACACTCCATACAAATACTTTCAGAAATGACTTCCTGACACTTAAATCTATACTTGATGTTAGCAAATTCCTCTTCTTCAGAAACGCTTTCCTTGCCATTGCCAGTCTACATTTTATATCCTCTCTACTTCGACCATCATCTGTTATTTTGCTCCCCAAATAGTGAACCAAAACTAAAGAGCAACAAGTACAGAGCGCACAAAAGCTAAACAGGCAACAACTATGTTCCTCAAATCAACAACTAGCCAGGAAATGAAAGCAATTAGACAATCATGAAAAATATCCTAGAAAAGAAAAATTATACACCAGCTCGATTAGAGCAACCACATAAGCAGTCACACTAGAAACCACTATGCAGAACAACTATCACAAATTTATCGAAAAAGTCAAAGACAAACACCATCATTGGTGAAAGGAAAATGAAAGTCACTTGTAGCCATCTACTACATACTAGACACACTGACTGATGGAGAACTCTTAAAAAGCCTCTTTAAACAACAAAATTTCCCTAACACTACCACACATGAGGAGTTTGACAGGGACATGAAAATTAGATTCTAGGCAGGACCAAAGGGATGTGACTACAACCACCAGGTACACAGACTGAGACACTGGCAGACTACACTGCTGTTAATCAGTGGTTTAACTGCTGCAACCTTGGCCACAGCACCAAGGAAGCAAGAGGTGACAAAATATGGACAATCAGGACGCAAATGCACAGAGTGCTGCTCAAGTGAGACCACTGTCTGCATATCTTGCAAAAACAGATGCCATACCTGTAAAAGGGCTACAGCAGGGGACTGCCAAACCTATGAACAACTATACTACAACTACTGTCGATTAGGTAATATTGATTATGGCAGTTAAATTCAACTACATAAGAGATGTGAATGCAATAAAGGATACCTAAACCTGAAGCTACTGGAGAACAATATCCTGACAGAGGCAATTAGGTCTCCTAACAAATAATCTCACAGATGATGAACAGATTCCTGCCCTCACAAATACACTAACACTATAGGACAGTTACATCAATACACCAGAATATACAGATTAAATGACATTTGGAGAATATATTCTCTACAAGGTAGCCAAGCAGATCAAAAAACAAATGTATTACTGCATGGATTTTCAGGCATCACTCATACAACACACAGGGGAGCTTGGTAACGAACTGGTGATTACCTCACAAAAGAAAGCACAGAAAGCAGACTCTCTAACAATACAAACCAACCAGACAACTGGAGAACACAAACAAACCACCACACTGATTACACCAAATCATGAAAAAGCATATGGCACTTGGAAAGTGAACATTTCATTAAGCCAGTGAAATTCTGTTTCTGGAGGCATCCTAAACCCAGGCAATGAGATCAAACAAACATGCCCTCGTGCTGTATAGGAAACAAACACCTCAAACAAGACCAATCAAAAAGTTTCATTTGCAGGGCACGAAACACACACCTCAAACACTACCACGAAATATCTAAACCACCCCACCCACAATATCAAGACACAATGCCACTTACTCATACAAATATGGGTGACAAAACCAAGGGAAACAGTGTGATGAAAAGAAACAAAAGAGATTCATGTAACAGAAACAAGTGTAATTGTGTGCAGCTCAAAGAAGATGCTTAAAACAACCACCATCATGGCACAACACCACACTCAGCTTGCCATCCAATGATAACACCCATTTGAAGGCATCAAAACCAGATTAAAATAATTTAGAATTAAACCCAAAACTAAGTAGAAGAGAAAAGAAAGACATTGTCCGAACAGTACGGAGAAGGCTAATTAGATTATTACACCCAAAGGGTGATTCTGTGTTTTTCCCAGCTGAGCACATGGACCGAAACATCCTGAGGATCGTAAATATCCCAATCTCTGCAGAACCATTGCTTCATCTGATGCTTCAGGTCTGCCTGTACAGATCTGAGCCTTTTGATCTTGAGAAACTCCATAAGAATCAGGTTAGAGCACTTGGGGGGTACATATTTTGACTATATTCAAACACACAGTAAATATTAAAGCCATGTCAAAACATCTATAATGAGAATCCTTTAGATTAATGCAATGAGGAGTAACCCTGTAAGCAATGAGCTCCCCAAATGGCTCAAGAACGGCACACAGGAATTCTGTGCCTACAGTAAACCTATGCAAGCAATGGCCAACTTACAAGTCTTCGTATTGATGCTGTAATAATAACTGGTGGCACAGACTGTAAAGCAATGATAGCTGTACTCAGTATGAGCATAAACACTGTTAAGATAATTCAGCTTTGCAATCAACATCTTGTCACAATCAGATTGACATATGGTAGGGATACATGGGTGATTGCCTCACCATGTGCACAATTATTCATGCATGCAGACATCAACTGCAGGTCTGCCCTATGGAATTCAGACAGAACTGAAGATAGGGGTTGCATCATCAATGAAACAATACAATAAGCACAGCTTCGCATAGTAAATGCAGAAGGACAAACCACCAACCCACTCAGGACATCACATAACAGACAGCAACATTGACTATACTCGCAAACAATGTGGCTGTCACACACACAACAGGTGGAGAGTACATGGTAACATACCCAGCAGTGACAACAATGCAATATCATTCACTCTAACACAACAGGTCAGACACAACAGAACCCAGATACATACTATTTCACACAGCAAACTGATACGGAGAGATAGATTACAAGGCTTACATTCTAGCAGAAATGATAAAAAATTCACAAAACACGTCCATACCAACAGCATCCTGTACAAAACGCACACCCATACCGTGGACAGGTGAAGTAACAAGACTTAAACAGAAACTATATCAGGAAGTTATAAAACACAAAAGACAGACAGCCAGACCAGGCAAACAAGACTAAATGCAAAAGAAATTTATAAAAAGATGTTATTCAACACAAGCAAACAACATTGTGGCCAATTCATAACAATAAAAACATAGCAAAACATAGCAAAACATTTGGGGGGAACCATACAAGACATTAACAAAAAAAAAAAAAATGGTTCAAATGGCTCTGAGTACTATGGGACTTAACTTCTGAGGTCATAAGTCCCCTAGAACTTAGAACTACTAAAACCTAACTAACTTAAGGACATCACACACACCCATGCCCGAGGCAGGATTCGAACCTGCGAGCGTAGCGGTCGCGCGGTTCCAGACTGTAGCGCCTAGAACCGCTCGGCCACCCCGGCCGGCTCAAGACATTAACAGAAAAAATTAAAACCCCACTGGTTCTGGGAATGCCCAGTCAGGATGAAGGCACATGGATGAAGGGATGGAGGAAAATTGCGTAATTTCTGATGTATAAACTGCTCCCTGTGATCGACACAGACACACATCATCAAGCCACACTCAGAAAAAAAAAACTGCACAACCCACGTAACACTGCCACAGTTACCTGATCCTTCAGAGAAAGAAAAATTTGTGCTAGCAATCTCAAAACTTAATAGAAAAGGGTCTGAACCAGATGGTATCCATTCAGAGGTGCTCAAATGACTAATAACACGGATCACCCGATTTGAGACAACATTACTGAATGACGCCCTATGGCTGGGTCGGGTACCTGCAGTTTAGCGCAAGGTTCAGGAGATGTTACTTTGTCAGCACTTACACGCTCCTAGACCTCTCCAGTGCCTGAGTTCGCACCAATTCAGTTTCAGACCAGAATAATCAATAGCTTACAACATCAACAAAGCATTGCAAATTTCAGGAACACAACAAATAAATATGTTGTGGCCATAATGAGACACTGCAGGGGCATTTCACAACCTCTGGTGGCCTGCAGTATTTGCCAAGTTAGGACAAGTGGACATACTACAGTCTTTGTACAGTAGTCTTTCAGGCTGCTGCAGAGACAGAGCAGCAGGATAAAAAAAAATTACAAAGGGTTGCCACATGTGTTGATTTGTAGCCCCATCTCCTGTACTTCTGTACTTACTAGATGGGGAGCACAGGACAGATGGAGCTGTCATGTTTTGCAGATAATTTTAGTAATTAGTAATAAGAGAGAGAGAGAGAGAGAGAGAGAGACCAACTAGAAGAGAAAACTACTACATGATATCACACAATGGCATAGCAATAACAAAATCACAACAGCAGAAATTAAAATCTACTCACTTCTGATGGGATCACTAAAAAGAACCCCTCAGTAAAGACTGGGGACATTAACATCAAACGAGCAATCATGACATCCTATCTTGGAGTACACATATATGTAAAATTCAATTTCCATGAACACACAAAGTTCACAACAGACAAAGCAGAAAAAATGCTATGTAAACTGAACACAAGGGTAAGTTCAAGCAAGTACAGACCGCCTCTACCAGTTATAAGAACATAGCAATGCACCCTCTTTGAATCAGTACTAAGCTTTACAGCCAGTACATTGGTGTGCAGTGTGGTGTTGTCTGAAGAGCGAGTTGCTAAGGCAAGGCTGGTACCTCATGATGAAACAAGAAATAAACATGGTCGCTGCCAGAAGTAATGACGAATGTGAGATGTTGATGTGGACATGCCTAAAATTTCCGTACACCACTGCTTCAGCATGCTCACTTATGGCAGAGCAGAGGCCTGTGTACTCCATCAGCAATCACCACCGAGGACCACAGCATCATCTCTCTACTGAGCCAACAGTGTGATAATTGTATTAAACAGAACTCTGCACAGAAGTTTACAGTCAGATGTACTCTGTTAGAAGAGACCAGTATGGTGTTCTGTATCAAGTAATACATTAACGTTCTGTGACAGTAATAAATACTCAAGACATTCCTGTGGACATGAATTGAAACAAAGTTAGGTGTTTCATCTTGTTCAATTTGTAATAAAGTAATCTGAAATTGTATGTGTTGTAATATCACCTGGTCCCCTCCTGGAGTAAAGCTAAGAACCTACAAGCATACCAATGAGTGTTATTTCATCCAGTAAAGCACACAAACTGACTCAAGTTATACTAAGAAGGTGTCTGTCAGACAAGAGTGGAGGAATGTCTGTGTCTGTCAGACAAGGATGGAGGAATGTCTTGCTCAAATTATCAACAGCATTCGGAGCCAACTCAAGAAGGGCCCTGAGTGTGTTACTCTGAATATACCCAATGAATATCATATTTACCAGATGAATATCACAATTACCAGTGTTCCTATACAAACCTAAGTGCCAATGACATAAGGGAGCAGTTAAGAATGAACCATACCTATCTCAGCCAAGATATTTCTGCATTTCTTAACTGGACACGGACCTTATGCCATGCATTTAAACCACATGAGTGAAACAGACACCAACCCGTACATGTGGGCAAGAAGGATCGTCAGAACACACAGCTTTTCCTGCAGACAATATACAATCATCAGACACATATTATACCAAGACTACACAACACAAAATCCACATGCATACACAATAATTAGAAACAAGAAATGGGACAAACTCAACACACTAAAAGACAACGCCTCCAAAGCTACATGAGAAAACTGCATATGAAGACAAACCTATAAATGACGAGCCTATATGCGACCCTATGACAGATTCCATTGGGGTGCTGCAGAAGAAGAGAAAGAAGAAAGCAACAATTCACCAACAACAAAACAACTTTGGATGATTGATATAACCATACCATACAACAAGTTAGTGAAGGAGACCTGTCCCAATACTTCAATCTAAACCTGTTTATAAGAAGAAGTATAAGAAAGTGCATGTGTATTGTCACAAAAATGTACTATAGATCTATAGATACATCTAGAATAAAATTGTCAATAGATAATTAGTATGATGATGATAATAATAATAATAATAATAATAATAATAATAATAATAATACTGTACTAAACAAATATAGTATCAACCATACAGCCAATGCACAGTGCCTCTTCTACTCTTAACTATTAATGTTAAGAATTGTGACAGGCAGTTAGCACCTCAAAGTAACAGTACCAAGGTATTTCTTCTTAAATATCAAAACAATATTTACACTTATCCAAATTTTATGTTCTTTTAACTGGTTTTAAAAAATGCTGCTGAAAAGACAAATTAAAATAAAAACAGGAAAAAATAATAATACAATAAAACTTGCTCAAAACGGAATCACATGGGACGAAAATAATTTTCCAAATTGGACAAGTTTCCAGATCACACAAAAAACACTAAAATACATAAAAATTGTAAAGTATCATACACAAACACATAAATTTATAACTATGAACCTTACCTTTACTCCTATACAGTAGATGTGCCTTACAAGGGAACCTCCCCATCGCACCCCCCTCAGATTTAGTTATAAGTTGGCACAGTGGCTAGGCCTTGATAAACTGAACACAGATCAATTGAGAAAACAGGAAGAAGTTGTGTGGAGCTGTGAAAAAATAAGCAAAATATACAAACTGAGTAGTCCATGGGCGACATAGGCAACATCATGGAGACCGTGAGCTCAGGAGCGCCGTGGTCCCGTGGTAGCATGAGCAGCTGCGGAAGGAGAGATCCTTGGTTCAAGTCTTCCCTTGAGTGAAAATTTTACTTTCTTTATTTTTGCATAGTTATCATCTGTCCATTCATTCATTGACGTCTCTGTTCACTGTAATAAGTTTAGTGTCTGTGTTTTGCAACCACATCGCAAAACCGTGCGATTAGTAGACGAAAGGACGTGCCTCTCCAATGGGAACCGAAAACATTTGATCGCAAGGTCATAGGTCAACCGATTCCTCCACAGGAAAACACATCTGATATATTCTATACGACACTGGTGACGACATGTGCGTCACATGACAGGAATATGTTGTCGACCCACCTAACTTGTACACTAGGCGAATGGGTAAAAAGATTCTTCTACCTTGCCCAATTTAGGTTTTCTTGTGAATGTGATAATCACTCCCAAAAAAGTGATGAAAACATAAGAGTTTGTCACACAAACTGAAAATAAAAAATTAAACTTTTTACTCGATGGAAGATTTGAACCAAGGACCTATCGTTCCGCAGCTGCTCACGTTACCACGAGACCACGGCACTCCTGCGTTTCCAGTGTCCTTGATGTTGCATATCTTCCCATGAACTACTCAGTTTGTATATTTTGCTTATTTTTTCACAGTTCCACACAACTACTTCCTGTTTTCTCAATTGATCTGTGTTCAGTTTTTCAAGGCCTATCCACTGTGCCAACTTATAATTAAATCTGAGGGGGGTGCGATGGGGAGGTTCCCTTGTTAGAACACCAGACCATTACAGTAACTGATACACGATACAGCACATCTGTATTTTTACTGAACTTTCAATCTGTATACAAGTATCTTATTCCATTTATTTATTTGCTACACGTTCTCCCCCTTCCCCCTTTTTTTTCCACATATCAAGGAGGCAAACTCATTTGAATTTCCTGTTCAAAATTGTTTTTTGAGCAATATTTTATACCATGTAATAGTTCCAACAGCTTGAAAGAATTTGTATGTGCTGCAAATTGCATAACATTGTTTATGCATACAACAGCTTCTTCAGGTGTATTAATTTTCCTAGTGACATTACTTTGCTCCTATTCTTCTTCTTTCTTTCTTTCATATAATTATAATCATCTTCTGTGTTCTGGATTTCTATTGCATCTATCACCAAAGTAGAAGTGGAGTGAGTTGACACAAAGTCATCAGTTCAAATGTAGTCATTTAGACTACATAAAATGTTTTGCATTTGAATTAATCCAGCAATTGATGCAGAAGTTTCTTGAGCTTTAAAGAGTACAGAAGCATCTTGTTCATCATTTCCATGCCCCATTTTGTTTGAAGCACTTAGTGACAGTTTTGGACTTTATTTCTCTTACTGCCAATAAAATTTATTGCATCCAGTTCAGGAACTGAATGTGCAAGAGGAAATGCACTTTTGGCCTCTACAACACTAGAAAAAGAGACTACATAAATAATCATCGGTCCTGGGACTTGAACGTGTACATAACTCTCTAGTCCATAGGTTGTGCGAGGCTGGTTGAACCGGGCAAGAACCCAGCCAATTTCTTGTTTGATAACTTGACTTTCAGGTGGCAGATTGTATCGTCTAGGAAAAGGTGAACTTGGCAATTTCCTTTTTTTCATTTTGGCATTGAAAGAGCCCAGCCACTGTTCCATAAGATACACACACACCATCTATGCCTTTTTATTGTTTAACCATTTGACTGGAAGCTTATTGATGCCTGTATTTTTTAAACAAGGGGGTTTTGCCACCTTCTCAATCACCAGTGGCTTCTCCATTTCACCCAATGTGTTTCCATGCAGCAGTATACTGAGTCTTTCCTCAGACATTTCCCACTGATGCACTTATCTCAAATTACTAGAGATTTTGTAGGCAGCACACGATAAAATACACCCTTTTCATCGGCACTGATCACATCTTTCGGGTCATAATTTACTATTAGGTTGTGCAGTATTGTACTCCATTCTGTTGCTAAATTTTCTGCACATCCTTAGCTTCCCCATAGAATGTTGTATCAAGCTTTAAAATTGTCCAGGCATGTTGTGGATGCCTTAAACTCTCTGCAACACAGGTCCAGTCAAAGGTAAGATTTTTGCCCATGTACTTATGTACATTCCCACACAATCTTTTTAATTTCTTCATTTCTGTCTTCTCTTTTCTTTTCAATTTCCCATTCCCTTTGACCCATGTGCAGTGCCAGAGCTGTCCCATTAGCTCAGTGAGATGAGACAAAGCTGTGGAGAACAGATATGCAGACTCGCCAAAGTTGGAGTCGCCCAGTTAAAGCATCAAACTGTACCAAATTAAGACCTCCACAGTGTGGTATCTTCTTTCTGTTACTGTTACCTTTATTTAAACATTAAGACATAACATGAACTTCCTACAGACATGAATGGCCATTGTGTTTCGTCCACAACACAAATAAAGCCAACAGAAAATAATAGCTGATACATTAACAGTATCTGCATCCAATGAGGTGCAAAAAAACACAATAGATAGACTGCACTAGATTGCACATTGTGCTATGCACAATTATTCTATTCTGTATGTTCGACATCAGTCAGCCAGTATGTACACACATGAGCTACATTCACTTTAGAGAAGATGATCAAAGCAATCACTTTGGATTTGCAAAGACTTTGCCACTTGCCGGATCATACTTTGCTCAACCCTATGCAGGTCACCTGCAACCACTATTGCCAAAGCACCATCCAAATGAACTATTATATCCTGTACATCCATAGTTGGAGTACTATAAACTTGTTCCTTTAAGTGTGCTTACAAATAAAAATATAGTGGATTAAGGAGCAGGGAACGTCCAAGACCAGAACATTGGATCTCCATGGCCAACCCATTGCCCTACAAATGCTTCATTTAAACAGTTACACACATTAATTCCAAAGTGTGGCAGTGCACCATCATGCTAAGGCCATAGCTGTTGCCGAACACCACATGGAACGTTTTCTAATACATTAGGCAAAGTATTGCAAAGAAACATACGATACAGGGGCATATTAAACTTGTTTGGCAATAGGTAAGAGCCCAAAAGCACTCTCCCCACATTTCCAACCCACGGGTTAATGTCAAAACATGCCCAAAGCCACATTCAAGGGAGACATATGGTTGTGTTCTGACCAATAATGGCTGTTGTGGAGGTTTAAAATACCTTCATGAGTACAGTTACATTTGTCTGTCCATACCACGTTATTTATAAAATGTTCATTATCTTTCTCTTGGTGCAAAAGCCATTCACAAAACTGCATTTTTCGAATATGGTCTTATGGCCGCTGGTGTTGAGTTAATGTGTAATCACATGGATGCATTTCTTCATCGTGCAACTTCAACAAGCAGTCTTTGAGACATCTGGAACTGCCCTGCAATATTACGAGTACTTCCCGAGGTGACTGGTGAATGGTTTCAAGAATCACGCCTTCTATTGAGTAAGTCTGGTCCCTGGATGACTTGTGTCCATTACTTGTGGAAGAAGATTACTAGTTTTCTGAATGGTGTTGCTCCAGGTGAAGAAAGCATTTTTATCAGGATGACGCCTTTGAGGGATTACGTATGAGCAGCAGCAGCAGCAAGATCTCAGTTATCACATCCATCCAGCGCCAAAAGCATATTGACCTATTCATCATTTGTGTACTCCACTGGGAAGCTGCCTGACATGAGCTTGACAGGACATTATTGTTGCACACCGAGTGGTTAGTACACACATGTAGCATGAACTTTATTGGATGTCATGTGATGTCCAAGATTATAAATGGATCTTAAGTGACTCACCCTGTATATATTATGATGACCCCAACAAAATAATAGAATGGAAATGACTGTTCACAATATCAACCACTGCAGGAAATACAGCTCATACGAATGAAATCATATCAGTTATTTCAGATTTTCGAGGATGATGCATTATTGAACAATTATTATAGACAACAATAACTCCACAAACCAGCATGTGAAACATTCTCATGTGAGCATGCTGATTTATGGCAGGCAGATCTCATAGATATTAGGGCTGTTGATGGAATATCAGCGATGTCTTTTTCACCGATATATCAATATCAAAATGGAAATAATATCGAATGCCAATATTTTTATTTTATATTACTTTTTTGCCATTTTTGGTAAATATTTGAAATTGTTCTTTTGAAACTGAAGTAAAACATAATTTTACTTTCACTGTGTGAAGGAGTCTAACTACTTTTTGAGCTTCCATCACATCCAGTCTTTCTCTTTGACTGTGTGAAGCAAGTTGTTGGCACAAAGGAGAAGTCCAATTGCACTTGGGAATGACTGTGTGAATGGAATAACAAGATTTCCAATGTGAAGAAACAGCACACTAGTTGCGTTAAAAAAAAAACAATAATTTTTAATGCAACTAGAGTGCCATTTCTTCACATCAGCATTCTTCAAAAACAGTTGCTGAAAATGTAAGCACAGGCTTCTGTGGTCATTGTCATTGTCAATAAAACAGCTCACTGGCTGTTAAAATAAAACAGGAGTCAGTGTTGTTAAAATAAAACAGGCGTCAGCTCAGCACAAGCCATTTACAACAGTGGTCGAAATGGACAATTTTACACATTTACAATGCTGTCAACCGCCTTAAAGAATTTTATTGGCAGTTGCTGAAAATGGTATATAAGACGGTGTTTGAGAAATCTTCTCTACTGAACTGGTCAACGGAGTTATTTACAGTTTCCAAAGTGCAACGAACAAACACAAGGACTTACATCTTAAAGGACAGTAATGGTTTAGATATTGCTGGGAGGTTTTTACACAGAAGAATTACAGAGAAGCTCTAAACCAAATGTGTTTCTAATAGAACATGTCAGGGCTTCAGTTAAATGGGATGATTTCCCATCATCGCACAAAAGTTGGGCACACACTTATCAGTTGGTATGTAACACCATGCACAAATCTCAGACAGTGAAGTGGCATAATGTGAGTGGTAGGAAGTGCATCGGAGATGGTTGTGATATTCTCACTAGGCTACCAGTTCAACCACACATACCCAGATATAACTACCCTATGAACCTGATTCGAAGCTGTGAAAGTGTATCAAGTGGCAATAAGGGGATTAAAGACAATGAAGGTGTTAAAATGTCCAGGATTCTACCAATACTTAAGACAGCAGGAGAATCACCCCATTCTTAATCTTGAACTTACGGGACTATCAGCTATTGGCTCTTCAGCTGGAAGGGTACCAGCCACAGCCTGACCAGTGAAGAATGCACAAACACAATTTCTAAATGCAAAAAGGCATAATCGGATGATGGAAACACACTGTCAGGAAAGGAGTATAATTAGAATTATACAACAGAACAGGGCATGGACTGTTTATAAAAAAAGTCTCATAACTCTACTCCCCAAAAGACCACTTTACAAAAACAGATCTGTGAAAATCCATTAAAAAATTCACAGAGTGTTCATGCAGAATATGATACCAAAGGCAACATGGAAATCTAAAGAATGCTGCACTGTAAACCTACATGTTGCAGGGGCATCTTGTACTCAATGTGCTGCATATGTAAAACACAGAATAAAATCTACTAGTTTGATTCATTCAATGATTTAAATCCACCACAAGAATTGTGCCACAATTTTACGAACAACCACATGTTCTACAATGTTTGATGCCATCAAGACACTGATACATATCTCAGCAGATATTTCTGCCTATGTCTCTCTTGATGACCGTACAAAAACAAGCAGCATACACGTCACTGTGTCAGTTGATGCTCAGATGTGATGTCATACCTTCTGACTTTAAAAGAACTGTCATAAGTATTAAGTGCAAATTACTTTCCACTAATGGATCTAGGCAAGGGGCTGGAGTATTGCACTGATCGGTCTTGATACAGTCAACAGAATTCGTAGTATCACCAAGACAAACAATAAACTACATTTAGGAGTTGGAAAAGTTGTGGAAATACCTCCAGCTCATATGATATTGATGATTTAAACGCATTTATAAAAAATCATCTGTAAAAGAGTTCAAGTTACATGCAAATGTTAATATGTGCCTAATGAAAATAAAAATGGCAAAGCAGACAACAGACTTTAACCATTAGGGTTCCCTTAGGCCACTATTAGCCTTCTCAAGGATTCACATTTTGGAGAAGAATTCAGATAAATTTTAAGGGTCAGAACAACCCATGGATGTACAAGTAGTTAGTGTGTTTACTGTCGAGAGTACTATTGCAAAGAATCTGTATCTTAACAACAGATTAATTAACAAAAACAACAAATTCTGTACCACAGAGGCCCAGGATACAAAATCATTGAGGTGCCGAGCAATTTGAATACTGCTGACTGGGACAAGAATATAGTTGATTGTCTAAGAGATACAATGGCGATACTTCATTTTAAACAGCATGGGAGTAAGGTATAAAAGGGATGCGCACAACCATCAGTACGTCACATCATATCAGAAGCAACAGGGGAGAATTACAAGTTCCTTAAATTGACAGGATTGAAACCAAATAGTGATGTCACTCGATACAACGGCTCCAGTTCGTGAGGCATTCGCTTGGATATTTCTCTATAAGCCTTTTGCTTCAGCAACATTTAATAATAATGATGAGATAAGGTTTCTCATTTTACACCAAGGTGAATTCACAACTCCAAGCAACAGTTTCTTATACTTGGAAGGGAAATTTGAGAAGAAAGACGGAGCCCCTATACCGACTTCCAGCTTACATGCAATGCTATTGCCTTTATCTTTCAAGAAATAAGATACCAACAGGATGGAATCCAAGTCAACCATCAAAACATGTTTCTGTGTCATCTTTGGTCTTGAATGGTTTACAGAATGCAGGATGGTACAAACACAGATGAATAAGTCTCTGCTTTACAGTATGTATCCTACCAAAAATGTTTATGGGGTGTGTTTAGGATACGAGACACATCATGAACGCTAAGCAAGAACTAATTCTGGTTTGAAGCACAACAGATAACTCAATATAAGAGACTAATCCTAAAGAGAATAAAAGTGTGTCAGAGAAATTGGTATGGAAAATACCTCACATTCCTGTAACAGATAAGGGGCATTTCAATTTTTTAACTACAATGAAGTTTACATTCATAGGAACTGTTTGAATATTCACTTCTTCCAGACAGACACGGGCCATTAAAGCAGCAGTTTAACTAGAACTGCATCAATTTATTATTCTGGCTCTGCAGACAGGATGGGACGTCTGAAAAAGCATTCAAGTGTGTTCAACAATTGTAAACCAACCAAAGCCAAAGTGTACTTACTTCTGAATTCTACCTATATGACAATTTACAAGTTGACTGGGTTAGTAACACTCACGGCCTACTCTCTGACATGTATACAAAGTTTCACTCTAATTACTATGAGGATCATGAATTTGCATGGATGCTCAGCCCACAGAAATTTAGGGAATTAGCATCTGCTGTAATGATACATTGTTCAAAGCAAAATGAACTTGTGAAAATAATGACACCTTTGAGTGTGAACATCGTTACTAACACACAGGGCTTCTACAAAGAACAAGGAAAATTTGTATTTAAGGATATCATCTTTACCATATTCACAAATGTTGGACATGTAATAGTGACATTCTCTGCAAATGTGACACCATCCAAACTGTTCAGAAAAGTAAAGAGTGCCGAGATTTGAAAAACTGCACCATGGTCAACATGCTGTCACCATGGGAAATTCTGGGACAACGCAGGAATCGCTTACTTACAAAGAAATGACGATGTCCCTCTGAATATTTGTACACAAAGACAATGTCGTTTACATCAAAGTCAATGAAAAGGTGTCATGGATATATAATTACAAGAATGCTTCAGTTTGCAACCAGGAATAGCATCCATCTATTAAACAGATGTAAGACGAAGAAAATGGTTTTATGTGTGCTTCAACTTTTAATTTGAGTGACCGACAAATGATTTTTTTGTTTTTCAAATAATCTTTGTATTTAATCAGTTCAATATCCTAATAAATCCTCCTCCACCAACAGGTTTCAATATGTTTGCAGACAGGGAATTATTCACAGTAAGTATTTATTTTCATCCATAAACGTTTAGGTTGCTCATCCAAAATAGGAGCAATTTTAGACATGGCTTCTACACATCTTTGGAATCGGCAACACTCTCCTGCTGCCTCTTTCCAACACCCTACCCAAGCCATTCTGAATGCGAAATGCCAAGCATTTATTGTGCAAACTAAGGTACACATGTCATACAAAAAGTGCACTTTTTCCTTCATCACTACACTCATGTTGGATAAAAACTGCCCAATATTTATGTCTCAGCCCTTCACATAAAATTTTAACACTGCAGCGAGTATACAGATACAGCAGCGTCCTATGCACTCTATGAGCCCAGCGTGACCTGGTTTGCCGAGAGGGGTAAGTCATCTAAGGAAGAACTCGAATAACTAATTCACGATATCCAGACACTGTTGGCTTCAGTACAACAACATCGATACTTCTGAACTTCTATCCCAGTATATGAAGTGCGTACTGGACCTGAAGATGGTGTACTGAAATGCCAAAACTGCCAGTCAGTCAAAATAAAATAACTTCTCAAATACATATGGCTATTTGGCGATCTTCCTTGATGAGAGAGAGAGAGAGAGAGAGTGTGTGTGTGTGTGTGTGTGTGTGTGTGTGTGTGTGTGTGTGTAAGGGGTGGGGGGGTTTGCAAGCCTCCATTCCACTCCACTCAATGACTTGGAAACTAGGAGTAATGTAGGAAAAAACATTAGCATCAATTATGTCTCAGAAACACAGAAGGCAGGTGGCAAGGCCTGTTGACACTAAAGGAGCTGGATGCCTAAAAGGCTGTAAGGAGTAACTGAATATATCAACACAGGGTGCAAAGCAGATTGAGGCCCTACAGGGCTCTTACTACAGTGATTGTCTTTCCCTCCACATTCGTGATAAACACTAACATAAAGCTGAAAGGGTCTTCAAACTGAGGTAAAATCCACTTTCTCTAATGAATCTTAGAATTCATCCAATAGTCACTTCACCATGTCAGTACTTTATCAATATACGGGCCAACGTGAGCAGGGGGTACACCCAAACTCAGGCAGATCCTCTTGCCATGAGAGAAAATCATTACCGAGCCTTGTATGTATGATCCACAGTCTGCATAAAGTGACAAAATTCTTTCCTCAAAGTTCAGTAGTAGTTTCCTTCAGCATTCTCATTTTATTGGGGGTAGTAAAAGTTTAGCAATCAAATTCCCTTTCTGTTAGGATTAGATGCTTTTCTTGACTTCTTAGGTCAATGCCAGGTATTCTAATGCCTAATAATTCACTCACAGTTGCTTCCTTAGCAAGCTGGGCTGTGAGCTGCTTTCGGGCAAAAGAATGTGCCTTGGTAAGCACATGAAAGTGATGGTAGCACCAACATTGCAGAGGTCAACAGTAGAACCTGAACATTAACAGACAATGCATACCATGCATAGTGCTGGCTAACAGATTGAAGACAGCTCTATGAGTCACAGCCCAACAGGGACGTTTTACTGTTTTTGGTTACAATATGTTATAGGGCTTTGGTGACAATTGCCAGCAACGCAGTGAATGCACTTGGCACTACTACTGTACACAAACACACACTGAACTCTACAATAGTTCTATAGCCAGCTGTGTAGATGGTTTCTGAATTAATATGCCCATGAAGGATTAAAGGAAACAGTTACCTATAGACATTAAGGTATGTATTCCCTTTAAGTCCACAGAGCAGGTCAAGGTGTATGTTTGAGTTAGCAATGGACTACAGAGTAGTCCAAGGAGAGGATCTGTGCATACAGTTGATTGGAGGTACGTAAAGACAATTTCTCAACACTTCCAGCTGTTCTGCTACCCCCGAAACATTTCACATAAAGTCTAGACTTCTGATTGCCATAGTCAGACAGCATGGATCACCAGATGTCTACTCAATCATCACCATCATTTAAGACTGATTATGCCTTTCAGCGTTCAGTCTGGAGCATAGCCCCCTTATAAAATTCCTCCATGATCCCCTATTCAGTGCCAACATTGGTGCCTCTTCTGATGTTAAGCCTATTACTTCAAAATCATTCTTAACCGAATCCAGGTACCTTCTCCTTGGTCTGCTCTGATTCCTCCTACCCTCTACTGCTGAACCCATGAGTCTCTTGGGTAACCTTGCTTCTCCCATGCGTGTAACATGACCCCACCATCTAAGCCTGTTCGCCCTGACTGCTACATCTATAGAGTTCATTCCCAGTTTTTCTTTGATTTCCTCACTGTGGACACCCTCCTGCCATTGTTCCCATCTACTAGTACCTGCAATCATCCTAGCTACTTTCATATTCGTAACCTCAACCTTGTTGATAAGGTAACCTGAATCCACCCAGCTTTCGCTCCCATACAACAAAGTTGGTCGAAAGATTGAACGGTTCACAGATAACTTAGTCTTGTTACTGACTTCCTTCTTGCAGAAGAGAGTAGATCATAGCTGAGCGCTCACTGCATTAGCTTTGCTACACCTCGCTTCCAGTTCTTTCACTATGTTGCCATCTTGTGAGAATATGCATCCTAAGTACTTGAAACCGTCCACCTGTTCTAACTTTGTTCCTCCTATTTGGCACTCAATCCGTTTATATTTCTTTCCCACTGACATTACTTTCGTTTTGGAGATGTTAATCTTCATATCATAGTCCTTACATTTCTGATCTGGCTCTGAAATATTACTTTGCAAACTTTCAATTGAATCTGCCATCACAACTAAGTCATCTGCATATGCAAGACTGCTTATTCTGTGTTCAAATATCTTAATCTCACCCAGCCAGTCTATTGTTTTCAACATATGATCCATAAATAATATGAACAACAGTGGAGACAGGTTGCAGCCTTGTCTTACCCCTGACACTACTCTGAACCATGAACTCAATTTACCGTCAACTCTAACTGCTGCCTAACTATCCATGTAATGACCTTTAATTGCTTGCAAAAGTTTGCCTCCTATTCCATAATCTCGTAGAACAGACAATAACGTCCTCCTAGGAACCTGGTCCTATGCCTTTTCTAGATCTATAAAGCATAGATACAATTCCCTGTTCCACTCATAACACTTCTCCATTATTTGCCGTAAGCTAAAGATCTGGTCCTGACAACCTCTAAGAGGCCTAAACCCACACTGATTTTCATCCAATTGGTCCTCAACTAATACTCGCACTTTCCTTTCAACAATACCTGAGAAGATTTTACCCACAACGCTGATTAAAGAGATACCTCTGTAGTTGTTACAATCTTTTCTGTTTCTATGTTTAAAGATTGGTGTGATTACTGCTTTTGTCCAGTCTGATGGAACCTGCCCCGACTCCCAGGCCATTTCAATTATCCTGTGTAGCCATTTAAGACCTGACATTCCACTGTATTTGATGAGTTCCAACTTAATTTCATCCCCCCAGCTGCTTTATTGCACTGCAATCTATTGACCATTTTCTCCACTTCCTCAAATGTGATCCTATTTCCATCATCATTCCTATCCCATTCTACCTCGAAATCTGAAGCATTACTGATCGTATTTTCACCTACATTGAGCAACTCTTCAAAATATTCCCTCCATCTGCCCAAGGCATCCACAGGATTCACCAGCAGTTTTCCTGACTTGTCCAAAATACTTGTCATTTCCTTCTTACCTCCCTTTCGAAGACTGCTAATTACACTCCAGAATGGTTTTCCAGCAGCTTGACCCATAGTCTCCAACCTGTTTCCAAAGTATTCCCAAGATTTCTTCTTGGATGCTGCAATTATCTGTTTGGCTTTGTTTCTTTCTTCAACATAACTTTCTCTGTCTACCTGAGTTCTAGTATGTAACCATTTTTGATACGCCTTCTTTTTCCTTTTACAGGCTGCCTTGACTGTGTCATTCCACCAAGTTGTTTGCTTCATCCTACTTTTACACACTACTGTTCCAAGACATTCTTTAGCCACTTCTAGTACTGTGTCCCTGTACCTTGTCCATTCCTTTTCCAATGACTGTAATTGACTACATTCAACTAACTGGTACCTTTCTGAGATTGCTGTTATGTACTTGTGCCTGATTTCCTTATCCTGAAGTTTCTCCACTCTTATCCTCCTACATATGGACCTTACCTTCTGCACTTTCGGCCTCACAATCCCAATTTCACTGCAGATTAAATAATGATCAGAGTCATCAAAGAATCCCCTGAATACACGTGTGTCCCTCACAGCCTTCCTGAATTCCTGATCTGTTATTATATAGTCAATGACAGATCTGGTTCCCCTGCCTTCCCAAGTATACCGGTGAATGTTCTTATGTTTAAAAAAGGAGTTTGTGATTACTAAGCCCATACTGGCACAGAAATCCAAGAGTTGTTTCCAATTCCTGTTGGCCTCCATATCCTCTCCAAATTTACCCATAACCTTTTCATACTCTTCTGTTCGATTTCCAATCCCGGCGTTAAAATCACCCATGAGCAGAACACTGTCCTTGTCCTTTACTCTAACAACAACAACACTGAGTGCCTCATAAAAACTATCCATCTTATGTTGAACTGCCCCTTCACAATGCGAATATACTGACACAATCCTAATTTTCTTGCTAGACGCTGTCAAATCTATCCACATCAGTCGTTCGTTTACATACCTTATTGCAACTACACTGGGTTCCATTTCTTTCTTGTACCTTGTGTTATTCCTGCTTTGACTCCTGACAGGTAGACCTTGTATTCTCCCACTTCCTCTTCTTTCTCACCCCTTACCCGAATGTCACTAAAAGCTAAAACGTCCAGCCCCATCTTACTTGCAGCCTCTGCCAGCTCTACCTTCTTCCCAGAGTAGCCCCCATTGATATTAATAGCTCCCCATCTCATTACCATTTGTTTGCCAAGCCGTATCTTAGGAGTCCCTGGTTTGTCAGTTAGAGGTGGGACTCCGTCACCTCCAAAGGTCTGAGGCATTTTGCTCTGATTGTTGCCAGCATCATATTTAAAGTACCAGGGAAATTTTTTACTTGCCCCGAGTCCCATTGGGTTTTACCCCTAACGGTTGAGGGACTAACCGGTGGATGTGGTAGTCTTTGCCATATGAGCACAAATGTGACCACGACTCAGAATATGTCTGAGATGCCCAGCCTTATTCCAAAGTAACTGGTATCCCGACTGTCGGGACCTCTTACTTGGCCACTCACACGTTGCCCGTTGTTCATGAACTAGGACATGACTACAGGAACCCACACCATGAACCACTATCATTATCACATAATTAAGTAGGAGTTCCTGATGCTTAACTTGCAATAGCAGAAGCATGCTTCTGCCAGAAGGCCTTCAATGGGACCTGTGCAAAAGGCTCGTTGCCAGCCTGTGGACAGAATCTAGTCTATTACCAATGGTGCTGCAGATCCGTATGTTATACATCCTTAACCTAACTGGGATAAGATTAAGGATTTCTAGTATTTTGACAGAACTTTAACTGTACAGTCACCTTACTACAAGGTGCCATTAAGAAAATTAGAGTGATTTTAGAGCGTTTAACTTTTGTATACAATAATTTTATTTGGCACCCATGTGATAGCCATTTTAGTTTCTAATCAAAAAAGCCTCAGAAGTGAAACTGCCCCACCACTTCTTATACCTGATTATTTATGATATGTTTAGAATGTGGATACCTAAACCAGAGACTACAGAGCCACTTGTACCTCTACATCTACATCTACACAGACACTCCAGAAGCCCCATATGGTGTGTGGCAGAGGGTACCCCATACCACTACTAGTCATTTCCCTTCCAGTTCCACTTACAAATAGAGCGAGGGAAAAACTACCATCTATATGCCTCGGTATAAGACCTATTTCTCGTATCTTGTCTTTGTTGTCCTAACACGCAACATATGTTTCCGACAGTAGAATAGTTCCGCAGTCAGCTTCACATGCCAGTTCTCTAAATTTTCTCACTAGTGTTTCTGAGAAAGAATGTTGTATTGCCTACAGGGATTCCCATTTGAGTTCCCGAATATCTCCGTAACACTTGTGTGTTGCTCGAACCTACCGGTAACAAATCTAACAGCCTCTCCTCTGAACTGCTTCAGTGTCTTGCTTCCATCCAACATGGTACGGATCCCAAATACTCCAGCAGTACTAAAGAATAGGTCACACCTGTGTCCCATATGCAGTCTCCTTTACAGGGAACCACTCTTTCCTAAACTTCTCCCAATAAACCGAGTCAACCTTTCACCTTCTCTACCATAATTCTTGCATGCTCCTTCCATTTTGTATCGCTTTGCGATGTTATGCCCAGATATTTAAATGACTTGACTGTGGCAAGCAGGACACTAGTAATATTGTATCTGAACATTTCAGATTTGTTCTTCCTATTCATCTGCATTTTCTACATTTTGAGCTGACTGTCATTCATTACACCAACCAGAAATTTTGCCTAAGTCATGTAGTATATGCCTACAGTCACTCAACTTTTGAGGACAACATACTGCATTCTATTACTTATGAAATCTTCGAGCCACTCACATATCTGTGATCTTATTCCATGTGATCATACCTATGGCAACAGCCTGCAATGCTGCAACGTATCAAATCTAGAAATATGGAATCTGCCTGTTGCCCTCCATACACAGTTCGCAGTATGTCATGTGACAAAGGGCAAGCTGAGTTTTGCACAAGCAATGCTTTCCAAATCCAAGCTGATTCTTGGACATTAGCTTCTCAGTCTCAAGAAAGTTTAATATACTCAAACTGAGAATATGTTCATGGATTCTGCAGCAAACTGAAGTTGGGGATATTAGTCTGTAATTTTTCGGGTTTGTTCTTTTACCCTTCTTATATACTAGAATTACCTGTGTTTTTCTCCAGTCACTTGGGACTTTGTGCTGGGCGACAGATTCACGATAAATGCAGGCTAGGTAAAGGGCCAATGCCATAGAATACTCTTTGTAAAACCAACTGGGATTCCATACAGACCTGGTGATTTATTTACTTTCAAACCTTCCAGCTGTTTCTCTACGCCAGAGATGCTAATTACTTTGTCGTCTTATGGGAGTCAGTCTGATGCTCAAATGACTGTATGTTTGCATGACTCCCCTGTGTGAACAATTTCTTGAAGGTGAAATTTAAAACTTCAGCTTTTGTTTTGCTATCTTCAACTGCCATACCGGACTGAATGAAAGCCTTACATAGGACCATAATTTTCTCAGGTCCTCTGCCAGATCTTTTGCTAAGGTGTGACTACGGTAGTTGTGTGTTTCGTGCATAGATCTTTTCACAAAAGCATTAATCTCTACTAAGCTTCGCTTGCCAACATTTGGGCATTATCTTTAGAAACGAGAGTGCAACAGCCTCTGTTTCCTCAGCATCTTCCGATTTCGTTATTAAACCATGGTGGTTCCTTTCCCTTCTTTATCCACTTACTAGGCAGTTAACTCTCCAGACTACGATTTACAATCTGCTTAAACTTTGCCCATAATTCCTCTACATCTACCTTACTGGAACTATGTGATGTCAATTCACTCTCTAAGTCGGATGCTAACAACTGCTCCTCTGCTCTATCTAGCAAAAATTCTCTCCTAGCCTGATTTATTAACTTTCGTAATCATAGTTGCTATTATGATATCAAGTTCGCTAATTCCTGTTTCTATACTGACACTGTCGATAAGATCTGTCCTATTTATAGCTACTAGATCTAAGATATTTCCAATACGAGTGGGCTGCCGAGTTAGCTGCTCAAAATAGATTTCAGAAAACATGTTCAAAAGTATTTTGCTTGACCGCCTGTCTGTACCCCCACAATGAATCCACAGTGATCCCAACCTATACTCGGTAGGTTAAAGCCACCTCCAACTAGTCTTGCATGAAGTCAGTATTTACGCAATAGTGACTGAAGATTTTCTTTGAATGACTCTAGAACTGTCACAGCAGAATCAGGTGGCTGGTAAAAACATCCAACAATTAACTTGGTTTCACCTACACCTGTTATATGCAACCAGATAACTTCACTGTCACCTCAATAGAGACAACATTTTTGTCAACTGCAATGAACACTCCCCCACCTATGGCCTCTAATCTATCTTTGCGATATATGTTCCATATCTTGCTAAATATCTCAGAGCTTTCCACCTCGGGTTTCAGACAACTCTCAATCCATGAAGAATTTGAGGGTGAGAATTTTCCCAGAGGGCAGTAAATTCGGGAACTGTATTAAACACTTCGACAGTATGCTGATATTGTGACAGTTGAAGTGTCTTTATTCAGAAGTCTGTCTGACTTCCCTTGCTGTGTATTTACTGCAAGTGGCCATAGAGCATCTACATCTACGAGGGCCGTTCAGAAAGTAACCTCCGGTTGATTTAAAAAAATACACCAAGTTAAATAAAAATATTTTAATATATACATCTTACAACTACATCTTTGCACTATTTTTCTACATAGTCTCCATAGCGATTGAGGCACTTATCGTATCTCTTCACAAGCTTTGAAATTCCTTCTGCATAAAAATCACCCGCTTGTGCCTGGAGCCATCCTGTGACCGCATCTTTGAGCTCTTCGTCGTCATCAAACCGCTGTGACCCGAGCCATTTCTTCAAATGCATGAAGAGGTGATAATCACTTGGCGCCAGGTCTGGGCTGTAAGGTGGATGGTTGATAACGTCCCACTTGAAGGACTCAAGAAGGGCCGTTGTTCTGCGAGCAGAGTGAGGACGGGCGTTATCGTGCAAAAAAACGATACCGGAAGTCAGCATACCACGGCGTTTGTTCTGTATAGCCCGTCGTAACTTTTTTATTGTTTCACAGTACACGTCTTGATTAATGGTCGTACCACGTTCCATGAATTCAACCAACAACACCCCTTTGGCATCCCAAAACACCGTTGCCATCAGTTTTCTGGCAGAAAAATCTTGCGAGGCTTTTCTTGGTTTGGTAGGCGAATTTGAATGTGCCCACATCTTTGATTGTTCTTTTGTCTCCGGGTTCACGTACTTAATCCAGGTTTCGTCACCGGTCACGATTCTGTTTAACAATGGTTCTCCTTCGTCCTCATAACGTGACAGAAAGTCTAATGCAGAGGCCATTCTTTGAGTTTTGTGGTGGTCGGTAAGAATTTTGGGCACCCATCATGCACAGAACTTACGGTAACCCAATCTTGCTGTCACTATCTCGTACAAGAGAGTCTTAGAAATCTGTGGAAAACCAATAGACAACTCCGACATTGAGAAACGTCGATTTTCACGAACTTTTGCATCAACTGTCTGAACGAATTCGTCAGTCACCAATGATGGTCTACCACTCCTCTCTTCATCATGAACGTTTTCTCGTCCACTTTTAAATAAACGTACCCATTCACGGACAACTCCTTCACTCATAACTCTTGGTCCGTACACGGCACAAAGCTCACGATGAATAGCTGCTGCAGAATATCCTTTGGCTGTAAAAACCTTATGACAGCACGCACTTCACATTTGGCGGGGTTTTCTACTGCAGCACACATTTCAAACTGCCACAAAAACTAAACTAGCGCAGGTACGACGTTCACTCGACCACGGCTTGATGCCGACTGACCTGTTGAGTGCGTGAACGCACAGATGGCGTCGCTACTCCCCCCACAACCCGCACTGTGACCAATCGGAGGTTACTTTCTGAACCGCCCTCGTACATCTACATCTACATGATTACTCTGCAATTCACATTTAAGTGCTTGGCAGAAGGTTCATGGAACCACAATCATACTATCTCTCTACCATTCCACTCCCGAACAGCGCACGGGAAAAACGAACACCTAAACCTTTCTGTTTGAGCACTGATTTCTCTTATTTTATTTTGATGATCATTCCTACCTATGTAGGTTGGGCTCAACAGAATATTTTCGCATTCGGAAGAGAAAGTTGGTGACTGAAATTTCGTAAATAGATCTCGCCGCGACGAGAAACGTCTTTGCTTTAATGACTTCCATCCCAACTCGCGTATCATATCTGGCACACTCTCTCCCCTATTACGTGATAATACAAAACGAGCTGCCCTTTTTTGCACCCTTGCGATGTCCTCCGTCAATCACACTGCGTAGCAATATTCTAACAGAGGACGAACGAGTGAGCACCTCAAAGTACCGTCTAGCCTAAAAAACCTTCATGTGCACTCCACAAGTACTCTGGTACCTGAGTAGCTTCTTCCTTTGTGTAGTGCACCCCTGACCTATCAAGGGGGAGTCCTACAAATCCCCACATGATAACGCAGATCTAGAAATCTGCAGTCAAGACCATTACAAAGTTGATGAAGAATTGGTTGAGACCTTCCACTTAGTTCCAAACCAAAAGACCCTGATCAACTCTGGGAGCAATGCTGCAAATTGTGATGTCTGCTTGTACCTCACAAGCGATGCCAGCAGTCTTCACTACCTCTGCCAGCCACCAGTATGAGCTGAGGATGGCTTCAGAGCCCACACATCTCGCATCGTTTGTGCCAATGTGAGGCACAACTTGCAGATGACTGCACCCTGCATGCTCAACAGCCACAGGCAAGGCCGTCCAACATCTCGGATGAGGTCTCCTGGCAGATGTATTAAGTGCATATTGGCTTTCTTTCCGACCCTGATTGCTGTCTACCTAAGGGGCTCCATAACACACCTAGCATTGGTACTTCCGATAACTAGTAAACCCTTCCCCCATGTGCCTGCTTGGACCCTGCTGAACGAGTGGAGAAGCAGCCATCCGTCCACTCACAGGTTGAATGGGTGAGGCCATGCAATGGGTCTCCACATTGGTAGTGGGGGTATTTGTATAGAACTGGATGCCACCGTTCAGCATCCACTCTTGAGCCCTTCGAACACCTCCCTAGAGCTGACATTTTGTTATACCAGTAATGTGGAGCTGCAGTGTAAAGAGAAGTCATCAACACACAGCAATGGACAAACTGCACAGCTCACCACATACATGATGCCACTGACAGCAATTACAAAATATTAAATAATGGACTGGTGCATGGATGCATTTTAATTGGATATATAAAGAGTATAAGATAGTTAAAAACTGTGTTGATACTGGAATAAATATTGCCTGAATTTGTAAATTTAGCAGTTCATCATTCTTTCGAACAGTTTGCAAATTCCATTCCAGACAGATTTCCTGGTGTAGTTGTTAAAAAAATGAGGAACCTTTGCTGACCTCAAGGCTGAAATAATGCAACTCTTTGGCCATTTGGAGGAAATGCCCCTTCTCACCATACCAAATTAAAAGACTTCGAGAATGTGCAGTTAATTCCCATGGCTGAGATGCTTCCATTTCTGTGGATGTGTTACAAAATAATGAAGTGTACACTGCGGCTTCCATTGGCTGTGTAATACTACAACCCCTTTTGCGATCCTGTATCCTATTCCAGTCTCATCTCCACTCTCCCAAAGAGGGTATATATGTAATATTAGTAATTTACACCAATTTAAACTGTTGCTTTGACTTTGTCTACATTGTGTCCCATCAATATACAGAATGAAGGAAACATGTTTCTGGTTACAGAATGAAGGAAACATGTTTCTGGTTATCTGGATTCGAATACGCCGAAGATTCTTCGTGCAGCAACTTAGTAATTTACACTACTTTAAACTATTGTTTTGACATTGTTTATGTTGGGCCTCACCAGTACATAGGGTGAAGAAAAGATATTGAATTAAAAACCAATGTACCATCATAATTTACACACAATACAAACTACAGGTACACGATAGGAATAAAATTGGTATTATAATTATGGAGTAATTAACGATTAAAGTTCCGATATTTCAAGTCACCGAGAAACAGCTGTTTTTATGTATTTTATGTCAGAAATTTTTCATTCTCCTAACAGAAATATGACATGATGATTTTTCAGACAGAATCAAACATGTTCATGTTCTAATTTGTGTTAGTTAATAGAACTGTAATTACAACTATAGGCAAATGTAAAATTTTACTTGTACAAAATTTAATTAATTGAATCTAGGACTTTCATTCATTAAAACTAATTGCTCTGTTCACCTGAAAATGATAGGATGATTTTACTTTAAGTTAGTAAAATAATATATGCAAATTAATAAAATATATTGTTGCAATGTTAAAACATGTAATTTATAGTCTTAACAGAAACAGATTCTTTCCTGTCTTTGTACGAAATTATTCACTGTTATTCCATGTAATCTTCACTGTAATTTGGGAAGATGTATGTAAAAACTTTAACTGTTAAATATGCAAAATTCAATATGTAACAATAACAGTAATTGTTTAACATCCGAATTTTTGTATTAACAGCATGTAGTCAGAATTTGTATGTTTGCCGCTGAACATCTAGCGTGCAAAATAAAATTCTTTGTGAACAAGAAGTACTGAAACTTATTTATGCCATTACATGATTCCCACGTGGTGATGTAGTAACATCAAGATAAACCTGTGGCAACATCAAGAAGCAGCACCTCGGATTACACAAGATATGTCTTATTTTTTTGGTGGAGGATATCCGTAATAAGACATGGCATATTGAACATTGTTTTTCTTGTGTTAAGCAATGATACACAACCCAAGCTTCATCATAAAAGCATTTTCGCCAAATTATATTACAACTGAATCAAACACGTAGTAAGACAAGAGCCCCAGGGCTTTTCTAAAAAATTCTTCTATTGCTAATAGAGAATCAGTGGAAACGGTTGTGTCTGCTAGGATAAAATTTAATAAACGGTGTTGAAGGACGTGTATTTATACACTGAAGTTTTAACTCTATGAGAATCAATTGTACTTACATGTCTCATATTTGAGAAAATCGCTTGTACTTCTGAGATATCCTGACAACTGGTGGTAGCCGTACATATTGGATGCCGATTCCCAATCTGGCTTATTCTAGTTTGCACAGGCGCCATATGTCACTGGTTTTTAGGACTCCATGAACTTCACATTAGTCCTTGTCATATGTCATAATTAAGCACAGTCTATAAATCAGATGGAACCATCGAATAATTTTGTGAAATACCTATTCACGAATAAATCTTCAAAAAGGTAACAACTTGCTCAGTAAGACAAAATCTTAATATGCTCTAGTGTGAAAATGCTGATGTATACAGCTGAAACAATTCACACAGCATAGGATTTATTATTTTAAAATAAAATTACTTTGGACACTATGTTGACATCATCTTTACTACTTGGTGCCAAAAACTGACCAATCAGCTTTTCTGAGAGACAGTCACTGATGCAGAGATAATCGTGACTGTGTGAAATAAGCAAGTGACAGTTGGAATAAAAGTTGTGAGCTCTAGGGTAGAGTATCTACAGGAGCTGTGCTGAAATAAATTTTAACTCCAGTATTTGGTGGGCAATGAAGAAGTTATGCAATTAATTTTTCTACTGTTTGGCCTCTTTAGACTTATTTGTATTATCCCATGGAAGTTGTGGGGGTGCGGATTGCCTCACTAGGCCTGTTATATCTTCGGATGTAAGCTATGTGTAGAAAGGATTCCACTAAAGCAAATAATATGAAAGAGAGAGAGCAGATGTCTTCTCCCTCAGCTGGACAGTCTATCTGTGGAGAGAATTGGTGTTTTGTCAAAGTTGTAGCTGGTAGAGGTACAATTACCACTTCCACAAAGCTTTTCTGGGTGAAGTCTTTCATATTTATTTCTAATGTCTTGACATGGCAGGCATTTGAGAATTTTATATTCTGCGTTTTTCTTTTTTGAATGCAGGGCAGGTCTGCACGTAAGGTGAGTATCGTCTCAGGCCATTCACATGCATTACTTTGTGCATTGCCCTTCTACAGTTACATCAGACAGAATCATGGTGCTGCAGGATGACACACATCAAATCTTATGCATTTGGAACACCTCACAGACTGAGGAACAAAGGATTTAACAAGCTGCCAATATATCATAACCTTGAACTTTTTTTGGTACGATATTTTTCTTGAAGGCATGAATAAAGGTATTGGTATCTACTCCAATAGCCATAGGTCCCTACTGGTTCCAGCAAAAAAGTTAACACATAGGCAGTCTAAGTCAGTGCACAGTTTTTAGATGTGACAAGCCCTTAATGTTTCACATCTGATATGCTACGGAAAAAAAGAGAAAAGCTTTGGTTTAAGCAATATTAAGGTAAGATGTTTGACTGTGGATGCTAAATGAGGCACAATGCAGAGATAGTTTCTTCTTGCTGTATTCTTCTTAATACTCACCCATTTAGTCAACTGATTTGGACGTCTAAGTAAAATGAAAGTCCTGGTCGTCACTTACAACGCATGACTGCTTCTGTCAGTTTTATCAAATTGAGACTGTATGAGCACTTCCATCACCTTTTTGCACTTTGAAATCCTTTCCCTGTGGTGAGTTACAAAAATATGCTCAAATTCTAGCGATATAGTCAGCCAGTCAGCTGATAAATATGTGGAACCATTAGAAATCACAGTAATTCAGTCTTGATTCAAGATTTCTTTGCAGTAGACAGACAATGTACTCTTTGACCACCCCCTGAACTGTCAATATTCTTGAATTTGAAGGCAAGGCCAGGTACTGTGTGCCACATCTTCACTGAGACCTGATGAACTGTTGAAATCAATATTAAGGGCATAGTTCTTATCACTTCTACTTTTGCAATTAGCACTGATTAAATTGATATCTAGTTTCACGCATAACAACTGAAAAGAAAATATTTGTAATCTGCATTGGACTTCCTACTAAGGAACTTACATTAAGGGCAGTTTCTCCCATGTACACAATTATTTGAGGAGATGAAGTATCCTTTGCCATGTCCCTCAGTATTCAATGAAGGATGATGCAAAAAGAATGTTTTGAATGAAATAATCTTCATTAGAACTGGATCAGAGTTGTTTGAAACCTTCAATGGGGTATATGTTCTTACCTTCAATAAAATGAATTCTTATAGTCAAATAAGCTACATTTGCACACAAAATACTTCATTTGATGATTGCTCTCAGCTTATGTGGGACAGAAAAGCAGCCACTATATTACAACAACTACCAAGCTCTAATAATAATTGCTGCAAGGAACTGGACTACGCACTGAACCTGTCGAATGTGACAAAGGAGACAAAAATAATGAAGTACGGAAGTAGCTTCGGTTATATACAAAAAACACACACTTCAAAAAGATAGCTGACACCAGCAGGAAACAAGTACTAATGTTGTGTATGTCAACAACGCACTGTTTTTAAACTATGGAAACTTGGTGCCACATGCTCCGATTGGCCGCAGGATCAGCCTGTTGCCAGATGTTTTGGACAATGCCTGACCGCGAATGCTTTGCCTGCCAGAGATCATAATCTATCCAAAACGGCCCGCATGCTCGATGGCCTTGGCGCAAATCCACCAAGGTCCCGACACATCCATTGTAGTTTCATGATAAGACGTACCAGGAACAAACCCATCAACAGCTGTTAGTTCACCTACGGAAAGTCTTTTATGTGTCGGCCCTGAAGAGGACCTTTTTTGTAGCTAGAACATTGTTTACTTAAAGCAGGTGCACAAACTGGCGACCCTCTGAAGCGACACAAGCTAGGTAACGTCGAACCGTGTTTTGCCGAACTCTTTCAAAGATTCCTGCCATTGTCCTGATTTGATTGGCGGCATTTTGAATGTCATCCATTAATTCCTCTTCGTTTCTAGGTGGTTCGTGTCTGAGTGGGTGAACTAGAACCTTGAAGAATCCCCACAGGAAAGAGTCCAGTGGCATGAGGTCTGGTGATCGCAGGGGCCATGTCCTAAGAGCATCTCTGCCAATTACCTGGCCATCAAAGAGTTCATTTAAATATCCATGCACAGCATGACTGTTGTGTGCAGGCGCCCCATCATGCTGCAACCACATGCGTAGCCGTATGTTCAGGGGAACATCTTCCAGCATGCCGGGTAGAGTTTCTTGCAAAAAGTGAAGCTAATTGTCCCCGGTAAGCCAAGGAAGTAGACAGACCAGCCCAATCAGATGGTCACTCACAACGCCTGCCCAAATGTTGAACGAAAATCGTTCCTGGTGTCCGTGGATGCAAATGACATGAGGATTTTCCCTTGGCCGCACATGACATGAGGATTTTCCCTTGCCCAGTAATGAACGTTTCGAGTGTTGTAAAGGCCATCCTGATGGAAGGTGCACTCGTCGGTATACAACACAATGGTGGGGATCTCATGCAACACGTTGCAGAAACCACCAGCAAAACCCCAGTCTGTGATCATAGTCCACCACAGGATTTAGGTCTTGGACAGGGTGGAAACTAAATGGATGCTGGCCATCACCACTCAAAACCTTCCAGCCTAACCAATGAGTGAACCCCATGTCATGTCCAACTGCCGAGTACTTGTAGTAGGTGCTTCCTTGAAGCGCTCAAGAACAGTCTCTTCAAATGCAGCATCGCATCATGTTCGAGGTCTTCCAGCATCACCATGATATCCCGCTAATGAGCCTGTTTCACCAAGTTGCTGGTAAACTGCTGTAAATGTTTGCAGGTGTGGGTGGTGTCGTACAGGGTACCATTCCTCATACATCTATCTAGCTTCATGCACATTAGCATCGGCTAGTCCTTAAACAAAAACCATATCTCATTGTTCATCAAAATGAATACTGTGCCGCCATGCATACTGCATGACTAAATTGTAGGTGACACGTGTGCGCTCTGAAGCAAAGCTTACGTGTGAATGCCTCTGACGTGAGGTGGAGACAAACAGCAAGACCTATTCGACACTTGCGTGTATCTTGTGGGGCAGTGACGGGGCGAGGGATGTTTGTATGTGCGAACCGACAACCACAGCGCTGCCCATCAACCGGCGCATGCCAACGGGGCAATCCCACAGCTAATCAGAGCACGTGGCACCAAGTTTCCTACTTACTAGACAACGGACTTATTTTGCCTGAGTCACGACCATGGCAAAGAAGTCAAAACGAGATCTGAGGGATCATTATATGGATAATCTTCTGGGAGAGTATGCCAAACAGTGAGAACAGCTGCATACCTACTTTTATATGACACTTTGTAAGCCATGAAATAAATGCTGAAGGAAACAAAGGTATTTTTATTGAACTACTAAATGACATATGTTAAACTCAAGACTAACCTGAAATGTGCATGCAACATCATTTTCAAAACCACAAAAACATTTTAAGAAGATTACATGCTAAAAAATCAAATTTTTCAGATGTAATATCAATATTAATGATGCTCATCTCCTCCTCCTCCTCCTCCTCCTCCTCCTCTTCCTCCTCCTCCACCACCACCACCACCACCACCATTGCCGCCGCTGCCAATAAAACTTACCACCAATGCTTGAGGTGTATTATTTCTTCTCACGACAACCGATTGCTCCTTATTTCCATACTGATTATCATTGATTTTTGCATCTTGGCAATTTGTCCCCAAGTTGACAATGCCATTATCTTCATCGCTTGAGTCTTCACTATCATTAACAATATCGAAACTTCTTTTAGTTGCCAGAAAATGTTTATTTGTAGTTGTAGCTGTGTTGCTACATTCTGGTTCATTTCTTTTAGGGATTCCACAGTTAGTTCTTTCTTCTTCTAAACATGGCCGGTTTCCTGTATTTTTAGTATCACGTTTTTCAACTACAGCATTATTAGAATCAAGTCCAAGAACTCTTTCTGTGAACTTATTGTTGGCAAGCAATGAATTTCTCTTTTGAGTTTTGTTTGTGAATTCCTCACAACTACTTTCCTGTGATGATTGTCCAGGGGGCTTTTGGATGGAAGAACAGTTGTCTAAAATAGCTGCATTGTCATTTCCCTTCCACTGAAAATCTCGTGGTTCTCCTGATTAACAGACAGAAAAAATAAAAAAATAAAATTAAAAAATTAAAATTGAAGTGATTACAATGAAGTGGCCAACTTAAAACATAAATGTAAAACAGTCAAAAAGAAATGT
The DNA here is from genome assembly GCF_021461385.2 of Schistocerca piceifrons. Taxonomy (NCBI): domain Eukaryota; kingdom Metazoa; phylum Arthropoda; class Insecta; order Orthoptera; family Acrididae; genus Schistocerca; species Schistocerca piceifrons. Next base: position 682,421,202 of record NC_060140.1, read on the forward strand.
AATCATTAATTCTTGGAATTTTCATATCATCTACAATCTGATCTAAATATTTATGTACAAGAATTAAATGATAAACAAGCAAATCTGTGAAACTAAAAGTAATAACTGGCAACTAAGTCAGTTAAACGAGTTTAAAATGAACTAACACAAAATCTGGCAACAAAAGAAATCAAGCTTTTTTTAGAGTCTACATAAAGATAACCACTAGCCATATAGGTAAGGCACTGAATAGACAACATGCACATAGATCAAGACTGGAAACGATGTTGCGTTTTCGGACAATGTTCTCCATAGCTTTCAATGTTTTCCTCCAAAGCTGATGAAAAACACAGACCCATGGACTCAAACATGCACAGCTACATTGACCCAATTAATTACATTACCCTAGGGCAGCAGCCCAACTGGCGTGAGGAATTTTGTTGGATGGAGAGGGTGAGGAGAGCAGTGAGGGTAAAAGGGGGTGAGTGGAAAAGGTAACAATGGAAAGAAATAGGTATGCAGAAACAGAAGACACACCCATGAGCAGTCAGGGGAAGTTGCATGTGATGCATGATTTAGTGGACGAGTGTTTGGGGGGTAGGGGTGTACACACTAGATCAACAGAGTGAAATAGGAGACACTAGGGTGATGGTGCAGGTGGATGTGGAACTGGGGGACGGAGATGAGGAGGGCTGTAGGACTAAAGGAGGAACTGTAATGACAACTGCCAGCTATATATTCTACGAAAAATGGCAAAGGGGTGAGGTGGGGGGGGGGGGGGGGGGATCCAGATGCCACAGGTTGTGCAATGACCAAGAAGTCAAGCCTGTTGCACTCAGCAGCATGTTCCACCACTGGATAGTCAATTTTGCTCTTTGTTGTAGTTTTAGATTGGTTATTATTAAATTGTCAAGTTTACATAAAAATTTGTTCCGAAGTCACAGCTGAGTTGGTATACAATATGACTGCTTTCATACATGATCCTGTCTCTGATAGGGTAGGATATGACTGTTGGGGTAGGATATTCTACAACAAAACTCCGTGAACCACTGTGAAGAGCAGTGTACCATATATATTTGAGTATTTTTCTGTTCCATTCCCACATGGAGCACAGGAAGAATGATTGTTGAAAAGCCTCTGAGTGTTCTGTAATGAATTTAATCTTGTCATCACAACCCGTATGGGAGCAATCTGTTGAAAGCAGTTCTTGAAATACTGTTAGAAGACTTTCTCAGGACTCTTAACGAGTCTGCCAGTTCAGTTCTTTCAAAATACATGACCCTCTTCCATGGATCAAACAAACCTGTGACCATTCACACAACAAACTGGTGACCATTCACACAAGCCTGCGACATTCCCACTGCCCTTCTCAATATCCCCTGCTAGTCCTAATTGGTAAGGGGCCCACACAAGTAATATTCTAAGATGGGTCACATGAGTGATTTGTAATCAATCTCCTTTATAAACTAATTGCATTTCCCTAATATTC